>NW_026689796.1:637023-955514 GCF_943734765.1 Anopheles ziemanni | reverse complement strand
AGCTTTCAACGTGATGACCTAAATGAGAAGCAAGTAGCTTTCATTAGAGGAAGTGAAGAGACCGAAAGCCAAGAGGCTTTCGTTTAGGAGGAAATGACGTTATGACGAAAAGCTGAAGTTGTATTATGCAGATAAGAGGGACCTTATGACCCTCGATAATAAACTGAAATCATTAGTACGAACCAAGCAGGAGAGTATAGAGAGCTACTACTCTAGAGTTAGGGAACTCGTAACGCTCATTAGTTCAGCCATTTCCATGGATGACCAATTGAAAGGCCACGAACTAGTGCTAATGCGATTGTACAATCAGATCGCACTAGACACATTCATTCGTTGACTAAGTGACCCGTTCTCCAGATTCTGCAAAAATTTCAGACCACAAAGCCTCGCACAAGCATACAGCTATTGTGAGGACTATTTGAACCTGGACGCACGTAACACCCCTGTTAACATACCAACGGGGCATCCGATTCCAACTGCGGCACCCCGCCAATCGATCGCACCACCCAGACCAAACCCCATTGCGAGAGCACCTGTCCCGCCACCGAAACAGTTTATTGCTCCGAATAATTTCACAAGGCCGCCACCAATCCCGCAACCCCGAAATTTTAAAACAGATAATGGACCCAATGTATTCGCACCAAACAGAACTTTTGTTCAGCCACAAACACGTCCGGACCCAATGGACACGAGTACACTTCGTACACAGCCAATTGACTACGGTAATAAGCCAGCCCATAACCATTTTGACATAGTCATCATCGGTTACTCGACTAGGAAGTCACAAAGCGCAATCATGGAACCCAAGAGTATTAACAACAACACCAACAGTAAGGGCAAGAACCAACGCCCTCGTACTGATCGTAGTAAATACCCCGTTGCAGAATAAGGGCCAGAAAAACCCGTCATTCAGTAGTCAGTAAACAATTCTCGAACAACCGTAAACCGACCGGTCTGGCTAAATCCGCGGGAAAACCTCTTGATAGGGAGGACACTGAAGCGGTGACTAAGGCTTTTAAGCCTACCCGACTGTCGACCGTTGAAGTCTTCGATACTAATCGAAGTTGCTAATGCAGGAACACTCTGCAAACGACTAGGAAAGATTCAAAACGACTACTCTGGGTTTGTCCAGCTAGTACGTTCATCCTATGAAGCTGCATCCCGGAAGGATAGTGCCTTCCGGAAGTCCGTGTCGGAGACGCAGTATTACTACTACTGCGTGGTCCTTCTGTGGAGGAGACTCCTCACAGTCTCTTCTGTTCATGGGCACGAAGTTAGGGAACTTGACCGTTTCCTTCAACTCCGGATCGCGGACTTATCCGTTCCGACGGATATCTTCGAGTACCTCTCGGGGATCGGCGACGTAACAGATTTCGCCGGCTCGAAGTCGGTGGCGACAGAGACTCGAAGTCGGTGGCGAGTTGAGTGCTACACTCGTCATTGGTCTCACCGGCCATTACGGTCGTGTAGATGGTGGCTACCACCAACTCTACGAAACACTCCCATCACCCTTCGTGGCGCTGTTTGCGATATTGTGTGATCACCAGGTCACCCGCAACGCCGGCGATAGAGTGTGGGACCTCCCCGATACCATGTAGAAGGGGTTGAAAACCGTCACGGTTTCCCCCTGGCCACTGGACTACTGGGAGTAATCTCAGCTACCCTAGCTCAGGCTAGGGCTGGTCCAGTGTGCAGAGAGACCGAGAGTCTCTCAGGGTCTAAGGCCCACCCACTAGTCAATTTAGCCGTTACCATACAAGTTTTCCCATCCCCGACCCCTCTTGGCCCATACTTTGGCCTTTGCACACAAGATATCTAGTATGCCATCTCTTTTTAGAGTGTAGCTCGTCATCGTCTGTCCAGCTCACCTGTATAAATCAACGTTCTGTCGGATCCAACCCGGGTGGTATAAACGTAACTTCCCGTGTCTGGACACAGCAATTCAAAAATTTGTCTGTGTTAGTGGAACCGTGCGTTGAAATTCAGTGAAAAATGACAAGTTCGAGAAGCCGGATCAATATCACAACAAGAAGTGAGTTGAACACACGCGAAAGCGAAGCTAATCGTGGTAATTGTTTCAGTTTCAGCCGATCTGAAATTTCTTTTATAGTTATTCGTATCCAGAACATTGTTATCTTCGGCTCGATAGATGGACACTCAACAGAAAAAGTAAGGAAAAAAGCAGCATCTCAGGAAGCCAACAAGCGACCGGGGAAACTACATCCGAAGCAGCAAAGTCGGAGTCGGAAGTTCCGACGCAATCGGTGTCGCCAATCCTGGCCTTGTTAAAAAGGGTAAGCAAAAGCATGCCGATGTTCATTTCGTAACACATGCAGCGTAATGAAATCCCTCTCCATTTTTAGCCGATTAAAACTAAAGGGAACCACCGGATAGACGAGTGCTTGTTTACGATGACTTATTGTGTCCGGAAGTTTCATACACCCGAAACGATAAGCAGTTCCCATGAATTCTTCTACTTCCTAGAGTATTGTACGTGAGTATTTGTAAAAAGTGTTGCAAACATTTTTGAGTGATAAATAAATGTTTCATAATTTTACAATTTGAGTCTGACATTTTTTTTGCGGCATCAACCGAAAGAAACCAATTATCACTACTACATACAAAAATCCCATGGTCCTCACCAACACATGCATAGATCTGAGCTGCACGTTCTCACTCACACACGCTCATAAGTGGCTCAAACTCCTCAAAACTCCTCAAAACTCCTCAATTTTGTATGGGCAAAATCGAGGTGACACCAAATTAGGAGTTAGCATGCAAGTTTTTGCCTAGTGGGCAAGTCCTTTACATTGAAAGGTCAGCGGAAACGGACGAAAACCCTACGGAAACTGGATTGCGGCTTCTTTCAGTATTCGCCGCAGCTGGGACCCCTATCTCATGTGCAGGAACATCAGCACTGATGAATTCGGGGTGCTCCCTGTTCCGTTACAGGGTCAATCGCCGTGCAAGGAACTACACGGACTCGCTGTGCTACACGCGTGATGGCAATGCGCCAGCAGGCTGGTTAGCGACAGCTAACGTGGTGTTCGACGTGTGTCCTCGTTGGAACATACATAACTACCACGAATTGGAGCGCCACGCCGAAAACATCACCCGTGTTTACTGTGCAAAAACTAGGGGCATAGTTCTCGTATTTGAGTGCGGTGAGCTGTCAAGCAGTGCGGTCGACTCTGTGACGCTGACAGTGAAAGTAGTGAAATATCGTGGGAAATCATTGTGTTTCAACGTGATATCGTGAGAATAAAGGTTCTATTGCGCAAAGCGGGCGATTCTAGTGAGAAATCGTGGAATTCGTCAATGTTGAACGGTTAAAAATTGGCCGAGTCTGCTTTGTAAACAATGCCCATGTGGCGGGGCAAAACCTCGTGGTTTCTAAAACTGTGAAAAGAGGACGGATTCATCGGCAAGATGTTCTAAAGTGATGCGCAAAAACGGCCGAATATAACGGTACTGTGCGTGCGGAAGTATAGTAGTACAGAAAAGAGTGTGTTTGTAGGATCGATCTATGCCAAACCGACATCTACCCAAATAACGCCGTGTCTTGGCGTCCCCGCTTCGAGCGGCACGCCAGCGTGCGCGAACGCGTGTGCGTGCGTACGTACGCCTAAACCCTTGAGCGGCAAGGACAATTTGCATTTTTTATCTTTATTTGGTGCAAGAAGCATGCCAAAGAAAGGACCTTCGGTGGTGGCCTCCTCCGACAACGAGGCAGCCGCGGAGTCGCTGACGGAGAACGAGGGGTGGCGGAGAAAACCATGGTGGGAGTGGATTCACCGGAGGCAGCCATTGGCAAGATGACTGTCATCCTGAAGAAAGCGAGGAGATCAAAGGCAACCATGAACGACCTACGCGAGGCACTGTCAAAAGCGGTGGATATCTTCAGGACGGAGCAGGAATCTTGGTGCGTGACACGGGAAGCTGATCAGCAGCGAATGCGCGGTCAGCTCAATAGTATCAACCAGCGCTATGTCGAAAGCCAGAACATGCTGCTCGACAGGATGCAGATACTAGAAGAGGAGGTCAGGAGAATGAGGGAAAGAAACAAGGGAAGCGCGACTGAAAAGTCAACCGCCAAAGGAAAAGAGTCACATCCTACGGATACGACGGAGTCAGGGGTGCCAGTAGTCAAGGGAGTAGGCCCCACCACACCCCGGTGGAACAAAGTGGGACCCGGTGGCAAGGTTGTCAAGCCGGCAACTGACAAACTGAAGGCCAATAATCGACGTCAGTACCAGCAAAACACGAGTCTGAAAAGAAAAAGAAGCGGCCTACCAATCCCGCGGTAATTATCAGCGTGGAGGCGAAGGAAATGGTCGCTAAGGCGTTAACTGATGCCAGGAGTAGCGCAGAGTTCGCGACCGAAATACAGCCAAACGTTCTGGCAGTTAGGAAGGCACGCTTCACGAACTCAGTTATCGTAGACGTAAAGACGACACAGACTTGACCGAAACCATAGCAACCGCGCTGCGTAGGGTGGTGTCGAAGGAGACGAATATAAGGAGCCTTGCGCCCATGGAGGAGCTGGTGTGTAAAGGCATAGACGTCACGGTGACAAAGACAGAGTTTGTAGCGAAGGTCAGGTCTCTGCTCGATCTGCAAATAGAGGAGAGCAGCGTAAAAATGATCACTGCGCTCGATGGATCCAAGAGGGCTTGGTTCAAGGCTCCAACAACGCGGGTGGAGGACCTTCTCAAGCGCAAGATCACTGTGGGATGGACGGTGTGCAGCCTCGAGAGGTCTACGCAGAAGCTCCGTTGCGCACGCTGTGGAGCCATAGGTCATCGTGCGGCGGTCTGTACAGGAGAGGATCGGACAAAACTGTGCTTCCGGTGTGAGAAGGAGCGACATGAAGGCCCATGCCGCACGGGGAGGGCCATAAACCCGGGAACCCAGGGAGCATCCAACGGTGGGCTATGCAGGTAGTTCAGCTCAACTTGCGGGGCAGCAGGACAGCACAGGACCTACTGATGCTGTCCATCCGAGAGGAGCAGTGCGACGTCGCCCTGCTATTGGATGTCTACCGGGTTCCAGTAGAAAATGGAAACTGGGTAACTGACAGTTGCAGGTCGGCCGCAGTAGTCGCAGTAGGGAGGTATCCGATCCAAAAGATTGTGCCAGTTAACGTCGAGGGTGTTGCAATCGCCAAAGTTAATGGGGTAACTTTCGTAAGCTGTTACGCACCACCACGATGGAGTATTGACGAGTTTCGCACCACGATGGACGCAATCCAAGCAGCAGTTCATGGTAGATCAAAGGTTGTGCTGGCAGGCGATTTTAACGCCTGGGCAACAAATTGGGGAAACCGTACGACCCAGCAGCGTGGTGATGAGCTTCTCGCCACCGCAGAGGAACTGGGTCCGGCACTACTTAATGTAGGGAACACGCCGACATTCCTAGGAGTTGGGACGTCTGGAGCGACTTCAATCGTCGATGTAACCTACGCCAGCCCTGTGATTTGTGAAAACCCCAACTGGAGATTTGACGAAAGATACAACGGGAGTAACCACAACTCGCTGCGATACACCATAGGGTCACAGCAGCAACTAAAATTCCGCCAGCAAAACGAACCTTTGTTCAACGGCAAGCGCTGGAACGTGGCTAGGTTCGACAAGGCGTTATTTGTCGAGAGTCTGATGTGGGCAGGGCTAGTCGATCATGACAATAATGCAGACACCATGACCGCACTATTGTCACAGGCCTGCGACCTTAGCATGCCCCGGAAACGTCTTAACTGCAGGAGAAAGCCAGTTTGTTGGCATACCGAGGAAATAGATTAGCTGCGAAACCGCTGTGACCGCACTAGACGATGGATGAAACAGGCACGCGATCCGATTGTCCGTTTGAAGCGAGTGGAGGTACTACGAGCATCTCGCAAAGCACTGACCAAGGCGATTAAAGTCAGCAAACGGCGATGCAGCGATGAGATGGCACAAGAGGCGGATAGGGACATATGAGGTCAAAGCTACAAAACCATCATGCTGCGAGTCAAAGGAAGTCGAATCCCGCAGGAGCGATGTCCAGTCAAGCTGAAGGCAATCGTCGACCATTTGTTCCCCCAGAGTGAAGAGACAGAGTGGCCGGACACTGTCGCAGCCACTGGCACGATTCGCCCTGTCACGCAGGAGGAGCTTCTTTGTATCGCTGCAGATATGCCACCCCGGAAGGCACCGGGACCAGTTGGTGTTCCCAACGTTGCAGTGGCGGTAGCGATCCGAGAATTCCCGGACAGGTTTCAAAGACTGTTCCAACAGTGCCTGGAGGAGGGCAGTTTTCCGAGCACTTGGAAAACCCAACGGCTGGTTCTACTACCTAAGCAAGGAAAACGACCAGATGATCCTTCAAGGTATTTGAGAAACGGCAAGGTATTTGAGAAACTTATTCTGAACCGCATCAACGAATACCTGGAGTCGAACGGGAAACTATCACCGCTGCAGTATGGATTCCGGAAAGGCCGCTCAACGATTCAGGCCATCCAACGGGTAAGAGATCGTTGTGTGGAAGCTTTCAGTATCGGAAGAACACACCCAATGAGGAACCGAGTGTGCCTGGTAGTAGCGCTAGACGTGCGAAACGCTTGCAACTCTGCAAGCTGGGATCGAATCGGAGAAACCATGCGAATCATGGAGGTGCCGAAATACCTGTACGATGTCCTGCGCAACTACTTTTAGGATAGGATTCTCGAGTACTATCCGTTTCCTTTCACACTCTGACTAAAACTCTACTCTAGTACTGCTCGATGCTCCTTTTATATCGTACCATTTCCTTGCTTTGCTTACGTCATCATTTACTTTCTCAACTTCTAATCGGTTATAAGATTTTTGCCTACAGTGATCTGGGTTATTTGAATCACTACTATATCTCCTAGTTTGTACTTAGTCGGTTTCCTTGCTCTCTTCTGTACTTTCTCTTTTTGTTAAGAATCGAAAAACGTCGATTGCGTTACGGTGGCGGCCACGGCTCCTTTTGTTCTGCCGGTGCATCCATTTCACTCGTGTTCTTGTGACTACTCGCAATTTCCGAAACAATATCCTCCTCGGAGCCATGTTCGTTCGACTCCTTATCACTATCATAGCCCTCATCATCTTCGTCTTTTTCCTCCTCATCCTCATCATCTTCAGCATTCTCCAAGCTCCTTGGTGTAACTATTACTTCCCGCCCTCCAACGTTTGACTTTAATACTTCGTTATCCTTCTCAGTACGGCGCTTTCGGAGAACTTCCATCTGCACAGCGTACTTCGTGTTGCGTTTTGATTTTTTATAGAGGAAATCCATCTCAATTAGCTGAGCTCCCGTTATGTTGCAGGCTCCCTTCAACAAATTAAAATTTTTGGTAACACCGACCAATTGTTGTTCACGATCATCGCTTGCTTCTTTCGCTTTCGCCAACTTATCAGAAGCTTCGTGCAATTCTCGCTCCAGTCGCCCATTCTCTGACGAAAGCACTCGTACGCGATCATTCTGCTGACTGTCCTTCAATTTTTCTTCCAAAAACTGGATTTTCGCCACACACTCAATCAGCTTCGTTTTCTCCGCCAGTCGATCCTTTTCCGAGCTTCTCAATAGATCACGCTCCTTCTTCAACTTATCTTCCAATCCGGTCAGATCCGATCGTAGGTCCTCTATCTGCTTATCTCGATTTGCGATGATTTCACCCTGTTGTTTCATCTTAAACTCGAGTTGTTCCTTCTCGTTATTCATCGAAAACCACGCACCATGCACTGCTGCGATTGTTAAAACTTGATTCTTTTGACACTGATTTACCTGGTGTTCAAGATCACCACTGTTAAAACACTTGGGGCTTTCCTCAACACGTCTTCTACAATGGATTGCTAAATGTCCGAGCATTCCACAGTTAAAGCATTGACGTATTCGCTCATAGTTTTTCACAATTCGCTTATTAATTGGCTTTCACAAATTTTGGTCAAACTGCTTACTCTGTTCTATTGGCTTATGGTGTACTCTTTCTGTTTTCCTCCGTGTTGCACGTTCCATCAAGAGAAGTTTCTTCTTCAATTCTTGAACAGTTTGAGCCTCATAAAGAATAGCTCGTACATGTGGGTGTCAGTAGTGACACCATCCGCGATATATTCGCACAAGCTGGTCTCATCCAAGCTAATTGTTCTCGCCAACTGTTGCATAGCATACACAAATTCCAATACTCCTTCGTTACTCTTAATCCGCCGAGATTCAAGTTCTCTATGTACGTCCCGCGGTCGCACCACCACGCCAAATTCGCTTAACAATTCTTTTTTTTAATTTGGAGAACGTTGTAACTCCCGATAATGTTCTTAGGAAACTTCGTGCTGTTAATCAAAAAATGTTCCAATTAAATTTGATCAAAATGCAAAGAACGCACTCCAAACCTTGAAAGACATAATATCTTCTAATGATGTTTTAGTTTTTCCAGATTTCCAGAAGCCATTTGAACTGACAACAGATGCATCAGATAAAGCACTAGGAGCTGTGCTTTCACAAAAATGTCACGACGGAGATAGACCAATAACCTTCATTTCCCGAACTCTTTCCCAAACTAAGGAAAATTATGCAACAAACGATAAGGAGATGCTTGCCAGCGTGCGGGCACTACATACACTGAGAAATTTCATATACGGAGCAAAAATTAATATCCATACTGATCATCAACCATTAACATTTGCTTTATCACCGCAGAACAACAACGCAAAGTTGAAAAGATGGAAATCATTCATAGAGGAACACGATTACCAGTTATGTACCAACCAGGACGATCGAACGTCGTAGCCGACGCCCTATCCAGAATACAAATTAACTCACTAACACCAACCCAGCACTCAGCTGATGAAGACGATAATTCATATATCCCTTCAACAGAAGCACGCAAACAGCAATAATAAGCCCTTTACCCAAATTTAAAAGGCATATTTTCATTGAACCACATTTTACTACAGATTTTATCAAGCATAAATTCAAAAAAGTTATTAATCCAAACGTAATTAATGGAATTCATACAGATGAACAAACAATGGGAATTATCCTAGAAGTCTATAAAAATCTTTACAATCCAAAAACATTTAAAGCTAGATTTTCTGAAATACAAGTCGAATATCTTTGCGACGTAGAAAAACAAATTGAAGAGATTAAAAATATCCATAATTTTGCACACAGAAACGCTAAGGAAAATTCATAAAAATTCTACTTCCCCGGAATGAGAAAATGTATTCAAAGTATTGTTAAAAATTGTAAGACATTAGAATGTGCAGTAAACAGCGCCGCCCTTGCAAGGTTGCCAAATAACCGCAAATTAGCTACCGGTTAGCAGCCGCCACAATTCGCTTAAATTATTTCCCTTCGCGATTGGTTCTCGCCACTCGCTTGTAAGCCGCAGTTGAGCAGGTGTATGAATCACCGCAGCGTTTGGACGGCTCAATTAACCGGTTGAAACTAGCAATTGTATGACTGAAAATACTGTATATGACTGGAACTTGCCAGCCCAAATTGTTATAGACAACGAATGTACTTTTGTATCGAATGTAATCGAACAATCAATATTAAATTTAAATCTTTGAAACTCCAGGTCAAATAGAGAGACGTCATTCGACCATTAGAGAAATAGAGAGATGTACGAAAAAGCTCAATCCAGAGATGAGTATTATAACATTAGTGCAACAATCCGTTTAAAATTTGTATAGCGATAATCATACTATTCACTCATTTATAAAGGATACACCAAGAAATGTGTACGTAGGAGAACGAACAGATGATCCACAAGAAAGAGCAAGAAAAAGAGAAGAACAAATGGAAGAATACTCGAAATATTCAAAAAGAATGAAGAAAAAATCAAAGATGAAAAATATAAAGACTATGAAGAAAACGATTATGTAAGTTACACGGCAGACGACGGTGATCACGTGGCAGGGCAACGTGACCACGAGCCAGCGACCGCTGTCCACCGTGGGAATCGTCGACGAAGCAGACCACGCGCAGCAGGCCCGGACACCGACCAGACGCTGACGTGGCGGACCTTCGTGCGCGACCGCGCCACGACATAATTTTAAGCTAAATTTGTAGTTAGTTCGTTTCCAACCACCGACTTAAGGGCTCACTGTCGAGGTGGGGTCATTCCGGTCAAACGGTGTGACGGCGTGAACGCCTGGAATACTGGCCTCCTCGTGGCGCCACTGGACCCCCTGGCAACAGGGGTGACGAACAGAGATCTGGGTGGGATATCCGCCCTCCCGCATACTACCAGAGTGAAACTCTCGAAGGTGTATTTCTATGTCTGCTCGGTAGCCCATTACTGTAGCATTCTTGATCATGACTGGACGGGGTATGGTAGTGTGCCGCAGACGGAACGGGCCTTGTAAGGTATCTTTAATCCTGCTTTTTGATATCTAGCACTCTGGTCTGTTTAGCCTCTCCGGAGGTTAGGATTGACCCTATGTCAGCGGACTGGACCGCGAAGACGTAGGGAGTGTTTCGGAAGGGACTCACTCTCCTTGAAGATTCACGCAGCAGAAGTCGCCAGAGCCTACGTGTGGGGGCCCCGACTGATGCGTTCGCGATCGAGCTATCTTCCGGATACGAAGGAGCTGCCTTGTGCTTTTCCTGGGGTTGCTGGTCTCGGCCAGCAGCAGAACGGTAGATCAATCGTGGCACCTACAGGCACATTCAGTGCAGGCACGAAAGTGCAAAGAGGGCACGTCAAATGCAGAGGAGAAGGAGAGCACGCAAGTGCAGAAAGAGGGCGAGAAATCGCAGAACGAGTCAGCACGCCAAGTGCAGTAAAAGGGAAGAGGCCATGCCTCAAGAACAAGAGCAAGTCCCTATTTTCGGGTTTTTAGGAGGTATTGGTGTCAGATAAGCCAGCTGTCGGATCGATCTCCTGAGCCGCTTAAGTTGCACTGGACCGAGTCCGTCGCTTGAGGCTTGGGAAACATGACCCTGGTAGGCAGGGGGTACCTGTTAGTCCTTTAGCGACACGCGCTTTCACCCTTCAGGAGTTAGTTGCGTGCCACAGCGTCCGTAAACTGAGATTTTAACCTAGGGACAGAAGCCCTTCCATCCATGCTTCTACCGTGTAGGTGCATAGCGGGATGGAATCCAAAGGGCAAGAGGAGGGAGTATGCTTGTTTCGTAGTCCGGGACATCGGGACATCGAGCAAGCTGAACCCTTGTCCAAAAAAACCACCGACTTAAGCGGTAACAAAAAAAAAATTATATTTTTTTATAAATTTGTTACGAGTAGACTCATAACTTGTATATGAAAGGAAGAAAACAAATAATAAACGCGAAAGTCATTTTAACATAATAAAAGTAAAGAAGAATCATCCAACGTATATAATCGATGCAAACAATCGAAAAATTCATAAAATGAATCTAAGAAAATAAGGAAAAAATATCAATACACTCTTTAAAATTCTTTTAACTATCGTTACAGAGTGATTACAACCCTGTTGATCAAACTTATAGTAGCAGATATAAGCATATATGATCTAACTAAATATTCCCTTAGCTATAATACCAATAAGTAAAGCTAAAGTTCAAATCGGATATGTAAGGACGATGCATCCAATCGATTTATCATACATAGAAGAAGCAGTATAATAGTATAGTTTGATTAATATAAAAGCTAGAACGCCTTTAAGGAAACCTTTAGAAAGATTAGACCGTTTACAAACAGAGAAAAACGATGGGACACGATCGGAAAAGTTTGGAAGTGGATCGCAGGAAATCCAGACGCCGACGACCTACACATCATTAACTCAACGATAAACTCACTAATAGCTAAAAGCAACAAACAAGTAGTTATCAACCAAGGTTTAAATGAACGACTCTAACAAATAACCGAAGTCGCCAACAAGGTTATCAACATCGAAAATCAACGTATACGTAACGCACCTGACAGAGATTCGTCAATTAATCCTGTTATCAAACATGCACATGCTACAAGAAAAATTAGAAGTAATTGAAGATGCCATCATACATGCCTTCAATAGTTTTAGCCACCTGTTTGACTACAACGTCTCCATCCCTGCCTTTCGTTCGCGTCTTAACAACTCTCTCTTGTAATCTATCCCTCTCCTCCTCTCGTGATCTGTCTCGTTGTTTTAAGTTTAACTATAGATTTAAGAAACTTTGTATAGCCCGCGTGGCAAAAATTGTGTGAAAATAAATGAAATGAAATGAAATACTCGCGAAACACAGGATTCCAAGCAGCAAGCTACTATCCCTAGATGATCTAAACTCCATAGCCCAATTCCTAGAGAGTAACAACATTACTTACCGTACTCCAGAGGAATTGCTAGGGTAATCAACTGCGCAAGTTGCTGTAAATCAGACGCATATTATCTACATACTGAAGTTCCCCAAAGTAACCACACAAATGTACGAATACGAATACATTGACTCCATAATCCAGCACGAGAGACGTATTATCGTAAAACAAAATTTCGTAATACGAAATCGAACGCATGTATTCGAAATTAAGAAAAGATGCTAAGAGCAGGAAGATTTCCACATATGCCTACAAGTAAATCTGCAACAACCCAACAAATGCATAGAAAAACTCGTGAAACGAGAAGACGCCAAATGTCAATACGAAAAAATTTACATCCCCTAGTGGGACAAGGCCTCTCTCCGAAGAGTTTTCGGTGACCGAAAGACGGTATATTATAGATAGATAATATATATAGATAGACGGTATATTATAGATCGGTGGTCAGCCGTTCGTAATACCGGGGGGTGCCAGACTCGAGATTCGATCCCACACCTGTGGCGTGGAGTTTCCTCGCGCTACCACTGCGCCATGGGCACCCCCACTCGAAAGGATTGGTGAAACGCATTAATGACGCTAATATTCTCATTCATGATGCCATCGCAGAAGTATCATCAAATTGCAGTAATGACAGCCAAGTATTGAACGGGTCATACTTGATACAATTTGAAAATTGCAACATAATCATCAACGGAAAAATTTATTCAAACAATGAAGCCATCATTCCCGGTAAGCCATACCACTCGACAGCGGGAATAAAAGTCAATATAAGCGAAATTGAAGACAGACCACCGATAGAATATCTAAACAATCTTACGTTGCAACATCGAGAAACGCTACATAGTATAAATCTACAAAACAATTCCATCAAATGGAAAATTCATGCATTCAGAGGAACTTTCATGTTACTATTCATATACGCAACCGTAATCTGCTTATTTTTCAACAGAAGGAGAATGGTAAAAGTAAACATAAACCAAGAACCGCAACGCGGAGAAACATTCGTAAGCAGACCAACATCAATCCACGCAGCAACAAGACTTTGAGGACAAAGTCATTTAAGAAGGGAGGAGTCAAGACAACGCCAGCGCATACATTGTGAGTCAACATTCGATCATCGCGACGCGACCCCCGGACCACAACATTATGCTGAGTTGCAGCTTCCCATAGCAACGCGGACCGCCCGCATTATGCTGAGTTGCAGATTCCCGCAGCGACGCGGATCACCTAGAATCAGAAGACCTTGAACCAACGATCCAGATCGCGAACCGATCATCAGTTGGTATCCAGCATCCGAAACCGATAGTTGGGTATTAACCCGCACATATGTTGTAGGAAATAAAGTTTAAGTTTTTTAAAAATTCAAACACCAGCAGCAGTGCGTTAACTATCGCCTTCTTTGACGATGGTGCGACGGGAACGTTCATCGACCACCAGCTTCTCAGCCAGTTGGGAATAAAGGGTATCCCACGTCCTCTTTGTGTGTCCTGGACGAGAAACCATACCAGGGATGAAAAAGACTCAGTACAGCTTTCCCTAGGGATTTCAGGCTCTAGACAGGGCAGTCAAGTGTACAATTTGGAGAAGGTACACTCAATGCGTACTTTGCAGCTTCCGTGTCAAACGGTTAACCCAGAAAAGTTGGTGGAGTCCATCTGAGCAACGTGCCACTAGACGCTTACTCCGGACGACCAAGCATACTAATAGGAATGGACAGCTGGCACCTTGGACACCCATTGCGTAGTAAGTAACCATCCGATGGAGGCCCCGTGGTTTCCAAAACACGCCTCGGGTGGGTGTATATGGATCGGGTGAAACAACCTCGGCCAGCCTCGGCAATGTATTCCATGGCGTACATGTATGCCATTATTGGGACGAGGGCAAACTCGATAAGGCCCTACGCGATTTCTTCACATTAGATTCACTGGGCATCCAAGCCAATGGTAAATACCTGTTGTCGAAGGAAGAAGAACGCGCTTTAGAAATCCTTAATGCGGGGGTACAATTGAAAGAGCGACGATACGAAGCCCCCTTACTGTGGCGATATGAATCAGTCAAATTGCCTTGCAGCAAAACCATGGCCCTTAAACGACACGCTTGCCTGATGAAAAGAATAGCAGGAGACAAGGAGTTAGCCGAGGCTATGACGTTGAAGATATGTGAGTACGAGAAAAAGGGTTATATTCGAAAGATGTCCCCCGAAGAATGTGAGGAAACCTCACCAAATGATTGGTACTTGCCAATCTTTCCAGTAGTAAACCCGAACAAGCCCGGAAAGTTAAGAGTCGTGTTCGACGCCGCCGCAAAGGTGAATAACACAAGCCTGAATTCGGCACTCCTAACTGGGCCCGACCAATTGGTGAGCCTCCTAATGGTTCTGCATAAGTTTCGAGAGGGCCGGGTGGCGCTAACAGGAGAAATACGGGAAATGTTTTTCCAAATAGCCATGAGAAAAGCTGATCAACGCAGCCAGATGTTTTTCTGGGAGCCTAACTGGAAAAAGGACGGAAAGCCGCAACAATATTTGCTACAAGTTATGTCATTCGGGCGGCGTGTTCGCCAAGTACGGCTCACTACGTGAAAAACATAAACGCAGACCTGTAGCATGCTTATGCTATACAGCCTTAAAACTGATGACAATGTCACAAGAAGAACCGGAACGATTCAAACCGAACATACTTTGTATCACAATGTCAATTCAACCATACTCGAACCAACTGACCTATATATTCGAAGACGAAACGCAAGCAGATTTTGGCCAATGCATCGAAACCAAAACAGCGCAACTCGCAAGCGCATCGCGACGCGTAAAGGCACAGTCACGCGAAAACAATAACAAACAGCGTGACCACCGCGAACGCTTCAAGCGGAAGAACTTTGAATAACATAAACACGAAATCGAGCGCATAACGATGCGACAAGAAAGATACATTCTTCAGACAAGATAGGAAAACCATTTATTAAAATTCAGAGGGCAGGAACACAAAGTAGGAAGTTAAACTTTCACCAACGTTACGTAAATAAGGAACAACAGAACTAACCAATCAGAAGACGAAATGATGTCAACTAACCCCATTGTACCAACGTAGTAATAATGAGTATAAAATAAAGAGATACGACAAATGACAGTGCAGTCGAGAAGTAGAGCACTGAAGAGTCAGAGTCGGAGTTAGACTCGGAGGACGTTTGTCGCGTATAAACGAACAGACGAGTCTAAGTTTATTTTCCTGACTGATCCAGCAGTAGCAGCTCACTCCTCACTCTCGGCGGCCTTCTCCCATCGTTTTCCACGTCTACCACAGACCGTTTTCAACATCAATTCCCCAAGGCAGCGAGTTGTATCAAGTTTGAACATTACGTAGATGACTTACTTGCCAGCGTAGACAGCCGAAGAAGTCATTCAGGTAGCGTGTAACGTCCGCCATATTCACGCTCAAGGGGGGTTTGAAATAAGAAACTGGCTGTCGAATTCAGCTGTTCTAATGGAGCAGATGCAAGGAAACACGGATACGGCACGAAGTCTGGCCATCAGAACAGAACCCTCACTTGGAAAAGTGCTTGGCATGTGGTGGGACACCACTTTAGACTGTTTTACTTTCAAGGTTGGAACGAAGCACGATGAGAAGCTAAAGCGAGGAGATCGGCTACCAACTAAGAAGGAAATGCTAAGTGTCTTAATGACAATTTACGACCCAATGGGCCTCCTGGGCAATATACTTATGCTTTTGAAGATAATAGTACGAGAAGCTTGGCGAGCAAAGTGCGACTGGGATGAACAAATCCCGGAAAAAATATCCCACAGATGGCTCCAGTGGTTATCGGTTCTGCACAACGTAAGCAGCGTCAGTATCGCGCGTTGCTATCGAACAAGGACAAGTGGTGGAAGTTCGGACGTGTTTTGTGATGCGAGTGGGAGCGGTGCCGCAGCCATAGCTTACCTTCGTTTCGAGGAAATGGGCGTTATCGAATGAGCGTTAGTAGACTCGAAAACGAAGGTGGCCCCCCTGAAATTTATGTTCATTGCTAGATTGGAGCTTCAAGCAGCTGTAATAGGGGCTCGTCTTGCCGGAACCATAAAGGAATCTCACCGCCTAATGATAGAGAAGCAGTTCTTCTGGACAGATTCTAGGAATGTTATGAGCTGGATTCAATCTGATCATCGTCGATATAGCCAGTTTGTGGCATTCCGAGTAAGTAACATCTTAGACGTCTCCGAAATCAGCGATTGGAACTGGATATCAACGAAGGACAACGTGGCAGATGAAGCAACCATATGGCATCAAATACCTGTACTAGATATGTCCAGCCGCTGGTTCCAAGGGCCAAGATTCCTTTGGAGTAGTCAAACCGACTGGCCTACCGAGTGCGATAGTCCCGGTGAAACGTTAGAAGAAGCCCGTCTCCACTTGCTACACCCGTAAGAGCCCGTAAGAGTTGAAAGATTCTCCAATTGGTGGAGACTATTAAGGGCAGTTGCCTACGTGCACAGATACATTGAAAACTTGAAGAAAACGGCAGCGCAGAATATGAAAGTGAGTGGCCCCCTAACGCAGGCGGAGCTGGAGAGTGCCGAACGGACGATATACCTAAAAATTCAACAAGATGCGTACCCGGAGAAGCTCTGTGTATTGAAGGGCACCGACGTTGGGCCTCCTTGGGAAACTTCACTCCCGAAGTCAAGTCCATTATACAAGCTCTCTCCGTATTTAGATGAACAAGGCACCATACGCATGAAAAGCCGTATCACAAACTGCGAATGGGTGGAAGAGTCTGCCAAGCGTCCCGTTATTCTACCTCGACAACACTACGCGACTGAACTAATCCTTGCTTCATACCACAGAAAATATGGCCACATGAATCATCAGACCGCGCTCAACGAAATCCGACAGAAGTACTACATCCCTCGCTTGAAAGGTACATATGAACGAGTCCGTAGAAATTGCCAACTCTGTAAAATGCGCCGCGCCACACCTTCGATGGGAGATCTACCGCAAGCCCGGCTGGCGGCATACCAAAGACCCGTCACACATACCGGAATTGATTATTTCGGTCCCATGCTAGTGACCGTCGGCCGGCACTCAAAAAAACGTTGGGGAGTGTTGCTGACGTGCCTAACGACTAGAGCGATACACGTTGAAGTCGCCCATTCGTTGAACACCGACTCCTGTATACTCGCCATTCGGAACTTTGTAACGAAGATAGGTCAGCCGGTGGAATTTATAAGCGATCGAGGCACGAATTTCGTCGGCGCCGCGGCGAGAACTTCGAGAAGCATTAGAGTCACTAGACCAATCGCAGCTGATGACCGAGTTCGTGCAACCTAACACTACATAGACCTTCAACCCACCAGCTGCTCCTCATTTTGGTGGCTCGTGGGAAAGATTAGTACAATCGGTAAAAAAGACACTATCAGCCATCGCTCCCCCCCGCCAGCCCACTGATGAAATCCTTACATCGCAATTAAGTGAAGTCGAATTCATCGTAAATTCAAGGCCGCTGACAGATGTCCCTCTTGATAACGATTCTGATTTTCTTCTTACCCCAAATCACTTTTTACTAAGGAGCTCAGTCCAAACCACAGGGTCCAAACCACCGATCGCACTAGACGACAACCCAAAAATGCTACAATCCTGGAAGTCATCCCAACAGCAACGGGCCGCCGGTCTGAATTGTAGTTCGGAACCCTGTAGCGGGCAATGTGAGGCGGGCAAAACATACGGAGCGGGGAAAGGAGGGGGATAACGGACAAAAAGGGATAGCTAGCGCCCGAGAGATTGATCCGAGGAGATCGCGATAAGCGATAAGGACTGATGAGGCAGTTGCGAACAAGAATCATAAGAATAAAGACTGGGTTTTTTTTAACTCCATTGTCAAAAGTAAGACGTGTTAAAATTCGGTTTAATTCTAAAATCTTTGCACTCGCAACTCACGTTGAGTAGCTTCAACAACCGGACCAGTCATTTTGACTGGTCAGGTACTTTTTCAATCAAATTTATTTCTAAGGCTGAACAATTGTACCAAATGTTAATGCATAACTTGCACACAACCAATGAAATGTTCATTTTTATGTATTCAAAAATAATTTTTTTTTTTAATAATTTGCGCTTAAGTTTCAAGCGTAAAAACCGCGGTAGTTCTAGTGTAAATAGAACATTTGTTTTATTTGTTCGATACGTCGTTACCATTTCGATTGTTCGTTCGTAACCGATTAATATCGGCCTCATTCTTCTTTGGAATGCTCGTGTAATTGCTCGTTGCCATGGCTAGTTGCTATGCTCGTGAACGTACTCGCGGCTAACCTCGCTGACAACAGCTAGTTTTAGATAAAAAGCGTCAGTTATCCAAGTGTTAAAACGGAGAAAAATAAAAAAGAATTTATTCCCGTATCAATGTAATGTATCAACCCGGCACTATTTTCCAGCGTTGACGGTAATGGGCGTCGGAACGTGTGGAATCTCAATCAAAACACAGATGTCCCGGTAGAGTCGGTTGTAGTAGACGGGCAGCCGGCACTTAACCGCGTCTTCTGGACACCATGCAGCAGACATGTCATGGTCGGTGCCGAAACTGGTCAAATCTACATGTACGACCTAGCAAACAGAGTCGCCAACCCGCGCATCGATGAATGGAACAAGCTTGACGCTGTGCTGTATGATTTAAGAATGTACCAGACAAACAAGCTCGATTAGTTCGACTCAGTATCCCAATATGATGGCCATAATACTTCGCAGATCTCGTACCGAAGGCCGTTTCTTCATTTGACGATCATTATTGGTGTTTGCTGGGTTTCTACACTTCACGGGCAGTTGCAGAAATTCGAGTGAAAATACTTTCGAAGCTTAAGTACAGTTTGTTGCACCATGAAAAACGGGATGGTGATTGCGTAGGAAAGTAGCATTGGCGTTACAAATATCATCTCAGCTTGGACGAAATATTTTCTCACAAAATACTGTACAGCTGCTATCGTGAATGCTTATCGAGGTGAGGATTTCCTGTTATGCAATAAAAAGGTTCCCAACAAACCGTCCGGGATTAACTTGTTAGTTATAGTTGTAGTTTGCTCTAGCTTTAAGTATGCACACAAATCAACACGTTCTGAGGTGAAAAAAGACATTACCATTTTCCAATCCCGTGATCTAACTCGTCTTGTTCGTACGCGATTACAATGCGGAATGAGAGCTACCTTAGTTACGGAATTCGATATTTTCCGACCAAACAAGAGATTAAAGCGCCTTTTGTGAGGTATTATTTGCATGCTAGCTACTATCTTGTTTTTCTCAGTCCAACCAATAACAGTTCGTTTACAACAGCATCCATTCGAAGTCTACATATTCTAAATGATGGTGTGAGTTTGCGAGGGATTCTTTTAGGTGACATCTGAAGCTAAGATTGCCTGTCGTTGAGCTGCTCGAAACATTCGGGTAACGCATACTCATAAAACATAAACTTGCCATACACTCACGAAAATGTTCAAACGGTCATTTTTGTTTTAAAACAGAATGGACAATGCATCTGTTTTCAACGAAGCGTGAACAATGCAGATAGACATCCTGGCCATTCGTTTCTCAAGTACACATAGTTTGACGAACGAAAAAATTAGGTTTTAATAACATGATTCAACAAGACATAAATAGGCTTAGTGAAACAGATTATATCGAGGAATCGCAAAGGACTAACCAAGTTGAAATTTTTGTTCAACATTTAGAAACAAGCGTCTTGTTACCAAGATTTGAGCTTCAAATCGTGTACAAAGCAATCACAGTAACCACAATCAACTTTCGTAACTAGCGGCAATAGTAAATGAACTGTTCCTTTCCACTCAATTATCTTGTAATCTAGTTACAAAAGCACACACACGCATTAGAATGCACGGAACTAACATTATAAGCTTGTTTTATATCATAACAATGAATGTGTGCACCATTTCCCGTCACAAACTTAATTCACACACCGTTCTCCACTAGCACTTTTCCCGGCTTTGCACGGCTTTGCGGATGAAATTGAGCGGAAACCAAAGGTGACTTCTTTGACATCTGGCAAGCTGTCGCTCAATTCTTTTGAATAATAATAAATACACACATTGCATATATATGAGAACGAAAAGCCAATGGGCAAAATAACTAAGTGATGCCTCATTGTTTTGCTCGGTTTAAGCACAATTGTAGGAGTGTTGGCGTGCCTTAAAGTGAAACGCCAGTTAGAAGAAACAATCGCGCGGAATAAAATGTATGCTACTACCTATATGAAAAAGTACACAACTGATGCAGAGGTGCATACCAAAATTTGGGGAATGATTCATAAGTGCATAGCCGGTTACGGATTGGAAGAATCGTCAAAAATTACAAAATTATAGCGTGTTCAAAAGGGCGGTCAAAAAGATCACAAAGATGCATTCAGGCAACATTTAAAAGCAAATTAAGTTCAAGTAAAACGACAAAAAAGTCGTTGCACTGCTGAATTTGGAAAAAATCAATGCAACTTTCATCAGCTCTAACAATTGGCGCTAATGCCGTTTTACCTAACGTTCGACTTGCCAATTTTCAACTCAGCAGCATAATATGTAATTTGTGCACTAATTTACTTGCATACTGCGAATCTAACTAGTGGGTATATTTACAGAGCCCCCTGAAATGAAAGCTGCTGAATGTCGAAAAAAAAAAAGGTTCATGTTTCATCTCAGTACGGCGATACTATACAATTGCAATTCGAAGCAAATCAAGCAACGGGATATTAAACTAGATCATAATTTTGGATAAATCCAGATGGCGGTCTCGAATAAGTTGACAATGATGAAAAATTTCCTATGTCTCAGCAAATAAAAGCGAATTAAGTGCATCATTGTTATAATAGCAACTTGAACAGGCGTTAAATACATGTTAACATCATACGAGTAATGTTCGACAAAACCATAGTCAAATGTTTATCAGCGTATCAAAGATTGATAAAAAAATAGAAAAAACAAATCTCACTCACCGTTTGTTTTCGCGATATTTGTTTTCATCGCTCCATGCGATATTTGTTTTGTTCATCCATGAACCTAAACATAACTGCATCACACTGACGGAAAATAAACACTTGTCCACGTTATACAGTTAAATAATCTAGAAAATAGAAATTCCTAACCTTTATTAAGATATACTAGTATACAATATGACTGTATAATACTTACATCACATTTCAGCACTGAAATACCTTATCATAAGGTAGGACAAAATAAACTGCCCAGAGAAACAAAACGTAGAAAATCCATATGAAAACCTATAAGCAAAAGTAAGATCACTAGACCAATATCACATCAAACCAATAAAAAACCAGAAGCTGAAACAGAAAAAAAACAAGTTTTGTTAGTATTTGTATTTTTTGTTAGAAGGCGATTTAAAAAAGGGAATAGGCCGATATGAACCATCAACTAGTTCGATCCTTTTACTGTAACAACCCTTTTTAGTCAGTAAGTCTGTGCTTGATCTAGATTTCAGATAACCTAATTATTCTACATCTTATAGCTGAGTAATACTGCAGCTTAGCAACTAATTCACAAATCACGGTTAAAAAACTCTGAAACAAAGACAAACAATTGAAATGATGAAACCTTAAGACAAATGAAACCAAAATTTATCATAGTTTTATTTAGGAAGTTTTATCACAGCTGATACAAAGCAAAAACTGGTTAATTAGGCTTCAGAAAAAAAAAATCAGACGGGCAAACATGGTGTACATGAAATACTTTTCTTTTGATATTATCAAAACTTTTTAACTTTTCTGCGGATATTATGCGCGTCGCATGGAAGTGAAACTAGGAAAACAAATCGCTCATAAAATATGACCTTTGTAACGAATCAGGCTAGTCACTTATCTAAGCACTTCAATGACAATTCAAACTTGCAAACTTAATCTCGGAAGCAGCAGAGTGCAACCATGCATGTTCTCTACAAGCTCTACGAATTGACCGTACAAAGTAATAATTTTCTTTGTCTTGATTACCCGCTGCTTTCCGATGCTTATACAATGATTAAAATTTACATACTGCTGTGAAAAGCACACTGACCATAATGAATGAATTTTCACTCTTCATTACTTTTCCAAATTTTCATTCCCTTTGATTTTCGCTGCTGCTACATGATTGAAGTGTTGCAAAAAGCATCAAGCCGTTCTATAATCGCGTAATACTTATGAAGTTCTTAATAGTTCTTTCATTTAACATCCTTACTAACGAACTGGGGTTCATTAGATTTGAAAAAAGAAATATTCTTGCAAAAATTAAATTTGTAATCCATTTTGGAGCAAATATTAAATTCCATGTGAATGAACCAAATTTAAAGTTAAACGATAAAAATTTAAAACAAAGAAAGTTATGTCTTTAAAATGCTTCACGATTTCTGCGTTTATCGTTTAATGATTGAAATGATGTTCATACGAGAGTTCAGATTCTTGATCAAATCATCTATGTCACTAAAATGCTTTACGATTTCTGTGTTTAACGTTTAATTATAGAAATGATTTTCATACGAAATAGTTCAGATTCTTCATCACAGTACACCTTTGCTTTAACCTTCGTGTCGCGCAAAGCATCGATCAAAATGCTGCTTGCTATCGTTTCTTTGGTAAGAAATTAAATGTCTAAAAAATACAGATAAGAACGAAAAATCATTCCATAAAGTATACCGTCAGGTTAAAGAATCTGAATGAGCCCTGGGGGGTATCGGCGCTTGGGCCACGATTTGTCAAGCTGGGAGAAGAGTCCCAAGTTTATCAAAAAGAATTGATTTTCACAGTCCGCAGTTAGCTTGACCGCCCGGATCCAGACGCCTTCGTAGTTTACCAAACATCCATAGTTATGTTCGGACTCTCCTAAGTATTCGTTCCGATCCAACTGGCCGTACTCTTGGCACTCCCGCATCATGTTGGTGAAAGCAGCCTCGGAATTGGCCAAGATTGCTCCAACCTGATGGCTGGTGGCAAACTCGGACGCTTCCACTATGACCAGCTCTTGTTCCTCGTGCTATTGAATGTCCGACCGGACGGAAGCTTTATCGAACTAAAATAGCAAGCGACTCGTATTACCACGATGCATACCTTTAATTTTGTTTCACTTAAACAACATTCGTTCATGAAAGGGCCAGTTGTCCATTGGTTCTCAAGAAAACACGCATGGATCGTCCGCCAATGCCCTCTTCGCATTCATGGTAGAACTGTGAATTCCGCGTAAATCATTTGTAGTATCAACCAAGTAAGGTTAGCCGCATCGATCAACGATCTTACCTCGCTTCCATGTATTTCACGTTCACAACGTCAGGGTTACACCTGGTACGTTGGTCCGAATGTTTGCAGCCACTATATTGTTTCAATCAATGAAGCACGTGGGATCTGGCACAATTGAAAACTATTTTTGGCAACACAACACGCGTTATTATCTTCGAGTTCCAGATTCCAAATGGCGTTGCAATGCCGAATGACCGATGAACAGTTGGCAGAATCGGGATTCGGAAGATTCGAAGATTCGATCCCTAGACGGATTCCAAAGATTCGAATCCCATTTGACGGATTCTAAAGATTCGAATTGCTGTAAACATTCTATTCACTTTCTGCCATTAGTTTTTGCACTGGTATGCACTTTCGAAAAATAAACACTTCATACAAATCGAAAATGTATTCTCCATTCAAATTTGTTAAACTTCAATTTGTTATACATTCATATATGTATGTAATAAAATATAATATCTATAAAAGACATGTAAACACTTTCAATAGACTAAACTGAACCCAATGTGATGGAATGGTCTAGGCTTGAGTTATAAATAGTTGCAATATCGTTCCGATGCTTCCCTTTTCGTGCAGGCCAAAGAAGCCACTTTGCCACAATTTTCCAAATCTCGGTGCAAATTTGACCACCAACGCCGTAGTATATCGACGGACGGGATACAAATCCTGATCTTACGGTAGGTGATCACATTTGATACTCTTTTCCTTCTTCCTCGGATGGGAAATGTGATAGAAGGGATCGTTCGACGGTCCAATTGGCGGATATGTCCACGTACTACGATGGCCATAATACTTCGCAGATCTCGTACCGAAGGCCGTTTCTTCATTTGACGATCATTATTGGTGTTTGCTAGGTTTCTACACTTCACGGGCAGTTGCAGAAATTCGAGTGAAAATACTTTCGAAGCTTAAGTACAGTTTGTTGCACCATGAAAAACGGGATGGTGATTGCGTAGGAAAGTAGCATTGGCGTTACAAATATCATCTCAGCTTGGACGAAATATTTTCTCACAAAATACTGTACAGCTGCTATCGTGAATGCTTATCGAGGTGAGGATTTCCTGTTTTGCAATAAAAAGGTTCCCAACAAACCGTCCGGGATTAACTTGTTAGTTATAGTTGTAGTTTGCTCTAGCTTTAAGTATGCACACAAATCAACACGTTCTGAGGTGAAAAAAGACATTACCATTTTCCAATCCCGTGATCTAACTCGTCTTGTTCGTACGCGATTACAATGCGAAATGAGAGCTACCTTAGTTACGGAATTCGATATTTTCCGACCAAACAAGAGATTAAAGCGCCTTTTGTGAGGTATTATTTGCATGCTAGCTACTATCTTGTTTTTCTCAGTCCAATCAATAACAGTTCGTTTACAACAGCATCCATTCGAAGTCTACATATTCTAAATGATGGTGTGAGTTTGCGAGGGATTCTTTTAGGTGACATCTGAAGCTAAGATTGCCTGTCGTTGAGCTGCTCGAAACATTCGGGTAACGCATACTCATAATACATAAACTTACCATACACTCACGAAAATGTTCAAACGGTCATTTTTGTTTTAAAACAGAATGGACAATGCATCTGTTTTCAACGAAGCGTGAACAATGCAGATAGACATCCTGGCCATTCGTTTCTCAAGTACACATAGTTTGACGAACGAAAAAATTAGGTTTTAATAACATGATACAACAAGACATAAATAAGCTTAGTGAAACAGATTATATCGAGGAATCGCAAAGGACTAACCAAGTTGAAATTTTTGTTCAACATTTAGAAACAAGCGTCTTGTTACCAAGATTTGAGCTTCAAATCGTGTACAAAGCAATCACAGTAACCACAATCAACTTTCGTAGCTAGCGGCAATAGTAAATGAACTGTTCCTTTCCACTCAATTATCTTGTAATCTAGTTACAAAAGCACACACACGCATTAGAATGCACAGAACTAACATTATAAGCTTGTTTTATATCATAACAATGAATGTGTGCACCATTTCCCGTCACAAACTTAATTCACACACCGTTCTCCACTAGCACTTTTTCCTAGTTACAAAAGCACACACACGCATTAGAATGCACGGAACTAACATTATAAGCTTGTTTTATATCATAACAATGAATGTGTGCACCATTTCCCGTCACAAACTTAATTCACACACCGTTCTCCACTAGCACTTTTCCCGGCTTTGCACGGCTTTGCGGATGAAATTGAGCGGAAACCAAAGGTGACTTCTTTGACATCTGGCAAGCTGTCGCTCAATTCTTTTGAATAATAATAAATACACACATTGCATATATATGAGAACGAAAAGCCAATGGGCAAAATAACTAAGTGATGCCTCATTGTTTTGCTCGGTTTAAGCACAATTGTAGGAGTGTTGGCGTGCCTTAAAGTGAAACGCCAGTTAGAAGAAACAATCGCGCGGAATAAAATGTATGCTACTACCTATATGAAAAAGTACACAACTGATGCAGAGGTGCATACCAAAATTTGGGGAATGATTCATAAGTGCATAGCCGGTTACGGATTGGAAGAATCGTCAAAAATTACAAAATTATAGCGTGTTCAAAAGGGCGGTCGAAAAGATCACAAAGATGCATTCGGGCAACATTTAAAAGCAAATTAAGTTCAAGTAAAACGACAAAAAAGTCGTTGCACTGCTGAATTTGGAAAAAATCAATGCAACTTTCATCAGCTCTAACAATTGGCGCTAATGCCGTTTTACCTAACGTTCGACTTGCCAATTTTCAACTCAGCAGCATAATGTGTAATTTGTGCACTAATTTACTTGCATACTGCGAATCTAACTAGTGGGTATATTTACAGAGCCCCCTGAAATGAAAGCTGCTGAATGTCGAAAAAAAAAGGTTCATGTTTCATCTCAGTACGGCGATACTATACAATTGCAATTCGAAGCAAATCAAGCAACGGGATATTAAACTAGATCATAATTTTGGATAAATCCAGATGGCGGTCTCGAATAAGTTGACAATGATGAAAAATTTCCTATGTCTCAGCAAATAAAAGCGAATTAAGTGCATCATTGTTATAATAGCAACTTGAACAGGCGTTAAATACATGTTAACATCATACGAGTAATGTTCGACAAAACCATAGTCAAATGTTTATCAGCGTATCAAAGATTGATAAAAAAATAGAAAAAACAAATCTCACTCACCGTTTGTTTTCGCGATATTTGTTTTCATCGCTCCATGCGATATTTGTTTTGTTCATCCATGAACCTAAACATAACTGCATCACACTGACGGAAAATAAACACTTGTCCACGTTATACAGTTAAATAATCTAGAAAATAGAAATTCCTAACCTTTATTAAGATATACTAGTATACAATATGACTGTATAATACTTACATCACATTTCAGCACTGAAATACCTTATCATAAGGTAGGACAAAATAAACTGCCCAGAGAAACAAAACGTAGAAAATCCATATGAAAACCTATAAGCAAAAGTAAGATCACTAGACCAATATCACATCAAACCAATTAAAAAACCAGAAGCTGAAACAGAAAAAAAACAAGTTTTGTTAGTATTTGTATTTAGAAGGCGATTTAAAAAAGGGAATAGGCGGATATGAACCATCAACTAGTTCGATCCTTTTACTGTAACAACCCTTTTTAATCAGTAAGTCTGTGCTTGATCTAGATTTCAGATAACCTAATTATTCTACATCTTATAGCTGAGTAATACTGCAGCTTAGCAACTAATTCACAAATCACGGTTAAAAAACTCTGAAACAAAGACAAACAATTGAAATGATGAAACCTTAAGACAAATGAAACCAAAATTTATCATAGTTTTATTTAGGAAGTTTTATCACAGCTGATACAAAGCAAAAACTGGTTAATTAGGCTTCAGAAAAAAAAATCAGACGGGCAAACATGGTGTACATGAAATACTTTTCTTTTGATATTATCAAAACTTTTTAACTTTTCTGCGGATATTATGCGCGTCGCATGGAAGTGAAACTAGGAAAACAAATCGCTCATAAAATATGACCTTTGCAACGAATCAAACTAGTCACTTATCTAAGCACTTCAATGACAATTCAAACTTGCAAACTTAATCTCGGAAGCAGCAGAGTGCAACCATGCATGTTCTCTACAAGCTCTACGAATTGACCGTACAAAGTAATAATTTTCTTTGTCTTGATTACCCGCTGCTTTCCGATGCTTATACAATGATTAAAATGTACATACTGCTTTGAAAAGCACACTGACCGTAATGAATGAGTTTTCACTCTTCATTACTTTTCCAAATTTTCGCTCCTTATAAAAAACAAGGGAATCAGAATTCAAAAATCCTACTTACCGAAAGCCGCCAAAAGATTGTCTGAAGTGTGCTAACAGAGCTAAAAGAAACAAATTAAACTTTTGTAAATTCTAAGCAATGTTATACAAAAATAAGAATAAAGTTAAATTACTTACTTCATTCCCTTTGATTTTCGCTGCTGCTACATGATTGAAGTGTTGCAAAAAGCATCAAGCCGTTCTATAATCGCGTAATACTTATGAAGTTCTTAATAGTTATTTCATTTAACGATTTCTGCGTTTAACGTTTAATTATAGAAATGATTTTCATACGAAATAGTTCAGATTCTTCATCACAGTACACCTTTGCTTTAACCTTCGTGCCGCGCAAAGCATCGATCAAATTGCTGCTTGCTATCGTTTCATTGGTAAGAAATTCAGTGTCTAAAAAATACAGATAAGAACGAAAAATCATTCCATAAAGTATACCTTCAGGTTAAAGAATCTGAATGAGAGATCACCACTTACTTTCTATATGATATTCCGAACAGGAAAGCTTCCTTGTGAGCCCTGGGGGCTATCGGCGCTTGGGCCACGATTTGTCAAGCTGGGAGAAGAGTCCCAAGTCTATCAAAAAGAATTGATTTTCACAGTCCGCAGTTAGCTTGACCGCCCGGATCCAGACGCCTTCGTAGTTTACCAAACATCCATAGTTATGTTCGGGCTCTCCTAAGTATTCGTTCCGATCCAACTGGCCGTACTCTTGGCACTCCCGCATCATGTTGGTGAAAGCAGCCTCGGAATTGGCCAAGATTGCTCCAACCTGATGGCTGGTGGCAAACTCGGACGCTTCCACTATGACGAGCTCTTGTTCCTCGTGCTATTGAATGTCCGACCGGAGGGAAGCTTTATCGAACTAAAATAGCAAGCGACTCGTATTACCACGATGCATACCTTTAACTTTGTTTCACTTAAACAACATTCGTTCATGAAAGGGCCAGTTGTCCATTGGTTCTCAAGAAAACACACATGGATCGTCCGCCAATGCCCTCTTCGCATTCATGGTAGAACTGTGAATTCCGCGTAAATCATTTGTAGTATCAACCAAGTAAGGTTAGCCGCATCGATCAACGATCTTACCTCGCTTCCATGTATTTCACGTTCACAACGTCAGGGTTACACCTGGTACGTTGGTCCGAATGTTTGCAGCCACTATATTGTTTCAATCAATGAAGCACGTGGGATCTGGCACAATTGAAAACTATTTTCGGCAACACAACACGCGTTATTATCTTCGAGTTCCAGATTCCAAATGGCGTTGCAATGCCGAATGACAGATGAACTAGTGTTGGCAGAATCGGGATTCGGAAGATTCGAAGATTCGATCCCTAGACGGATTCCAAAGATTCGAATCCCATTTGACGGATTCTAAAGATTCGAATTGCTGTAAACATTCTATTCACTTTCTGCCATTAGTTTTTGCACTGGTATGCACTTTCGAAAAATAAACACTTCATACAAATCGAAAATGTATTCTCCATTCAAATTTGTTAAACTTCAATTTGTTATACATTCATATATGTATGTAATAAAATATAATATCTATAAAAGACATGTAAACACTTTCAATAGACTAAACTGAACCCAATGTGATGGAATGGTCTAGGCTTGAGTTATAAATAGTTGCAATATCGTTCCGATGCCTCCCTTTTCGTGCAGGCCAAAGAAGCCACTTTGCCACAATTTTCCAAATCTCGGTGCAAATTTGACCACCAACGCCGTAGTATATCGACGGACGGGATACAAATCCTGATCTTACGGTAGGTGATCACATTTGATACTCTTTTCCTTCTTCCTCGGATGGGAAATGTGATAGAAGGGATCGTTCGACGGTCCAATTGGCGGATATGTCCACGTACTACGATGGCCATAATACTTCGCAGATCTCGTACCGAAGGCCGTTTCTTCATTTGACGATCATTATTGGTGTTTGCTAGGTTTCTACACTTCACGGGCAGTTGCAGAAATTCGAGTGAAAATACTTTCGAAGCTTAAGTACAGTTTGTTGCACCATGAAAAACGGGATGGTGATTGCGTAGGAAAGTAGCATTGGCGTTACAAATATCATCTCAGCTTGGACGAAATATTTTCTCACAAAATACTGTACAGCTGCTATCGTGAATGCTTATCGAGGTGAGGATTTCCTGTTTTGCAATAAAAAGGTTCCCAACAAACCGTCCGGGATTAACTTGTTAGTTATAGTTGTAGTTTGCTCTAGCTTTAAGTATGCACACAAATCAACACGTTCTGAGGTGAAAAAAGACATTACCATTTTCCAATCCCGTGATCTAACTCGTCTTGTTCGTACGCGATTACAATGCGAAATGAGAGCTACCTTAGTTACGGAATTCGATATTTTCCGACCAAACAAGAGATTAAAGCGCCTTTTGTGAGGTATTATTTGCATGCTAGCTACTATCTTGTTTTTCTCAGTCCAATCAATAACAGTTCGTTTACAACAGCATCCATTCGAAGTCTACATATTCTAAATGATGGTGTGAGTTTGCGAGGGATTCTTTTAGGTGACATCTGAAGCTAAGATTGCCTGTCGTTGAGCTGCTCGAAACATTCGGGTAACGCATACTCATAATACATAAACTTACCATACACTCACGAAAATGTTCAAACGGTCATTTTTGTTTTAAAACAGAATGGACAATGCATCTGTTTTCAACGAAGCGTGAACAATGCAGATAGACATCCTGGCCATTCGTTTCTCAAGTACACATAGTTTGACGAACGAAAAAATTAGGTTTTAATAACATGATTCAACAAGACATAAATAAGCTTAGTGAAACAGATTATATCGAGGAATCGCAAAGGACTAACCAAGTTGAAATTTTTGTTCAACATTTAGAAACAATCGTCTTGTTACCAAGATTTGAGCTTCAAATCGTGTACAAAGCAATCACAGTAACCACAATCAACTTTCGTAGCTAGCGGCAATAGTAAATGAACTGTTCCTTTCCACTCAATTATCTTGTAATCTAGTTACAAAAGCACACACACGCATTAGAATGCACGGAACTAACATTATAAGCTTGTTTTATATTATAACAATGAATGTGTGCACCATTTCCCGTCACAAACTTAATTCACACACCGTTCTCCACTAGCACTTTTCCCGGCTTTGCACGGCTTTGCGGATGAAATTGAGCGGAAACCAAAGGTGACTTCTTTGACATCTGGCAAGCTGTCGCTCAATTCTTTTGAATAATAATAAATACACACATTGCATATATATGAGAACGAAAAGCCAATGGGCAAAATAACTAAGTGATGCCTCATTGTTTTGCTCGGTTTAAGCACAATTGTAGGAGTGTTGGCGTGCCTTAAAGTGAAACGCCAGTTAGAAGAAACAATCGCGCGGAATAAAATGTATGCTACTACCTATATGAAAAAGTACACAACTGATGCAGAGGTGCATACCAAAATTTGGGGAATGATTCATAAGTGCATAGCCGGTTACGGATTGGAAGAATCGTCAAAAATTACAAAATTATAGCGTGTTCAAAAGGGCGGTCAAAAAGATCACAAAGATGCATTCGGGCAACATTTAAAAGCAAATTAAGTTCAAGTAAAACGACAAAAAAGTCGTTGCACTGCTGAATTTGGAAAAAATCAATGCAACTTTCATCAGCTCTAACAATTGGCGCTAATGCCGTTTTACCTAACGTTCGACTTGCCAATTTTCAACTCAGCAGCATAATGTGTAATTTGTGCACTAATTTACTTGCATACTGCGAATCTAACTAGTGGGTATATTTACAGAGCCCCCTGAAATGAAAGCTGCTGAATGTCGAAAAAAAAAAGGTTCATGTTTCATCTCAGTACGGCGATACTATACAATTGCAATTCGAAGCAAATCAAGCAACGGGATATTAAACTAGATCATAATTTTGGATAAATCCAGATGGCGGTCTCGAATAAGTTGACAATGATGAAAAATTTCCTATGTCTCAGCAAATAAAAGCGAATTAAGTGCATCATTGTTATAATAGCAACTTGAACAGGCGTTAAATACATGTTAACATCATACGAGTAATGTTCGACAAAACCATAGTCAAATGTTTATCAGCGTATCAAAGATTGATAAAAAAATAGAAAAAACAAATCTCACTCACCGTTTGTTTTCGCGATATTTGTTTTCATCGCTCCATGCGATATTTGTTTTGTTCATCCATGAACCTAAACATAACTGCATCACACTGACGGAAAATAAACACTTGTCCACGTTATACAGTTAAATAATCTAGAAAATAGAAATTCCTAACCTTTATTAAGATATACTAGTATACAATATGACTGTATAATACTTACATCACATTTCAGCACTGAAATACCTTATCATAAGGTAGGACAAAATAAACTGCCCAGAGAAACAAAACGTAGAAAATCCATATGAAAACCTATAAGCAAAAGTAAGATCACTAGACCAATATCACATCAAACCAATAAAAAACCAGAAGCTGAAACAGAAAAAAAACAAGTTTTGTTAGTATTTGTATTTAGAAGGCGATTTAAAAAAGGGAATAGGCGGATATGAACCATCAACTAGTTCGATCCTTTTACTGTAACAACCCTTTTTAGTCAGTAAGTCTGTGCTTGATCTAGATTTCAGATAACCTAATTATTCTACATCTTATAGCTGAGTAATACTGCAGCTTAGCAACTAATTCACAAATCACGATTAAAAAACTCTGAAACAAAGACAAACAATTGAAATGATGAAACCTTAAGACAAATGAAACCAAAATTTATCATAGTTTTATTTAGGAAGTTTTATCACAGCTGATACAAAGCAAAAACTGGTTAATTAGGCTTCAGAAAAAAAAATCAGACGGGCAAACATGGTGTACATGAAATACTTTTCTTTTGATATTATCAAAACTTTTTAACTTTTCTGCGGATATTATGCGCGTCGCATGGAAGTGAAACTAGGAAAACAAATCGCTCATAAAATATGACCTTTGTAACGAATCAGGCTAGTCACTTATCTAAGCACTTCAATGACAATTCAAACTTGCAAACTTAATCTCGGAAGCAGCAGAGTGCAACCATGCATGTTCTCTACAAGCTCTACGAATTGACCGTACAAAGTAATAATTTTCTTTGTCTTGATTACCCGCTGCTTTCCGATGCTTATACAATGATTAAAATTTACATACTGCTTTGAAAAGCACACTGACCATAATGAATGAATTTTCACTCTTCATTACTTTTCCAAATTTTCATTCCCTTTGATTTTCGCTGCTGCTACATGATTGAAGTGTTGCAAAAAGCATCAAGCCGTTCTATAATCGCGTAATACTTATGAACTTCTTAATAGTTCTTTCATTTAACATCCTTACTAACGAACCGGGGTTCATTAGATTTGAAAAAAGAAATATTCTTGCAAAAATTAAATTTGTAATCCATTTTGGAGCAAATATTAAATTCCATGTGAATGAACCAAATTTAAAGTTAAACGATAAAAATTTAAAACAAAGAAAGTTATGATGTTCATACGAGAGTTCAGATTCTTGATCAAATCATCTATGTCACTAAAATGCTTTACGATTTCTGTGTTTAACGTTTAATTATAGAAATGATTTTCATACGAAATAGTTCAGATTCTTCATCACAGTACACCTTTGCTTTAACCTTCGTGTCGCGCAAAGCATCGATCAAAATGCTGCTTGCTATCGTTTCTTTGGTAAGAAATTAAATGTCTAAAAAATACAGATAAGAACGAAAAATCATTCCATAAAGTATACCGTCAGGTTAAAGAATCTGAATGAGCCCTGGGGGGTATCGGCGCTTGGGCCACGATTTGTCAAGCTGGGAGAAGAGTCCCAAGTTTATCAAAAAGAATTGATTTTCACAGTCCGCAGTTAGCTTGACCGCCCGGATCCAGACGCCTTCGTAGTTTACCAAACATCCATAGTTATGTTCGGACTCTCCTAAGTATTCGTTCCGATCCAACTGGCCGTACTCTTGGCACTCCCGCATCATGTTGGTGAAAGCAGCCTCGGAATTGGCCAAGATTGCTCCAACCTGATGGCTGGTGGCAAACTCGGACGCTTCCACTATGACGAGCTCTTGTTCCTCGTGCTATTGAATGTCCGACCGGAGGGAAGCTTTATCGAACTAAAATAGCAAGCGACTCGTATTACCACGATGCATACCTTTAATTTTGTTTCACTTAAACAACATTCGTTCATGAAAGGGCCAGTTGTCCATTGGTTCTCAAGAAAACACGCATGGATCGTCCGCCAATGCCCTCTTCGCATTCATGGTAGAACTGTGAATTCCGCGTAAATCATTTGTAGTATCAACCAAGTAAGGTTAGCCGCATCGATCAACGATCTTACCTCGCTTCCATGTATTTCACGTTCACAACGTCAGGGTTACACCTGGTACGTTGGTCCGAATGTTTGCAGCCACTATATTGTTTCAATCAATGAAGCACGTGGGATCTGGCACAATTGAAAACTATTTTCGGCAACACAACACGCGTTATTATCTTCGAGTTCCAGATTCCAAATGGCGTTGCAATGCCGAATGACAGATGAACTAGTGTTGGCAGAATCGGGATTCGGAAGATTCGAAGATTCGATCCCTAGACGGATTCCAAAGATTCGAATCCCATTTGACGGATTCTAAAGATTCGAATCCCATCTGACAGATTCTAAAGATTGGGATCCCATTTGAGGGATTCTAACCGCGTGACTACATTAGGCGTACCATACCAAAAACTTGATACGGTCTAGCTCAAGGTGGGTCCTAAGGGAGGTGAGCTCAATGGCCTGGTCGTGGCAGCCATTTTGAAATTAATTTTTGACAACCGTTCCTGGTTTTATTTACCAACAAAAGGATTACGACGCGTTAGCAAGCTGCTGGTTTCAGTTGATACGGTTACCGGAAGACTCTGCCCTCATTAGCCACAAATTTACTGAGGACACAGTTCCATCTACGATATATTGCAAAGTCATCTAGTAAATGAGGTTGGACGAGATGGGTAAAGCGGTTTGGTCATCCAAAGGCACATATGTTAACACTTTGTTGCTACAATGCTACACGAAACGTGTTTGTTAAAACGACAGTTTCTTTTTCATATCGCATTTTTTCACATTCCATGAGTTAGTTTTGCAAAAAACAGCTGAACAGGATAAATACGGCATTCTTACGCTATCGGAAAGAACTTTGGAAACAACAACTGGCAAATTGTAAACATAAACAAAACCCGGAACGATTGTCAAATTTTTCCTTTATTTTTCCAAAAAAAGCAAGGCGATTTGTTCGGGATGAACCCACCTGGATAGTATTCACTTTGGGTATGGTACGCTTCATAAAGTCACGCCATGAAAAGAATTGAGCAACAGTTTGACAGATGTCACATAAGACTACCCAAGAAGAAAAAACCCTGCTATTTGAGGTGTTTTTGACCTCTAAGTTGAGTTCGAACTAATGGTCACACCCAAGATGATTAAATACTGAATAGGTGACTTTTTTGGAGGTATTTTTTTAGAAAATGGCGACCATGACTTTTGACAGTATGGTGATAAACAGCATAGAATGTAAACAACTATGCGAGTAAAGAGAAGGTACGTGACCGTCCGTCCACACGGCGCTGCGACAATTCTGCGACCAGGGTTTCTGCGACCGATTTGTGCTCACCGGAAGTGTCAAAGTAATCAAAAGTAGCCCAAGTCGGCCATCTTGCATGTCAAAAGTGTCGCAGAAACTCCCGCCGGCACTGGGTCGCAGCGTTGGACAATCTGGGCAACGTTTTCGTCGCAACTTTCTGCGACATTACAAAAAGACCGTTATTCGTATGTAAAAATGGTCATTGTCATGGTTTGTTCGACGAGAAGGAGTTTTGATGGTAAAAGAGTAAATGAGGCCCCGGCCGCCATGTTTTCGATCGTGGCTACACCTCTTGTGGACGTTTAAACTGAATGTATGCAATTGGTGATACATTAATTCGTTAAATTCAACCTACGAGTATTTGAACCGTAGTGTGTACCGTTAATTTCGGCTACGCAATCAACCTAGGGGGTGCGGTATGAGGGGGGCCCACGGGCCCCCCTTATTTCTCAAAACTATAACAAACTCTCTTTTTCGGTAGACCTAGCGCAGTCCGCTCGCTGCGCTCGCTGCGGGCGCGCCGCCGCTTCCAAATCATTTCTTCGGCTAAACTCATTGTTTCATGCTGTCCATCATGTGTGGTATAGTTTACTTGCTAGTAACTTAACATGTAAAAGTATGTTAACCCGCATTCAACCTCCACTGCGTGATTAATTTAAACCGTTATGTTCTTTTAAGCGAACCGTTAGCGATCAAATATTTGAAAAGTATGCATGCGTCTCGCTTTGCATAGCTTCAGGCGCTTAATATGAACCAGTAGGAAGAGGAGAATCTAGCCCGGGGCCTCATTTACTCTTTTACCGTTTTGATATAGTAAATAAATATACTGGCGTACTAATTCATGTTTTTAATGCTTTTTTTTATTTAACTATTGTGTTAAAATGAAAGAATGTAAATAATAATTTTAATGTGAATGCATATAGCATATTTTTATTATTCTAGAAAGTCAACAGCATTAAAGTAAAAACAAGTAACGCCGGTTTGTTCGACGAGAAGAAGTTTTAATATAGTAAATAAATATACTGACGTATTTATTCATGTTTTGAATCCGTTTTTTAATTCAACTATTGTATTAAAATGTATGAATGTAAATAATAACTTCAATGTAAATGCGCCCTATAGCATATTTTGGGGAATCATTACATGGGTAAGCATTTTAGAAAATCAAAAACATCAATGTAAAAACAAGTAAACGTTAAAAGCGTAGTTTTGGAAGCGCTTAAGTATTGTTCAAACTTTTCGATATGTCCGTTATCCGTATCCTTTTTAGCTCGACTAGAAAGAGTTTTATTCTGGAGTTTATTTTTTTGTTCACAAATAACATAAAAACAGACGTAATAAAAACGATGCACAAGTCGATGATCAAAAGCACTTCTATCGACTTAAACGTTGGTTGTGTTCAATTTTCTCGGAACGCGATTGTCAAGTCCGTGTGCGCGTGCAAAATCTGTTGAAACGTTGTTTACTACGTGCGTTCATTGAAGGTGAAATATTAAAGTTTATTACAGAGTTTAACCATGTCAAAGTATGCGCATAAAAAGTTGTAATCTGCATCCACTACGGCCAATAAAACGATGCTGGAGAATTTTTTGTAATTGAAATAATCCGTACCACTGTGTTTTGGAGTTGTAATTGCAACATGCTTTCCGTCTATAGCTCCAATTACATGTGGAAAATCGAATTTCGCTTCAAATTTTCGTGACACTTCGAGCCACTGTTCCCTGCTGGTTGGAAGCTGAAATAAACAATAATTAAAAACTTTTTTCAATATTATATTTTCATCCTTCTTTATTTTTTAGATGTACGTGGATCAACCTGAGTCTGAGGAATATCTGGATGTTGAATACCTTCAGGACATTGATGCTGCTGGGTTTCCTGAAGATCAAGCTGCATCAACGCCTCCAGGACCATCAGGGCGTAGACGGCAGTTCACTCCAACCCCCGGGCCGTCTTCTAGCCCATCAAGACGCACTTCCACCAGGCGTTTACCTACACGCCCCCAGCCAAGCACTCCACCAGTGACAAGGGCTCGGAATAATAAGCGTCTGTGGCATGAGGCCAACCTTTCCTACAACGAGGAAGTTTTGGAAACATTGCGTGTTGTGTCTCATGCCACTAACGAACTTATTAAAACAACAACTACAACCGGCCCCAATGCACAATACGGTGTTAGTGTAGGTCAGCGGTTGGCCTTACTGGACGAAGAATTATGCGAAGAGACTAGGTATAAGATTAATCAATTGTTGAATGAGGCAGAGCGCAAATTTTTTTTTTAAAAGTACGGTAGATATCCTTAAGTTTACATTAGTAGGGTAGGGTAGGGCTTATCATTAGTAGATAATTAGGACTAGGTTATTATTTCCTTAATTTTCGTTTAGTTTGTTAAGGGCTTTTAGGTTTAATTTTGAATTTACCTTCACATATCCTTAAGTTTACATTAGCAGGGTAGGGTAGGGTAGGGTAGGGCTTATCATTAGTAGATAATTAGGCCTAGGTTATCATTTCCTTAATTTTCGTTTAGTTTGTTAAGGGCTTTTAGGTTTAATTTTGAATTTACCTTCACATATTCCCGAAGTATTTGAATTAGCTGGTGACATACTTCTGGGATAAATTTGGAGATGCACTGCTTCGATATCTACAAGTGAAAAATCTCGTGAGCTTCAATTGTCACGATTTTAATTATTGCTTTTCTATTCATACCCGGTAAGCGTATTCCATATTCTTGTTATCATCTTCAGAAGCAAGATACCTTAGTGTAACAATCAGTTTGTCTTTCGCCGTTACGGAAAGGCGCATGTTGGTGTCCTGCCTCCGGATACTGGGTGCTATCAAGCTATATAGGTACCGGAAATCCTCCCGCGATATCCTCATAAAGTTGATAACTGTTCCATCCAGCTCCTCCTCGAGAATACTACCCAACAGCCGGCTGGCATTTTCATCCCGCTCCATCAGCATTGGCCGCATCCACAACCGTTGGCGACGCTGACGCTGTTGTAGTAGATGTAACCTCATAAAAGAAGCCCAGGCTTGCGTCCAACTTAGCATTATCTCTGGATCGCACATTGCAAAATTTTTAACCCACTCCTAAAACTCAAAACAAAATAGCACAACACTGTTTGTTTTGTTTTTGTATTGCACTCCACCCTACCAGCACAACCAACGTTTAAGTCGATAGAAGTGCTTTTGATCATCGACTTGTGCATCGTTTTTATTACGTCTGTTTTTATGTTATTTGTGAACAAAAAAATAAACTCCAGAATAAAACTCTTTCTAGTCGAGCTAAAAAGGATACGGATAACGGACATATCGAAAAGTTTGAACAATACTTAAGCGCTTCCAAAACTACGCTTTTAACGTTTACTTGTTTTTACATTGATGTTTTTGATTTTCTAAAATGCTTACCCATGTAATGATTCCCCAAAATATGCTATAGGGCGCATTTACATTAAAGTTATTATTTACATTCATACATTTTAATACAATAGTTGAATTAAAAAACGGATTCAAAACATGAATAAATACGTCAGTATATTTATTTACTATATTAAAACTTCTTCTCGTCGAACAAACCGGCGTTACTTGTTTTTACTTTAATGCTGTTGACTATCTAGAATAATAAAAATATGCTATATGCATTTACATTAAAATTATTATTTACATTCTTTCATTTTAACACCATAGTTAAATAAAAAAAAGCATTAAAAACATGAATTAGTACGCCAGTATATTTATTTACTATATCAAAACTCCTTCTCGTCGAACAAACCATGACAATGACCATTTTTACATACGAATAACGGTCTTTTTGTAATGTCGCAGAAAGTTGCGACGAAAACGTTGCCCAGATTGTCCAACGCTGCGACCCAGTGCCGGCGGGAGTTTCTGCGACACTTTTGACATGCAAGATGGCCGACTTGGGCTACTTTTGATTACTTTGACACTTCCGGTGAGCACAAATCGGTCGCAGAAACCCTGGTCGCAGAATTGTCGCAGCGCCGTGTGGACGGACGGTCACGTACCTTCTCTTTACTCGCATAGTTGTTTACATTCTATGCTGTTTATCACCATACTGTCAAAAGTCATGGTCGCCATTTTCTAAAAAAATACCTCCAAAAAAGTCACCTATTCAGTATTTAATCATCTTGGGTGTGACCATTAGTTCGAACTCAACTTAGAGGTCAAAAACACCTCAAATAGCAGGGTTTTTTCTTCTTGGGTAGTCTTATGTGACATCTGTCAAACTGTTGCTCAATTCTTTTCATGGCGTGACTTTATGAAGCGTACCATACCCAAAGTGAATACTATCCAGGTGGGTTCATCCCGAACAAATCGCCTTGCTTTTTTTGGAAAAATAAAGGAAAAATTTGACAATCGTTCCGGGTTTTGTTTATGTTTACAATTTGCCAGTTGTTGTTTCCAAAGTTCTTTCCGATAGCGTAAGAATGCCGTATTTATCCTGTTCAGCTGTTTTTTGCAAAACTAACTCATGGAATGTGAAAAAATGCGATATGAAAAAGAAACTGTCGTTTTAACAAACACGTTTCGTGTAGCATTGTAGCAACAAAGTGTTAACATATGTGCCTTTGGATGACCAAACCGCTTTACCCATCTCGTCCAACCTCATTTACTAGATGACTTTGCAATATATCGTAGATGGAACTGTGTCCTCAGTAAATTTGTGGCTAATGAGGGCAGAGTCTTCCGGTAACCGTATCAACTGAAACCAGCAGCTTGCTAACGCGTCGTAATCCTTTTGTTGGTAAATAAAACCAGGAACGGTTGTCAAAAATTAATTTCAAAATGGCTGCCACGACCAGGCCATTGAGCTCACCTCCCTTAGGACCCACCTTGAGCTAGACCGTATCAAGTTTTTGGTATGGTACGCCTAATGTAGTCACGCGGTTAGAATCCCTCAAATGGGATCCCAATCTTTAGAATCTGTCAGATGGGATTCGAATCTTTAGAATCCGTCAAATGGGATTCGAATCTTTGGAATCCGTCTAGGGATCGAATCTTCGAATCTTCCGAATCCCGATTCTGCCAACACTAGTTCATCTGTCATTCGGCATTGCAACGCCATTTGGAATCTGGAACTCGAAGATAATAACGCGTGTTGTGTTGCCGAAAATAGTTTTCAATTGTGCCAGATCCCACGTGCTTCATTGATTGAAACAATATAGTGGCTGCAAACATTCGGACCAACGTACCAGGTGTAACCCTGACGTTGTGAACGTGAAATACATGGAAGCGAGGTAAGATCGTTGATCGATGCGGCTAACCTTACTTGGTTGATACTACAAATGATTTACGCGGAATTCACAGTTCTACCATGAATGCGAAGAGGGCATTGGCGGACGATCCATGCGTGTTTTCTTGAGAACCAATGGACAACTGGCCCTTTCATGAACGAATGTTGTTTAAGTGAAACAAAATTAAAGGTATGCATCGTGGTAATACGAGTCGCTTGCTATTTTAGTTCGATAAAGCTTCCCTCCGGTCGGACATTCAATAGCACGAGGAACAAGAGCTCGTCATAGTGGAAGCGTCCGAGTTTGCCACCAGCCATCAGGTTGGAGCAATCTTGGCCAATTCCGAGGCTGCTTTCACCAACATGATGCGGGAGTGCCAAGAGTACGGCCAGTTGGATCGGAACGAATACTTAGGAGAGTCCGAACATAACTATGGATGTTTGGTAAACTACGAAGGCGTCTGGATCCGGGCGGTCAAGCTAACTGCGGACTGTGAAAATCAATTCTTTTTGATAAACTTGGGACTCTTCTCCCAGCTTGACAAATCGTGGCCCAAGCGCCGATACCCCCCAGGGCTCATTCAGATTCTTTAACCTGACGGTATACTTTATGGAATGATTTTTCGTTCTTATCTGTATTTTTTAGACATTTAATTTCTTACCAAAGAAACGATAGCAAGCAGCATTTTGATCGATGCTTTGCGCGACACGAAGGTTAAAGCAAAGGTGTACTGTGATGAAGAATCTGAACTATTTCGTATGAAAATCATTTCTATAATTAAACGTTAAACACAGAAATCGTAAAGCATTTTAGTGACATAGATGATTTGATCAAGAATCTGAACTCTCGTATGAACATCATTTCAATCATTAAACGATAAACGCAGAAATCGTGAAGCATTTTAAAGACATAACTTTCTTTGTTTTAAATTTTTATCGTTTAACTTTAAATTTGGTTCATTCACATGGAATTTCATATTTGCTCCAAAATGGATTACAAATTTAATTTTTGCAAGAATATTTCTTTTTTCAAATCTAATGAACCCCGGTTCGTTAGTAAGGATGTTAAATGAAAGAACTATTAAGAACTTCATAAGTATTACGCGATTATAGAACGGCTTGATGCTTTTTGCAACACTTCAATCATGTAGCAGCAGCGAAAATCAAAGGGAATGAAAATTTGGAAAAGTAATGAAGAGTGAAAATTCATTCATTATGGTCTGTGTGCTTTTCAAAGCAGTATGTAAATTTTAATCATTGTATAAGCATCGGAAAGCAGCGGGTAATCAAGACAAAGAAAATTATTACTTTGTACGGTCAATTCGTAGAGCTTGTAGAGAACATGCATGGTTGCACTCTGCTGCTTCCGAGATTAAGTTTGCAAGTTTGAATTGTCATTGAAGTGCTTAGATAAGTGACTAGCCTGATTCGTTACAAAGGTCATATTTTATGAGCGATTTGTTTTCCTAGTTTCACTTCCATGCGACGCGCATAATATCCGCAGAAAAGTTAAAAAGTTTTGATAATATCAAAAGAAAAGTATTTCATGTACACCATGTTTGCCCGTCTGATTTTTTTTTCTGAAGCCTAATTAACCAGTTTTTGCTTTGTATCAGCTGTGATAAAACTTCCTAAATAAAACTATGATAAATTTTGGTTTCATTTGTCTTAAGGTTTCATCATTTCAATTGTTTGTCTTTGTTTCAGAGTTTTTTAATCGTGATTTGTGAATTAGTTGCTAAGCTGCAGTATTACTCAGCTATAAGATGTAGAATAATTAGGTTATCTGAAATCTAGATCAAGCACAGACTTACTGACTAAAAAGGGTTGTTACAGTAAAAGGATCGAACTAGTTGATGGTTCATATCCGCCTATTCCCTTTTTTAAATCGCCTTCTAAATACAAATACTAACAAAACTTGTTTTTTTTTCTGTTTCAGCTTCTGGTTTTTTATTGGTTTGATGTGATATTGGTCTAGTGATCTTACTTTTGCTTATGGGTTTCCATATGGATTTTCTACGTTTTGTTTCTCTGGGCAGTTTATTTTGTCCTACCTTATGTTAAGGTATTTCAGTGCTGAAATGTGATGTAAGTATTATACAGTCATATTGTATACTAGTATATCTTAATAAAGGTTAGGAATTTCTATTTTCTAGATTATATAACTGTATAACGTGGACAAGTGTTTATTTTCCGTCAGTGTGATGCAGTTATGTTTAGGTTCATGGATGAACAAAACAAATATCGCATGGAGCGATGAAAACAAATATCGTGAAAACAAACGGTGAGTGGGATTTGTTTTTTCTATTTTTTTATCAATCTTTGATACGCTGATAAACATTTGACTACCCGGTTGACGACAAATGTCAGTTCACCCTGATTTTGGGTCCCCGCATCCAAAAATCTGTACTTCTCCCCCCCTGAACTCTATGATTAGAAATGAGAATGTGTGCGTTGGTCGTTTTCTTAGGGAGAGAAAAGGTGCGAATGCGTCCTATGTATATTCTATCCTTTGCAACCATGCAACACCAAACTATCGCCAAATGCTTACTGTGTCGTTAGACGCGTATAGGCACGTACTTACGTACGAATAGTATTTGAGATATGTGAGTGTGTTTCTTGTTGGAGCAACCACAGCATCATGTATTTGCGCATTCTGGTCATAGCAATCACAGAGTGCAGGCGCAAGTGCATTGAGCATCAAGTGTTATGATCGTGCCATTAATACTGCTGAGGTAAGAACAAACTAATAAACGTATGAAAATGATGGAAATCTAGGTACTTTAAATCAGTAACATTCTAACTTTTTTTTACTTTTAGGAATGAAAACCAAAGCTAAAGAATGCGTCGAATGGTGCATGAGCTGGATCGCATATGCAGTTAAGAATTGGATCTTTCTGGGACGGCAAGTCCACTGCAGAGGCCGGAACTCTACACTGGTAAGTCAGAAAACAGTGTGATCGCAAATATCCGAATAATAAACATCCGATGACTTAATTCTCAAAAAACAAATGTTTTGATTTCACCGCAGCATTCTGCGGGTAGAAGAAAATATCACATTCGTAGAATATACCATACACACACACACACCTACACGCGAGCTAGTCTCACCCACACCACCAAGCAAACCAATGCAAATGTGTGCGGCAATACATGGGCGATCCGTCAAATTTTGACTTGCTGGGAGGTTGCTGGGACTCTTGCTGGAAGTACATGACAGCAGCAGAAAATTTGAATTTCTGTCAACCGGGTATGGTTTTGTCGAACATTACTCGTATGATGTTAACATGTATTTAACGCCTGTTCAAGTTGCTATTATAACAATGATGCACTTAATTCGCTTTTATTTGCTGAGACATAGGAAATTTTTCATCATTGTCAACTTATTCGAGACCGCCATCTGGATTTATCCAAAATTATGATCTAGTTTAATATCCCGTTGCTTGAATTGCTTCGAATTGCAATTGTATAGTATCGCCGTACTGAGACGAAACATGAACCTCTTTTTTTTCGACATTCAGCAGCTTTCATTTCAGGGGGCTCTGTAAATATACCCACAAGTTAGATTCGCAGTATGCAAGTAAATTAGTGCACAAATTACACATTATGCTGCTGAGTTGAAAATTGGCAAGTCGAACGTTAGGTAAAACGGCATTAGCGCCAATTGTTAGAGCTGATGAAAGTTGCATTGATTTTTTCCAAATTCAACAGTGCAACGACTTTTTTGTCGTTTTTCTCGAACTTTTGCTTTTAAATGTTTCCCGAATGCATCTTTGTGATCTTTTTGACCGCTCTTTTGAACACGCTATAATTTTGTAATTTTTGACGATTGTTCCAACCCGTAACCCGGCTAAGCACTTATGAATCATTCCGCAAATTTTGGTATGCACCTCTGCATCAGTTCGTGTACTATTTCATATCGGTAGTAGCATACATTTTATTCCGCGCGATTGTTTCTTCAAACTGGCGTTTCACTTCAAGGCACGCCAACACTCCTACGATTGTGCTTAAACCGAGCAAAACAATGAGGCATTACTTAGTTATTTTGCCCATTGGCTTTTCGTTCTCATATATATACACTGTGTGTATTTATTATTATTTAAAAGAATTGAGCAGCAGCTTGCTAGATGACAAATAAGTCACCTTTCGTTTCCGCCCATTTTCATCCTCAAAGCCGTGAGTTAACGATCCTGGATTTCGGGGGTGAAATCAATCACAACCAGGTTCTTACTGTTCATCTCCCAATCCCGATTCTGCCAACACTAGTTCATCTGTCATTCGGCATTGCAACGCCATTTGGAATCTGGAACTCGAAGATAATAACGCGTGTTGTGTTGCCGAAAATAGTTTTCAATTGTGCCAGATCCCACGTGCTTCATTGATTCAGGGACGGAGTCGATTGCAGATGAATCTTTGCCAGTCTCAATCCTCGCATGGTCCGCTCGGGTTCTCTTCTTCGGAGCTGCCAAACTTTCCGGTGGGGTCGGCATCTGGTTCCTCCGAGAAGCACCACTCGTGGAGGCATATAGTAATGCTTGGATTCTCGGATTTTGTGATCCGATAAATTTCCAAAAGGGTTGAATGGAATCGCTCAACAATGCCATTCATCTCGCTTCTGCCTGTTGCTGTTACATAAAGGGTGTCCCAGAAAGTATAAGCACGATTTCAAAATTAGGTAAAAAATAAAACCTGTTCCAGAAACTGAATTTTTGTTTCATAAATTGTGTTTGGGTTCTGTTCTGCACTATTTGCGAAAGATAAAAATTTTAAAAATTTAATCGTATTCTAATGACCGCACTTTTGATCTGTCGCCTCCGATATGGCTCAGCACATACTTGTCGTGAACGGTTTTCGACACTTTTGAACGGTTTTACACTTTTTTTGAAAACTGTTGATGTTTTCCGTAGCTTTAACATGTTTTCTCAAGTGTGCCTTCGTTAGCGCCCAAAATATCTCAATTGGTCTGGTCTTGGTCGACTCTCCGTCGAACTAATGCATGAGGGTTGACCACACAGCAGCTTGTCGTACAGTTTCCGGACCCGATGTTTAATGCATGCAGCCTAATTTGCAGTCCGTTTCGATTTTTTTTGGATTTTGTACGCTTTTAAAATCAATCTTGCCTTGTCTCATTGGACGTTACTTTTTAACGTACCCATTTGTTGAGCCACATCGCGAATGGAACTTTCCTATTTTTGTTTGATTGCTTTTGCTCTTTCCCGGTTCAACTGTTGGTCGATAGGACCAGGTTTTTAACCACTTTTAAGCGTATCCTCGAAGCGGGACTCCTCCCGAAACTTTTGGATGGCGGTTCGTACGGCTCCGATACTCACACCTACCGATTTCGCCAATTTCCTTAGCGAAATGTAAGGAGTCGAACACCATTTGTGCAGAACGCTTTTGCGCTTTTTGACGGAAATGCCTCGCATTTTAACAGAAACGATTGAAAAAATAGTTTGGATGCACTATCTAGTAGGTTTGAATGTAAACAATCAAACACCCGAAGAATCAACTGTTTGGCGTCATCCGTTTTCCAGAAACGTAATTTAGAAATCGTGCTTATACTTTCTGGGACACCCTTTAAGATTCTATATTGTAAATGTTTAACAGATTTGCCATTTCCCCAGAATTAAATGATTTTTCGCCGTCGATTACCAACATCTTGGGTGGTTTTATTTTCAGTATCATGTCTTTCAAAGCGGGAATGAAATCCACTGTGGCTCTAGATTCTATTTTTCTTGCCTGAGCATACTTTGAGAATTTATCTATGCACGTGAGGAAGTAGTGATTCTCTAAGAAAAGAATGTCTATGTGCATTATTTCTAAAGGTTCCTTGGGTAATGGGGTTTTTTAAATTGGTTGTTTTAAAGGGTTTCTGTCATTTTTACATTCATTACATAAGCGACAGTTCTTTATAAATTGTTTCACTTTACTTTATTTTCTTAAAATTTTAGCTTTGTTTTCCTCCAATCCGCGATGGGCTTTTTTATGTTCATCGTTTATAATATCCATCTGTCTGGTACTAGATTCTACATCCTCTAGTTTTCTTTGAGTGAAACGTATTTTCAAAATATTTGTTGGCTGAAGTTTTTCTTGTATACTTCCTGTATCTTACTCATTAAGGATTCTGAAGTGAACAATCCGTTCAACTTCGATGGTTTAAAATGGTTTTTTAATAGTTTTAGTATATTTCGTTCATCTGTGTTTTGTATTTTTACTGATACCCGTTTAAAATTTGGGAATGGATGAGATATTTGTACATGATCTTGTCCTTCTTTTAAAATGACTTGGTGTCTAAAGGCATTCAAAGGAGCCTCTGTTGAAGGAATGTAAAAGGTATCGCTCCCTTCTGCAGAATGTTGCGTAGCAGTCATTGAATATACTGCTCGACTTAAGGCATCTGCAACAACGTTCGTTTTTCCAGGCTTACAGCATTTTCCGGCTTTTTATTCCAAAGTCCCATCAAAACAATAACAAGTAGCAGGTTTCATCTGACAAGTTGCGCTCTATAATGGCAACAACGCATCATCGATGGCATGGCAACATTACCGTTCTACAAAGCCACATTCATTATCTAACATGTGTTATTTTCATTTCAAAAATGATATTAAATGTATGTTTGATCCACTATCTATTAAAAATGGAAATTCTTCCGACACTGTCCGCAAAATGATGTATGGGAGGAATGGTTTTACCAATTTTCGGAATGGTCTAAAAAATTCGTTTCAGCATATCCCTGGGTATACGCTTCGTCCCTTGGTGGCTGCATATTGGACCGTTGTGGCTGATATTTCTGATTATAGTCAGCTTCGGGCCTTGCTGGTGGACCTGTATTAGAACCTAAATCTATCAGATAAGCTGATATTTGCTATGAAGAAGCAGGCCTATATCTTTTCTGATCCGGTTGATTTGTAAAATTTGTTCTTAGGGATGGATCCACCTCCATTGGTTCTAGGTATTGTAGATTTCGGGAAGGATTTTAATTTCCATGATTTGTGTTATTATAAGGCTGCGTATAATAATTTTGAGCCAAGTTATTTGGAGGAAAAACTTATCTTTGATTTGAAAAATTTCCCGTCTGTGGATACATATTATACCCATTGTTTCTGTTTTGGGGCCGACCTTGTCTAGATTGTCCTTTGTGAAAATTATTTCGTGGGTACTGCTGGGGTGGTACCATGTTGTTTTGGTTACTGTGGCTGTGCGAGGCCTGGTTAGGTATAATGCAGTGAGCTTCATACATGCAGCACCTTTGGAACGCATCTGCCAAGCTCTTTGGCTTATCGTTATTCAGAAGGAAGTTATTAAAAAATGTTGCATCTAGACCTTTACATAATGCCATTATTGCTTGATCTGCATATAGTGCTAATAAGTGCAGACCAGAAAGGGCATATGCTGTATCCGTTTGTAATAATATCCGGATTGCTTCGTAAACCTCATGACTCGTTACGAAGAAGCTATGGATTGATTCATTCTTGTAACGATGGATAAGGATTATTAAGGATGGATCCACCTCCATTGGTTCTAGGTATTGTAGATTTCGGGAAGGATTTTAATTTCCATGATTTGTGTTATTATAAGGCTGCGTATAATAATTTTGAGCCAAGTTATTTGGAGGAAAAACTTATCTTTGATTTGAAAAATTTCCCGTCTGTGGATACATATTATACCCATTGTTTCTGTTTTGGGGAAAACGACCTTGTCTAGATTGTCCTTTGTGAAAATTATTTCGTGGGTACTGCTGGGGTGGTACCATGTTGTTTTGGTTACTGTGGCTGTGCGAGGCCTGGTTAGGTATAATGCAGTGAGCTTCATACATGCAGCACCTTTGGAACGCATCTGCCAAGCTCTTTGGCTTATCGTTATTCAGAAGGAAGTTATTAAAAAATGTTGCATCTAGACCTTTACATAATGCCATTATTGCTTGATCTGCATATAGTGCTAATAAGTGCAGACCAGAAAGGGCATATGCTGTATCCGTTTGTAATTTGTGTAAAATTTCTAAACTTCTCCTATCTTTATAGTGCAGAAGAAAATTAGATTTGATTGTCTTCCAGTCGCTTAGAACAGCGCTGGTACCCAAAAGTTTTGCCGCTTCTCCTACAATTTTCCTTGCTATGATATTCTTGTTAAAATATTATATTCGATTGAAGTCTTTTCCAATCGAGAAAAATTTTCATAACTTCTTCAACCTGGTACACCCATATGATAACATTACCAGTTCCATTGAAGCTTGGAATGCCCTGAACGAATTCAGGCACCCTTCCGGTCTCCAAAAACTCGTTTCTAGTGATGGGCTTATCGTTATTTTGATTCATTGTATGTGAATTAACACTTTGACGGCCGGACAATTCACGTTGCCGCCATGCTTTACGACCGGCACGTTTGCACTAGTTCCTCCGTATCTGACCCCTGTTTGATAATCGGTTTTTCAATTCTGAACAAGATTGTTGATTTTTGAAACATTTTCGTCCGTTTTTGAAGTTGGGGGGCGCCCAGAACGAGGTTGGCCTCAGTTCCACTTGGCCATCTTACAAAATCGCCGAAAACACTAAAACCGTTACACTGAAAAAAATCTCAAAGACTAGCGGATGCACTCACAGAAACTAAACTTTGCGTACTGATCAAGAACATGTTAAGATTTAAAAAAAAAAATTGAACCCGATCCCCTTTCCCCCCTCTTCTCCCTACAACCCGATTCCCGTTACTTTTGGGTCCCCCCACGTAGTCTTTATTCGTGATCAGATCTATATTTCATACTCGACAGTTAGTGATCAACTCAACATCCGATCCCAGTTACCTTATATCTTATCTTAGACTAATACTACTAACTACTTAGTAGTTCTTACTATAGTATTTGTTATGCCTTCCTTTCACCTACACTACACTTCTCCCCGCTATAAATGAGACTTTAGAATGATGATGAGTCCCACCGCTTACCCCTACATAGGTTTGAGAGGGACGAAAGTATCTTGCGATATTGAATATTAATCATCAAACGAGAGGGGGCATTGGGGCATTACTCTCCAGAACAATCGCATCCATCTCTGCTCCATTCATACAACGGTCGCCATCAATTGCACAAAGAGGTACATCTTAGATTTCCCAACTAGCAAAAGGGGACCACTTTCCGGAGTAGGGCAGGTATTTTCGCACAGATTTGGTTAACACCGCTATCAATGGTTGATAGTGTGGTGAAACCCACCAGTACTACTTAAGGGACCTGATCTTGTTCCTTGCATACAACGGTCCCGAGCAATCACCTCGAAAGGCAAATCGCCGAGTCCCCCAAGGTAACGAGGCACCACCTTCCGGAGTGTAAAAGGGTATTTCTGCTCTGTTTGTAGTTCACACCGCCAATTACCATTGGTTGATAATGTGGTGCCACTATCAAGAACAGAAAGGGACCCAACTACAGCGAGATGTGTAGATACTACTAGTTCTTTTCGTTTCTATGTAGACTCATTCATTCTATTAAGTTAAATTAAATAATAAAAATAAAAAGTCCCTGTTCATTTTTTTACTCATCATCACCATAGTCAAAGACCGTGTTGACAAATGCAATAACACGGGGCTCAAAAACTACAACACTTACTAAATACATTACAAGCACAGCGTCAGACCACCTGCTTCGCGTATACGGCGCATAGGCGTTTGAACTCCCTTAGATTTCGCGCACCGGCACTACGAGTGTTATACCGATGCACGTCAGACCCAACCACTATCCTTTCCCCCAAATACGTTGGTACCAGGCCTTTCAAAATTTTGTACACAAAGACTGCAGTTTGGAACACTATCCGCTGCTTGACCGACATCCACTGTAAGACGTCGAGCATAACAACCGAAGGAGTATACCAGCCGCAACACAAAATAATTCGCATGACTCTGTTTTGCAACCTCTGCAGTCTCTGTAACTGTGTTTGATTGCCGAGAAATAAAATTGATGCACAGAAATCAAAGTGCGGTGCTATTAACGATTTGTAGGAGCTGAACTTTTCCGAAAAAATTCAGATTGTTGCCCAATCTACTAATCACACCACACTTTTTTGCCACTTTTGAGGTGACATTGTCAATATGAGGCCCAAAAGACAGTTTTTCGTCTAATATAACTCCCAGATATTTTATCTGGGAGACTCTGTCGATTGGTTCCTGATTGATGACAATAGCTGATTGGTCAGTAATTTGTCTCGAAGACAATACCATGAATTTGGTCTTCTTGATGTTTAAGGCCAATTTCTTGTATTTTAACCAACCATCTAAGGCATCTAAATCGACATTCAAAAGCTCCTTGGTCTGTTTTAAATCTTTCCGCGAGACAAACAAGACTGTATCAACCGAAAAAGATTGATTTCACATGACTGTAAAACCTTTTTCATGTCGTTTATATGCACTAGCTAAGGCCCGGTAGAACCTACCGGTTGTACGTGAATTCTGAATTTCCTGCAACTTCCAAGACACTTTTTTGTGCTATGTTTTCAGACCATACGTTTTTGTGCCAGTGTGGCTTCTTGGCATTATTATAATTGTTTGTTAAATAAGTCATGCGGTTTGGCCAGGATTTGCTTACTTCAAACAGCTAGGATACATGGGTTCATGTACATATAATCACATATAGTGTTTTTGTTATTCATTGTTTTTGTTTGATCATGTTAGCCATATCCAATGAAATCATTGATGTTTTAAGTTCATTTTTTGACCACACACAATCAACTGCTGTTCCATTTTTTTTTTCCGGCGTCAAAATTATCGGAATATATTGCGCCTTCAAAGATTGTATAGAAGTGATTGACAGAAAAAAAGGGTTGATTGTCCTTCAGAGTAATATTACAGCATGCAGGATAATCGCCTTTACTGGATTTTTCGTGAGTACATAAGAGTATCAGAACACCAAAGCTATGAGCTGTTTCGGTGATTTTATGTCGACCTCCAAAACAATACCATTTCTTAAATATTCTCAATTATTTTGCCAGGTTCCAGCAACCTTCCAGCACAAAGAAATGAACTATTAAGCTATTTTGTGTAATAATTTTTGCGTCGACTTCTGTTACACCTGACGTTTTCACAGCACTGTCTATGGTTGTAACCAAGCTATCCATTGCTGCTTATGCTTTTTACTATGAATTGTCCAAGAACGCACAGCACACATTATTAATTACCAAATCTGTAACTATTTTGAATAGCAGAGTTACGTTATATTCCATCATCTTGATCCCCCAAAATAATAAATAATTTCGAAAAGCTAATTTTACTTTGCGAATGTTTTTGGATATGTGAAATACGCTGATTCGCTGGTTGGTGGTGATCAATGTCAATCAATGATCTGGAAGGGTTTTGCATCATTTCCGAGCTTCACTCGTAACGTACTTGAAGAACGGCACACTCCTGGTGTGTTGCATAGCATTCAGAAATACTATTGCACACGCGTCTGTTTTCTGGGTTGTTAGCTACATCGTTTAGTTCCGGGTTCTCATAGACTAAAAGTTAGAGAAATACGTTACTTGCACGAAGTAGCTTGTCTTGAAGAGATGTTTCGTTTGAAAAGGCATTTGTAAAAATCGCAAGATCAGGTGTGAGGTTACATGAGGGCAAGCGGAGTCGAAAACTGTCTCACTATTGTCGATGATGCAGAGCTATTGGTGTGAATATGATCGATTTTAACCAATACCGTATGAAAAATGCAGGTGGTCGAGAGTAAAAACAACACCTGAACATACTTGTAGCAAACATGTTGACTGTGTTTCATGTCAATAATATTTGTCTATACCCAGATTAATACAGGGATACTAATGTATGCATTAAGAGTAACAGACCTACTTTCTTAATGGATTGCAGCAAAGTTTATTGCAAACATTTTCACTGCAACATAACTTTGTTAATGGTTTGTTAACCAACCTTTCCGGAGATGGTCAGAACTTTAGCCATGACCGAGTTAAATATGGTTGTTGACATGTGCTTCAGTTCTGCCATAGAAAACACGATCAGTTGTTTTTAGCTTAATTCTTGGAATATATTGTGCTTTTAAGTATGACCTTCGGATTCGGAGATGGAATCCCCTTTACTATATCTTCTTATTTTGTCCGTTTTTATGAACTATTTGGCCAGTTCAAGTAACCTTCCAGTTCAAAAAAAGGAACGATTAAGCCTTCGCGTTCAACCTTTCCATTGATGCTTTTGATGCAGAACAATGAATAGGCCGTATTAGCTGATTGAAAGTTGGTAAGATTCTTGGTTTTTTAATGTTAGCGGTGAACGGTACATCATTGGTTTCAATTTTTGACTTAAACTAAGCACAATGAAATCAAACTCGTTTTGTTTACATATTAATATTTTTTTGCAGCATTTTGCAACATGCTGCGGTGATAAAACAGAATGATTTTTAAAATGTCCAATTTTTGTGGTGTTTCGTACGTACATTATCAGTTACAATTTAAACAAAACTAAACTCAATGCAATAGAAAGCAGTTTGTTTACATGTTAACCTTTTCAGAAACGTAAGTAATATACTGCGGCGATAAAATAGAATAAGTTTTAGGAACGTTGCATACAAAATAACAAAGCAAAAATATCACACAGGGGAAAACATAAGGAATAGAAAGAGTTCTTCACTGCTTTCATGAAGAAAAGCATATTATTTTCCATAGCGCTAATACTGCGCAAATGGGTAAAAGAGTAAATGAGGCCCCGGGCTAGATTCTCCTCTTCCTACTGGTTCACATTAAGCGCCTGAAGCTATGCAAAGCGCGACACATGCATTCGTTTCGAATTTTTGAACGCTAACGGTTCGCTTAAAAGACCATAACGGTTTAAACTAATCACGCAGTGAAGGTTGAATGCGGGTCAATATACTTTTACATGTTAAGTTACTAGTAAGTAAACTATACCACACATGATGGACAGCATGAAACAATGAGTTTAGCCGCAGAAATGATTTGGAAACGGCGGCGCGCCCGCAGCGAGCGCAGCGAGCGGACTGCGCTAGGTCTACCGAAAAAGATAGTTTGTTATAGTTTTGGGAAATAAGGGGGGCCCGTGGGCCCCCCTCATACCGCAACCCTAGGTTGATTGCGTAGCCGAAATTAACGGTACAAACTACGGTTCAAATACTCGTAGGTTGAATTTAACGAATTAATGTATCACCAATTGCATACATTCAGTTTAAACGTCAACAAGAGGTGTAGCCACGATCGAAAACATGGCGGCCGGGGCCTCATTTACTCTTTTACCCGCAAATGAATTGACATGAAAGACGAAAAGACATGCCCAAATATTTTCGGTTTTATAAAGTAATTTTCACACCCAGTTGGCGGTTTAACGTTACTTTTCGAATTGATTCAAACGTCGTTTCAAGTTACCCCGCAGAAGATAGTTCGGGTTGTGTTTTGGCCATTTTTTGTGTCAGAGGTTGTATAGAAACTTTTGTTTTGTTTTGTATGCGATTTTGTTTAATAGGTTTTGTATTTTGATTTTTTTTGGTTGTGCTGTTTCTGTCTCAAACAGGCCGAAGAATGTATTTAGCTTAACATGAATTTATGAATAGAGCACTGCACAGTAATCATCCCCGTGGCGCGTAAATTTATTTTGTTCAACTCCCAAATTCTTGAAAATTATCGTGAATCTTAATTTATTTTGTGAAACATTATGGTTCTCCTGGCGAGCTGGTGTTTATGGTGAATATCGTAAGTGTTTCGATGCAACACCAACTTTACCCGTAAGCGCCATATCCTTTGTTTTTCATTGAAAATGCACAACATACTCGAAACATTCTCATACCATCACATGGTGTATACCATCACAAACGGTACTGAAACGTTCTGGTCGGTAAGCTACACTAAAGCTAGCTCTCTTAAACTAAAAACGATAGAAAGATGTTTTTGCACAATCCGAGTTGCCTTGAAGCGATCTTTCGTTTGAAATGTCGTTTGTAAAAATTGTCCGTTTAAACCTTTGGAAAGGGTTTAAAGGGTTAAACCTTTGGAAAATTGACAAAAATGTAGAGTATCTCGTAATTTTGCAACTTTTGAACCGATTGACAGATTTTTGCAAACAACATTTCAAATAAAAGCGATCTTCAATACAAATAACTTTGTAGAAGAAACCATCTTTGTATAACTTTTAGTTTATGCGAAACCGCAACGAAAAGTTGGAGCCAAATGCGTTACAGCGTCGGCCACGGTACACGGGAGCTTTGTCATTGATTATGGGAATCTTAGCCGTCGAGGTCCGAACTGCGGCCGTCGATGCGGTAATAGCTGCCTCTTTTTGCCAAACGTCGCTTTAGAAATGCGATTCAGCGCACTCTTTCTAGCACATCGTTTTCTCAGCCATTTGGCTAGCATATCAGAACATCCTAAAGGTATGCAATTGATTATGCACTGTGTAATTTTGTCTCACTCACTCACTCAGTTAATTCGGTACCAGTGTTCGATTGTGAACGCCTGAAGTTATGCCGTACATGTGTCCCAGGTGCCTGTAGAAATTCAATGGTAGAAAGAGTGCGCTGAATCGCATTTCTAAAGCGACGTTTGGCAAAAAGAGGCAGCTATTACCGCATCGACGGCCGCAGTTCGGACCTCGACGGCTAAGATTCCCATAATCAATGACAAAGTTCCCGTGTACCGTGGCCGAGGCTGTAAGCAGGTGTATAAGTGCCTGGGTGCGCATGGCCGGGTGTCCAAGCGGGTCTACCGGTGATACGCATGCGCATGCCAGGACGGCTACACTATGGGGCAACTGTTGGAAAACTGCAGAAATGAAATTGAATGTGTATTTTATTTGTTTTGAATACTGCTCGGTGATCGTAGGGGCTACAAATTTTAGACCAATTTCTTTGTTTTGTCTTGTAGTATAAAACAACATATTTATTTTCAAATGAATACACACTTTTAGTTCAAACTTTTATCCCGACGTGCAGTTCCACTGTGTTTGCACCCTGTCCGCCCGTTCAGAGACCGAATGTCTCAAAGCAGAGCGAAACGATTCGCTGTGAAGGGGACGGGAAACGAAGCGTAATCGCTAGCGTAATCGTGTTATTCTGCTGGTCCATCTGTCAAAAAGAATTTTGGCTCACCTACCCTATAATCGCATGCGTAATCTTGTCAGTACGTAAACAAACGAATCAATAGTTCATTCATCGTAATTATTTATCAAATGTATATGATTATTTAGCGCAGTTTTTGTATTTTTAACAATAAACAACAAAATAATAGCAGTAGCTTCAAGAAATGTTGCCATTTTTACCAAATTGCAAAACATAAACAAAGCAAAGATGACGCTTGGCCTGAATATCGACGATACACGAGAGACCAGCGATTACGCTTCGTTTACCGTGCCCTTGAGAGCGGAGGCAGTGCTCGTGCACCACTGCAGCGTTGTTTGCTTACAACCGATGAGTGTGATCAGAGTGGAGTTCGGGTTGCGCGCCTCTGACTGTGACTCTCGGCGTGCGCCGTTCGCTTGCTTTCGCTCGTTTGGTGCACGTTTGCTCTCACAATGACGCGAAAAGCATTACACTCCCCATCTCGGTTGTGCGGGCGCGATGCGCTATCTTGCATCCTACCTGCGATTAACGATTATTTATATTAGATAATAAACAACACTGGACCAAGAACACTTCCTTGTGGAACCAATTATGATTACAGAGAGATTACTTTAGAGCTACCAATTATGATTATAAAGGGTTTTCTTAACTTTTATCGACCTACTGCCCCATAATTCTATTTTTTATTCGCTTCGAACGACGTAATTGTGGAGATACCGATTCACTACGCTGCCTCTTTTTTTTAATCTTATCCGTACTTATCGGGGTTTTGTGCTTCGGAGGATGATTATTGTTTGCGACCGTCGTTAGCGATTCTGATGTGTTATTAAAAAATATCGGTAAAAATAGGTGGAAACGATCCGGTAAATTTGAGAAACGTATTTGGTTGACATGAACGTAACGAACATTGCCATGTAAATTTATAAAATATCTACTAGGATTTTTAGGCCAGGTACCTGGCCCGTCAGCAGTCCCTGGCTCCCCTACCGCCCCATTGTTGGTTCCATGCCGTCCCCGTTACAGTTTCTAGGTCTTTCCGCAGAAGGTATATTGTGTTGACAATTGCCGAGCGATAAGTGGGTTCAAATACAAATACGAATTGCGGGATAAAAAATTACGAAATAATCTGACCCTCTCTCTGTTCGACCAGCGCCCGATCTTCACGCGCAAGATGTGTCCCTTTAATTGAAGCCCCCATCGATATGTATGCAAAAGCACTGTTATATCGCAAAATCGGTTAGTAGAAGGTTTTTCGAAGACAGGGACTTGAACCAAATTACCCACACAACACATATGCATGTAAATCGAATATCAACTTGAAATAATCGTACTTCTATGCAATATGATTGAATCGTAAATGATGCTAAAATAATGCCTAAACGTACAAAAGTGGAGGCCCTAAACGTATATTGTTCAAAATGTATATGTTTAGTCGTATATTTTCTAAGTCGGCATCATATACGACTAAACATCAGCCGTACATTGTTCGTATATCTATACGTATGCATAAAGAAAATCGTATTACATTCTTAATCGGCATCATATGCAACAAAGAATATACATTGCTCGTACATTGTCTATGCATAATGCGATTCCGATTCGAAATATACTAATATGAGATTCAATTTATTCAACTTAATACGACTTCGTGTTGTGTGGGTACAGCATATTGTACCAGTTTCTGTGCCACACAGCACATGCAACCGGGTACTGCAACCTTTGCAAACGGTAAAATGTCAGATAGTCAATAAACTGTCAAAATCTGCGCAAATGTGTTTTCGGTCGTCGAGTGACAAATAGATTTGCAAAAATTTGCGCAACTGGTATTGCTTGCAAGCCGATGGAAAATAGTTGTTTGTGATGATATTTAATGTTTGTTCAAAAGATTTCGGTGAACACATTACCTCTCTGTAATTTGTTACAGTTAAACATTCAAATCAACACTGAATGCCCTTTCATTTGGATCGGCTCACGAATAGGAGCGTCGATACGAAACAAAACAAAAAAAATGACAGCAAAACTGACATTCGCGCGAGTATTATACACCCGTTTGGAAGGTAAAGCTACCTGCTCGCACAGCTCGGACATATCGTCCTATGCCGCTCGCATTCTCGCTCTCCCTCCCTCTCCCCTCTCACTCTCACTCTCTTTTTCTTTCTTTCTCGTTTTCTCCCCATCCCTCTCATTATCACCCAATACCTCTCTTTCTTTGTTCACCACTCTATGTCCCTTACTTACCCAACTCTACCCTCTCACCTTCCACCGCCCATTTCCTACCTCCCTCCTCCCACCACCCATCTACCTCCACTGATGACCATCCACCCACCACCATCAACCACCACCAACCGCCCACCAACCACCACCAACCGCCCACCAACCGCCACGAACCGCCCACCAACCACCAACAACTGCCCACCAACCACGACCAACCTTTCACCAACCACCATGAACCGCCCATCAACCATCTCCCATCTTCCATCTCCCATCTCCCATTTTCCATCTCCCATCTCCCATCTCCCATCTCCCATCTCCCATCTACTCTTTCTCACTTTGCCAACCACATCTACCATCGCATTCACACTGTCTCATTATCTCTCTCTCATTATCTCTCTCTCTGTCTATTTATCTCTCTCTCTCTCTCTTATTATCTCTCTCTCTGTCTATTTATCTCTCTCTCTCTCTCTTTCTCTCTCTCTCTCTATCTCTCTCTCTCTCTCTGCCTCTCTCTCTCTCTCTCTCTCTCTCTCTCTCTCTATCTCTCTCTCTGTCTCTCTCTCTCTCTCTCTCTCTCGCTCTCTCTCTCTCTCTCTGGCTCTCTGGCTATATCTATCCCTATCCCTATGCCTCGCCTTGTCATACATTCCATTTTTATCTCTCTTTTTCCCACTATGTCAGCTTCTATCTTTACTGTATGTCTCTCTCTTTCTCTCTCATTTTATCGTTCTACCTCTCCCTATTTCTTTATCTCACTCTTACACACACTAACAGCACAAAATTCCAACAACAACGCACAGAAGGGTCGGTTTTGCTTAACAGGCCCATTTTTCTGATTTTGAATTAGTAGCGACATTGAATCAGGCATCATTCGAATAAGGGTTACTTTTCGCGCGCGTGTTTGTTGGGCCATGGTCGACCCTCGGAAGGAAAATTGTTATATAGGAAGGGAGAATTTTTTTCCAACACCAACGCTGGACTCCAACGCTCATATTCATCCAAATGATTTCTTTACAAAACTTTATCTCCTTCAGAATAACTCTTATCGATCAGGCATTTTGATCAAATTGTCATTACAGCTTGTTTGTTTAAAGACGGTTTTTTTGTTGTTCTGTATATGCAATTTTGTTGGATTGGTCATATTTAGTAATGTACGGGGTAAATACGTGAACATCCTCGCAGATGGTGATCTATTAGTAGTGGTTGACGGTGTGTTTCTATAGTTAAACAAAATTTGACTTATTTTTTCTTGTAGGGGTATTTGTCTCAACTTTTCATCCAAAAGATACTTTTTCAATACAGATTTAATCGTCTGTACTCCTCTTTCAGCCAAGCCATTCGACTGCGGGTGATATGGTGGAGATTTTAACACCTTAATATTATACGACTGACATGATTCTATAAAATAAGATGAGTTGAACGGTGGACCATTGTCCGAGCACAACTCCGCAGGATATCCAAAATATGCATAAATTTCATCGAGCTTCTCCAACACATTCTTTGCACACGTTCTTCGTAGCAGTTTTGCTTCGATAAATTTCGAGTATGCATCTATCACTTTTAAGAACGTACTACCTTCAAAATGAAACAAATCCAAATTAATACGTTGGAAGGGAAAGGTTGCGGGAGGGCATCTCGATTCCACCTGCTCCGCTGGCACTTTCTGTGTTTTTTGGCATACGACACACATTTTGACAGTATTTGTAATATCTTTGTCCAATCCTTTCCACCAAAAAAAAAGATCTTCCAATCATTTTCATGCGCACAATTTCATTATGATTTTCATGCAATTTTTTAAGTACCAATGGTTGAAGAGTTTTAGGGACAACTAAACGATCGTCAAAATAGAGACAATCTTCTTCTACTTCCAAATTAGTATTAATCAATGCATATGGTTTTACCTCTACTGGAATCTTACTTGACCATCCTATTTTTATTAGTTGTATAACTTTTGAGAGAATTTAATCCCTAATTTGTTCTCTTTTTATATCTTCCATATCTATATAATTTGGTACCTGATTATCAGCAATGTCCATGTGCTCAATACGATTTTAGATAGGTAACGGTAAACGAGACAATGCATCCGCATTACTTATACTTTTTTCCCGGTTTGTGCACAACACTGTAAGAGTAGTTCGACAATGTAATTGCCCAACGATGTAAACGTGAAATAGCTACTGCAGTTGATCCCTTTTGTGGATTGAAAATCTGCTTTAAAGCTTGACTATCCGTATCGAGCGTGAACGTTGATCCGTACAAATATTTATGAAATTTCGTGACCCCAAAGATGACCGCAAGTGCCTCTTTATGTATTTGACCGTAGTTTTGTTGAGCCGATGTGAGCGTGGACGATGCAAAGCACACAGGCTTTTCCACTTCCCCATTCCCAGACCAAGGAATGATTGCAACTGACTCACGTGTTTTGGAGCTGGCGCCAAACAAACCGCTTCCACTTTGTTAGGGTTAGGCCCAATTCCCTTTTCTGTTAATTTAAATCCGAGATGTTCAATCTCCGTGACAAAAAAACTAGATTTTTCCCAATTTATATTGACTTTGTGTTGGTTGACCTTATTTAATACCTCAAAATGTTTGTTCGACATTCTTCTATGTCACTACCACCAATCAAAATATCATCCAAATATGCTACGGCTTTTGTATCCAACAAAATTTGGTCAATAATGGATTGAAAAATGGTTGGCGCAGCACTAATGCCGAATGGCATCCTGGTATATCTAAATTAGCCTCTATGTGTATTTACCGTGTTAAATCTATTTTACGCTAGTGTTAAATCTATTTTACAAAAAAATTATAATTACTTAAATTGGCTAAAATATCTTCTACGGAAGGCAAGGGATAATGCTCCGTAGATAAGCATCTATTCAACGCTGCTCTACTGTCCAGACATATTCGGATTGATCCATCCTGTTTTGGAGTAACTACTTTGGGACTTGCCCAATTTGACGAACGAACACATACGAGTATTCCGTTCTGGATCATTCGATCGATTTCCTTTTCTACCTTTTCTCTAAACTTGTATGGAGCCGTGTACGGTTTGTGAAATATTGGAATGGCGTCTTGTTTCAATACAATGTCCGCCGTAAACCCTTCGATGGCTTGACTTGACTTTTCCTGACACAAATTAGGAAATTTTTGTAGCACTTCCGACTTCAGACTGTATTGAATAGCATCCAGGGATGAAAGTCCAATATTCCCTAACTTCCTCCACTCGGGGATTAAAACATCTAAGGTAGAACGACCTAGTAGTGGATTAATGTTTTTTTCTCCTTGAAGCACAAAAATCTTAATCCTCGCTGTTTTTTCCTTATTTTTTATATCAACTAAAACTTCCCCTTCCGGACAAATGCTTTGCCCGGTTACCGATTGGAACATTTTTTTGCTTGGACGCAATACATAATTTGTAAATTGACGTTCGTAAAGATCTTTAGAAATTACAGAATCGCACGCTCCCGTATCAATTTCGAAGTTGATTATTAAGGGTTTACCCGACGCTTCTACTATCTCTAGATCCATTGTCGCCGGCACCGCACTACTCTTACTCTCTTCCGCACACACCGATACACGACGACTCTCACTCACTACCGTATCTTTCGACGACTCGCCGCATGGTGCTAGTAGATTCAGCTTCATATTTTCAGCGACGTCCACCAGCTCCGCCACTCAATTATGTGTGGTAGCTTTATTTTTCGGCGTGCGACACTAGGTAGACACGTGGCCCACTTTGCCGCAAGCAAAACACGTCCACTACTTGGCAGGACACGCCTCGGGATTACGACCTCTCCCGCATCGGAAACAGGACGTCGATCGAAACTTTGCCACTAACCCCGGTCTCCTCGTAGGGGGATTTGCCTGTTGCCGCACATATCGCTCTGGACGCGGCTTCAAGGCTGCAATTTTCGGCGCTCCTTGCATTTCTCTGGACTCTGACTTCGCGGCTTCCCACGTGCGGGCGATTTCACACGCTTTTTCGAACGAGATGTTGAGCTCGGTCAACATTTTTGTCCTTAAATTGGAGTTATTGACCCCCGCGATGAATTGATCCCGTAAGGCTTCTGATAAGAATGCCTTGAACTCACACGACTGCGCCTTTGACTTAAGGTCCATTATGTACTGGACTAGGATTTTTAGGCCAGGTACCTGGCCCGTCAGCAGTCCCTGGCTCCCCTACCGCCCCATTGTTGGTTCCATGCCGTCCCCGTTACAGTTTCTAGGTCTTTCCGCAGAAGGTATATTGTGTTGACAATTGCCGAGCGATAAGTGGGTTCAAATACAAATACGAATTGCGGGATAAAAACTTACGAAATAATCTGACCCTCTCTCTGTTCGACCAGCGCCCGATCTTCACGCGCAAGATGTGTCCCTTTAATTGAAGCCCCCATCGATATGTATGCAAAAGCACTGTTATATCGCAAAATGTAACCAAAAAACCAAACGCGTCTATCGAACAGCTCGGTTAGTAGAAGGTTTTTCGAAGACAGGGACTTGAACCGAATTACCCACACAACACATATGCATGTAAATCGAATATCAACTTGAAATAATAGTACTTCTATGCAATATGATTGAATCGTAAATGATGCTAAAATAATGCCTAAACGTACAAAAGTGGAGGCCCTAAACGTATATTGTTCAAAATGTATATGTTTAGTCGTATATTTTCTAAGTCGGCATCATATACGACTTACGATATACATCAGCCGCACATTGTTCGTATATACGTATGCATAAAGAAAATCGTATTACATTCTTAATCGGCATCATATGCAACAAAGAATATACATTGCTCGTACATTGTCTATGCATAATGCGATTCCGATTCGAAATATACTAATATGAGATTCAATTTATTCAACTTTATACGACTTCGTGTTGTGTGGGTACAGCATATTGTACCAGTTTCTGTGCCACACAGCACATGCAACCGGGTACTGCAACCTTTGCAAACGGTAAAATGTCAGATAGTCAATAAACTGTCAAAATCTGCGCAAATGTGTTTTCGGTCGTCGAGTGACAAATAGATTTGCAAAAATTTGCGCAACTGGTATTGCTTGCAAGCCGATGGAAAATAGTTGTTTGTGATGATATTTAATGTTTGTTCAAAAGATTTCGGTGAACACATTACCTCTCTGTAATTTGTTACAGTTAAACATTCAAATCAACACTGAATGCGCTTTCATTTGGATCGGCTCACGAATAGGAGCGTCGATACGAAACAAAACAAAAAAAATGACAGCAAAACTGACATTCGCGCGAGTATTATACACCCGTTTGGAAGGTAAAGCTACCTGCTCGCACAGCTCGGACATATCGTCCTATGCCGCTCGCATTCTCGCTCTCCCTCCCTCTCCCCTCTCACTCTCACTCTCTTTTTCTTTCTTTCTCGTTTTCTCCCCATCCCTCTCATTATCACCCAATACCTCTCTTTCTTTGTTCATCACTCTATGTCCCTTACTTACCCAACTCTACCCTCTCACCTTCCACCGCCCATTTCCTACCTCCCTCCTCCCACCACCATCTACCTCCACTGATGACCATCCACCCACCACCATCAACCACCACCAACCGCCCACCAATCACCACCAACCGCCCACCAACCGCCACGAACCGCCCACCAACCGCCACGAACCGCCCACCAACCACCAACAACTGCCCACCAACCACGACCAACCTTTCACCAACCACCATGAACCGCCCATCAACCATCTCCCATCTTCCATCTCCCATCTCCCATTTTCCATCTCCCATCTCCCATCTACTCTTTCTCACTTTGCCAACCACATCTACCATCGCATTCACACTGTCTCGCTCTCTCTCATTATCTCTCTCTCTGTCTATTTATCTCTCTCTCTGTCTATTTATCTCTCTCTTTCTCTCTCTCTCTCTCTCTCTCTCTTATTATCTCTCTCTCTGTCTATTTTTCTCTCTCGCCTTGTCATACATTCCATTTTTATCTCTCTTTTTCCCACTATGTCAGCTTCTATCTTTACTGTATGTCTCTCTCTTTCTCTCTCATTTTATCGTTCTACCTCTCCCTATTTCTTTATCTCACTCTTACACACACTAACAGCACAAAATTCCAACAACAACGCACAGAAGGGTCGGTTTTGCTTAACAGGCCCATTTTTCTGATTTTGAAATAGTAGCGACATTGAATCAGGCATCATTCGAATAAGGGTTACTTTTCGCGCGCGTGTTTGTTGGGCCATGGTCGACCCTCGGAAGGAAAATTATTATATAGGACAATAGGCTGACCCGCTCGCTGCTCGCACTTGCGAAAACGGTATCCTTCCGCCATGATATTCACTGCTGGTGCTAAATGTTTTTTTAATAATTCCACCCACTCGTCGTATGTTTTCGAACACGGATCATCTGGTGCACAGATTCGTGCCGCAACGGAATACATACATGGCCCTGCCATTGTTACTAGCATTGGCACTTTTTTCCTGTCTGGCACATCGTTCACCCAAAAGAATTGTTCGAACCGTTTGACGTAATCATCGTATTTTTCTCCGATTACAAACTGCTCCATGCTGCCGAATACCGTCATTGGTGTACCACCGACAGCCATGGATGACACGGGTTTATTATCTTCGGTCTTCATCGTTGTAAAGAACTACATTCACCGATTTCAGTTGATCGCTGAAGTGCCTGAATACGTTTAGAGCGCTTTTTGTATCACACTGTAACATGCTATCCTTTTGACCGACTTGACTGGACTGATCATTTATTCTCAAATACCAGTGGCGTCTCGTCCACCTGAGCAACCTGTGCACTGCACAGTCATGAATTTATAAAAAGAATCACAAAATTATTTGTTTAGTTATGGTATTGTAATTTCCACCCGCAATAGTTGCGTTCAAAATCTACTTAACGCTTTACAACGTTGCGCTGGGCACTTCTGCTGGTGCACCGCTGCTACAAACGAGCATCTTTCATCAAATAAGAACAGTTCTCTTAACCACAGTCTCATGATACCCTCCTCATTACGAATGGTGAAGAAGCGCTAGTTTTCTTAATAGCAAGAGTCAAAATCCAGTTGGAAAGTCGATCAGTTTTGTTTACGGGTGGGCACTTCTGCCAGTGCACTACCCAACTAACAATTGACAAGCATCTTTGGAACATTCTGTCTGATCTTTAGAACGTTTTTCCACCTTCCAATAAACCGCTACATTAGGAAGTGTAACCCAGCCGTTTGAGTTTTGACAACTCATGGAGGCGGCCATTTTTACCGACGGTGAACCCGGTGAAAAAGTATAGCGATATGAAATAAAAAAAAACGGTGAATTTAAAATAGTTTGTAGTTCCACTTGACGATCTTGCAGCTCTCACTCTTTGGGATCAGTCGCTGTATTTCCACCGGTCTCGCTTGTTGCAACTATTATTGTCCAACCTATTAGAGGGGAATATGGATCATTTGGTTCAAATCTTTTTATAACTAGTATTGTTACTTACTTGTGTTGGTGTTTGCTGTTTCTGAGGCTCGAACTGCTTGGGACAAGAAGAGTTATATTTGTATTGTATTTGTATTGTATTTATTGGCTTACTGGTGTCTGCCTCAAGCTTCACACTCTATAAAGTCTTAAATCTAACAAATTCTTAGCGGGGGCATACAGTTTAACAGAACAGTGATGGAAATGGCGATCTTGCAAAAATGGAAAGGGAATAGAACGGATACAGTTTATGAGGAAGGAGAATGGCGAAGGTTGGCACGGAAGGTGGAGAGGGAGGTGTTGAAGTCGAACAGATCAGCAGACTCATTAAATTCCCGCACTGCACGGAGAAACGGGTCATTGGCGCCGAACTGGGTTCGACGCCTAGCCAGGGAGAGGATAGGACGAGGTCTAAGTGGGCGTGATGGGATGTAAAAATTTAGGGAGGATAAAAGGAAGGGAACGTCCAACGATTGGGATAGCAGGCCGGCTACAAAGAGAGCTTGAGAGGCCCGCCACCTCAGCTCCAATGGTTCAAGATTCAAAACCTGACAACGGACAGCATAGGGGGGCAACGGGGTGCTTGGACCAAACACTCTACGAACCGCAACGCGCGTGAAAGCTCGCTGGACGCTTTCAAACCTTGCAATGACAGAAGGAGAGGACGGGATCCAAATGACACTAGCGAACTCCAGATGGGACCTGACCAAGCTACAATAGAGGGTTCTGAGACACATGGGATCTGTGAAATCAGATGCCATGCGTCGGATGAGTCCAAGAGTTTGATAAGCCTTACTTATCACTTTGTCATGATGCAAAGTGAAAGAAAGCCGATCGTCAATCCAGACACCAAGATCTTTGATGACGGACACTCTGGATAATAGCTCATTACCAAGCTTATACTCATACTGCAGCGGGCGGCCAGATCGGCAAAAGGAGATCGAAGCACACTTGGGGAGGGACAGGGATTGTTCCGTCAGGGTACGGACTCTTGGTGCGCCCCTACGTTGTGTTTTTATTTTTCCTCTTCTTCTTCTTCTTGTTCTTCACTTTTTCTTCACTTCTTCTTCACTTCTCCTTCTTTTTCTTCTTCTGCTTCTTCTGCTACTTCTTCGTGTCGGCCCGTTGTAGGATATAGCTGGTACAGAAGCGCCCTCCGTGGTCGGTTGCGGCACCACAGGATGCTAGGAAGAAGCTCCCTCCAACGTCTTCCTTGGAGCGGTGAAGGACTTTCCCCTCGCTGGTTACGCTTCTCTCTCTTACTCGCTTACTTACGGTGGGTCCCGCTCTGCTCCCGTTGCTGCTTGCAAGGATGCTGCACGTGTCGCAAAAGCCGAATCACAGGTGGCGACGTGATTCGGGTAAACGAATGTTTAGTTCTGAAAAGAACTGTTGCTTAGGGTCTGCTGGTTGCTATGGTCTTCCTTCCTTCTAGGTTGGTGGTTCAGGTGGTCTTCCTTCCTTCTAGGTTGGTGGTTCAGGTGCAAGAGAGCGATTTCGCGGAAATCCACTCCTTTTATAGTCGCGGGCGGTGGTTAATTCGCGGGTAATAAAAAGCGCGGTTGATCCGGGTATAAAAAGGCGATTTCATACGTAGTGAGTGTCAGTTGGAGATGGCGATTCAATGAGAACGCACTAATTCGCCCTTTCGACCAAATGATAGTAGTTGGTCGAACATACCGGCCCCCCTTGAAAAATCCAATTTTTCGAAATTAGACGCATTCAAGTGGGCAGATTTTACATACTGCCCTTTTTGTGATCCCCGTTGGTGTTTTCAGAGTGGCTACTCGAACAACGCCATCCGGTCCAGGGTGTAGCGAGATCACACGGGCGAGTGGCCATCGAGCAGGAGGAAGCTGGTCATCCTTCATTATAACAATTTCACCTTCTGCTATTTGGCGAGCTTGTCTATTGGCGTGATGTTGGATGTTCAGGGTTTTGAGGTACTCGTTCCTCCAACGATGCCAGATATCCTGCGAGTATCTTTGCAACCTTTGATACTGGTTTAGCCGGTTGGTTGGTACTTGCTGCAGGTCAGGTTCAGGTAGAGGTTGTAGTGATCCTTTCACCAGGAAATGTGCTGGAGTGAGCACCGAAAGGTCGTTGGGATCGTCGGATAAAGGCATCAGCGGACGAGAGTTCATACAACCCTCCACTTTGGTAAGAACAGTCGATAGTTCTTCGTACGATAGCAACGAAGAACCGAGTTGTCGAACTAGGTGAGTCTTCGCAACTTTGACTGCTGCCTCCCACAATCCTCCGAAGTTTGGTGCACGCGGTGGTATGAGGTGCCATTGGATGTCTTCTTTGGTAAGGTGCTTTGCGATTTCGTCGTTGTCTTCTTTCAGCATTTTGTAGATGTTGTGGAGCTCATTCTTGGCACCGATGAAATTTGTGCCATTATCAGAGTAAATGTGCTGAGGTTTATTTTTTCTCCAAATGAAGCGATCCAAAGCCATTAGAAACGCTTGGGTGCTAAGGTCGGAGACCAGCTCTAGGTGCACTGCCTTAGTACTCATGCAAACGAAAACACAAATGTTACATTTGCGGGATGCTGCTTTGCGGTGTGTTGGCTTGAGGTACATGTGGTGATACAGGATTAATAGACGAGTGAATGGATGAAATCCCGGAATAACAAGCTGGTGTTTTTCTCCATATGGAATGTCGGAGCGGCGTAGTCAACCACCAACTCGTATTACCCCATCATCGTCTAGGAATGGATTCAGCAATCGGAGTGACGAAGTTCTGCTGACTAGTTTGTTTTTCTGAAGTTGAGTTATCTCCTTGGTAAAGCATTCGGTTTGGACTAGCTTCACTAGCGCAATTTTTGCTCGTTGCAGTTCATCTACGTGTAGGTAAGCGCAATTCTGGTTGGTTCGACTGTGAGCGTTGTTGAAAAGATGTAAGCAAAATCCGATTACTCTCAGCAGAGTCTGGTAGGAGGAGTATCTGGTGATGATGTCATTTGTCTGCATTGTCTGCATAAGTAATACGACGTCCTTTTTCACTTCTAACTTTTCGTCAGTTAGATTGGAACAAGCAGGAGATGAGATAAGCCACGACGATTTTTCTTCTCGAAGCCATGATGGACCATATTTCCATACTTCGTTATGGACCAATAGGTCGGCGGGAATTCTACAGGATAGTACATCAGCAGGGTTTTGCTTTCCGGATACGTGATTCAAGCAGGAAGCGTGGGTTGCACTCTGAATCTCAGGATTTTGTGGTAAACGTTTTTCGAGCGGATGGAAACGCCGAATAATAGTTGGCTTGGATTCACCTAAGAGTTGTTCAGAATGTTTCGGCATACGGATGTATCGACCCGATGGGTCACGGGAGATGGTCTGCTGGTAATACCTTTCGCATTTGTTTTCTTCGTTGGTTAGTGCGTTGTCTTGCAGTTCTTCGATGTCCCAAAATCGTGGTAGCAGCTCATCGACGGTAGGAGCAAAAGCTGCGGTGTGACATCTAACAGTCACCGGTGGATTAATATTCGGCATTGATCCTGTTACAATCCAGCCGAAGACACTTTCCACTAACACATTTCCTACTTCCGGAAGAGGATGGCGTCCTTCCATTAACAGGGAGTAGAAATGCTCCGCGCCAATAATGATGTCGATCTGGCCGGATTTGCTAAACTCTGGGTCCGCGAAAGCATAGCCTGGTGGTATGTGCCAATGGTGAATTGGGATGGTGGTAGTTGGTGTTTCACTGGCTACTTTCCTAAGTACCAGGAAAGTTATACTGCGCTTGTAGTTAGTTGTGCGGGACTGGATTTCAGCAGTAACCAGATGTTTGGCAGTTGTAGTGGTTTTATCAATGCCGGTAATGGCAATATTCGTTTTTTGCCTTGGAAGCCGCAGTAGTTGACACAACCGTTCACTGATGGCATTCGGTTGGGAGCCATTGTCCAACAATGCTCTTGCCATGTGAGGTTGGCCATACGCATCTCGTATTTGAATTACCACTGTAGATAGAAGAATATTTTTGGTAATACTTCCTTGCGCAGCGGTAGCCATCATTGTCGTTGATACACTTTCTGAAGATGGATTTGCTTCACTGTCGGGATGTAGCATAGAGTGATGCCTTTTTCCGCACTGCCGGCAGCTGTACTTCGATGTGCAATCACGGGTATAGTGAGCAGCTCCGAAACAGTTAAAACACAGTTTGTTTTCCTTAATGACTTCGTTCCGGGCGATCGAGTTAAGGTTGGCAAAGCGCGGACAACGAATTAGCTGATGGTTCTGGTTTTTACATACAGGGCATTTTGGTGGTTCCTTTGTAGCGGACACAGCAGGATGTGCACTCATCTTTGGTAGTGTGGGTCTTTTACTAGGCTTTGGATCTGAACCTTTAGACATGGCGATCGTTTCTAGCACACGGGCTCGGCGTTGCAGAAAGACAAGCATGCCTGCAAATGTAGGTTCGCGGTCGCCTTGTGCTTCTTCCCATGCGGCTAACGAAGCTTCATCCAGCTTGGATCCTAGGAGCTCGACTAGGAACATGGAGCAGTCCCGTTGAACATTTTCTCCCAATTGTTCAAGAAGTTGGGTGTGACGCTGGAAAGCGTCCACGGTGGTTTGTATCGCCTCTACACTGCTGTTCGGCATTTTTGGGAAAGTAAGCAGCTCTCTTACGTGCTTCTTTTTCAAGAGAGGTTTGTTGGAGTAGCGTCCCAACAAAGTATTCCAGGCTACCTTATAATTGGCTGCGGTAAGCGCTATCGGTTGAATAAGGCTAGCCGGTTCGCCTTTTAAAGATGCCCTCAGGTAGTGGAATTTTTGCACTTCGGAAATATCAGCCGACTGGTGGATCATAGACAAGAAGGTGTCATGGTATGTGATCCAGTCGCTATAGTTTCCGGTGAATTCCGGCAAGGAGATGGTAGGAAGCTTTATACGTGGACTTGAAGTTTCATCCTTGACTTCTTTTTTGGGGGCTATAGGCAACAATAGCTGTAGTTCGGCTATCAGCTGTAGGTATAGCTCCTCAGCTGATCCTCGAAGCTTGCGGTTCTCGGCATCTTGCTCAGGAGTTTCTGATAGCTCCTCCAAGGCATCTTGTGCTGTTTCAAAAACCAGCCAGGTTTTCTCCAAACGGTCTAGTCTCGGTTCGACTAGATGCTGTTGCTCTTCGTTGTAGTTGGTGACGAAGGCACGGGTTCTCTCTATATAGTCGAGGGCATTCTGCCGCTTCAACTCTCGGGCACGCTGGGTTGGTGCCATGCTTTTTACTGCTCTCTGCACCTTTTGGAAGGTTTGCTGGGATGAGTCACTCACTGGACAGGATGTTTCACAGGTGCTATCGTTCCGGTGGTGAGAAGATCACGGTCCGGATCAACTCGGAAACAGGTTCAGGTTGGAACGATAACGGAAGCGGGTCGGCGTGTGAGTGGCTCTGGTTGGTATCGGGTATCCTGGTCACGGCACCAAATGTTCCGTCAGGGTACGGACTCTTGGTGCGCCCCTACGTTGTGTTTTTAGTTTTCCTCTTCTTCTTCTTCTTGTTCTTCACTTTTTCTTCACTTCTTCTTCACTTCTCCTTCTTTTTCTTCTTCTGCTTCTTCTGCTACTTCTTCGTGTCGGCCCGTTGTAGGATATAGCTGGTACAGCAGCGCCCTCCGTGGTCGGTTGCGGCACCACAGGATGCTAGGAAGAAGCTCCCTCCAACGTCTTCCTTGGAGCGGTGAAGGACTTTCCCCTCGCTGGTTACGCTTCTCTCTCTTACTCGCTTACTTACGGTGGGTCCCGCTCTGCTCCCGTTGCTGCTTGCAAGGATGCTGCACGTGTCGCAAAAGCCGAATCACAGGTGGCGACGTGATTCGGGTAAACGAATGTTTAGTTCTGAAAAGAACTGTTGCTTAGGGTCTGCTGGTTGCTATGGTCTTCCTTCCTTCTAGGTTGGTGGTTCAGGTGGTCTTCCTTCCTTCTAGGTTGGTGGTTCAGGTGCAAGAGAGCGATTTCGCGGAAATCCACTCCTTTTATAGTCGCGGGCGGTGGTTAATTCGCGGGTAATAAAAAGCGCGGTTGATCCGGGTATAAAAAGGCGATTTCATACGTAGTGAGTGTCAGTTGGAGATGGCGATTCAATGAGAACGCACTAATTCGCCCTTTCGACCAAATGATAGTAGTTGGTCGAACAGGGATAATCCATTTGCGGAACACCAGATGGAAAACTGGTCAATAAGGAATTGAAAAGCAAGACAATCAGCTACAGAGGATATAGGACTGAACAGTTTTAGATCGTCAGCAAACATAAGGAATGAATCAGGAGGAAGTACGTGGCTAACATCATTTACAAACAAGAGGAATAGCAAAGGGCTAAGGACACTACCCTGGGGCACACCAGAGCCGCTAGAAAACTGATCAGATAAGGCAGATTCCAACTTGACGTGATATACCCTATCTGATATAAACGACTTGAACCAAGCCAACATCGGGTTGCCAAATCCCAGTCTCTCCAGCTTGACCAACAACAGATCGTGGGGGAGCCTGTCGAAGGCAGCTTTAAAATCCGTCTGGATGGCGTCGAATTGGAGACCAGCATCGATAGATACAGAGGCCCGAGTGACGAAACACATAAGGTTAGTGACGACAGAACGTTTAGGCAGAAAGCCATGTTGGTTGAACGAGATGACTCTGCTGGTATGGGAGAGGATATGGGAATGGATAGAAGTTTCAAGGATCTTGGCACAGGTGCAAATTTTGGATATACCGCGGTAATTAGAGACCGAATTACGCGCTCCTTTTTTTAGGATTGGTACCAGCCAGCAAGACTTCCACAAGGATGGGAAGCAGGAGGAGGAAAGGGAAAGGTTAAACAATTTACAGAGATGAGGGGCAAGGATATCGCTACAAGATTTGTATATGATGGCAGGAATACCATCAGGACCAAGGGAGCATCCTCCCTTAATTTTGCGAATAGCCCGGAGTATCGAGGCCTCGTCAAGCACCACACTATTAATGTCCAAGACACCCACAGGCGCGTTAGGTAAACCATCAGCTCGAGGAGTTGAGGTTGCAGTGGAATTCGCAAAGGTATCCGAAAAATGAATTTTGAAAAGGTCGCTGATTTCGGTGGGTGAAGAGGCGCTAACATTGCCCAAAGTCATTGTAGACGGGATGGACGAGGATTTCCGACGGGAATTTATAAATCGCCAAAAAGAAGCGGGGTTATGGGATAGTTGGTGTTGGACTCTGGCTATATAAGAACCATAGCGAGCATGGTTATGTATGCGGAATGCAGTTGAGGCGTATTTGTACACCTGTTTCCTATGCGGCGTGTTGGAACTACTCCATGCGCGTTGCGCCCGCCGTCTGTCACGCTTCAACACATGCCACATACGGTCCGACCACGGTGGCTTGGGAGGGGGTTTCAGGCGGGGACAGCACATTGGGAAAGCGGAGGTGATGATGTGGTTCAAGGAGTGTAGAGCAACATCGACAGAGGTGGCCTCATGGAACAGGCTCCAATCAGCATTTGAGAGATAAGAACGAAGTCTTGGAACATTAATCTTACTAAAGTTAAAGTTAAACTGCCCAACAGGACTATAACTAGGACGAGAATGGGAAGATCGACTTGCATTACTTGCTACATTAATCTTAAGAGTTAGGGTTAATTCGAGGGCTGGATGATAAGGGTCAATAGGGAGCAGTGGAACTACGCTTTTCTGGATTGCTGGGTATAGTTCGGCCAACCCTTCGTTGGCGATCACCAGATCGAGTTGACGGTCTAGGCTGTTGCGGACACAACTAAGCTGGAATAGACCGTTCGATGCCAGGCAGTCAATAAAACAGGATGACGATGCAGAGGTCGACGTGGCCGTATAATGCTTGAAGGGATGGTTATCCCCGATCGACCAGATAAGCCCCGGGAGATTAAAGTCGCCCATGATGAGAAGCATGTCCTTTGTGTTCATCTGGTCAGTTAGCAAATTTAGTACATTTGTTAGCTGGGTGAAGGCATCCGTTGACGAAGCATGTGTAGGTGGGATGTATAGAGCGCAAATGAAGAGCAAACGATCCGGTAGTTTCACAGCCACCACTGCAAGCTCCAGACTGGAATGAACCGGTACCTCGTGTGCCAAAAGTGTGGCGGTACACGCTATTAGTACACCTCCGCCTCGTGTACATGCGCTATTAACAGCATTCCGGTCAGTCCGAAACACGTTGTAGTGGTCATCGAATAGGAGCGGCGTCGGGATTTGCTCGTTTAACCATGTCTCCGTTAGGATGATTAAATCGAAGGTGGCAGCAGATGCGGCCAGCAAAAAATCGGTAGTTTTGGTACGCAGTCCCCGAACGTTTTGGTAATAAACCGTTAGCGACGGCGAAAGCGGCGTGTCAGGAGAAGCGGTAGGTGGTGTTAGTGGTACGTTGGATAATAACGGTATCGAAGGCGGTGCTGGGGAAGGATACGTTGTGGTGGTGGCACTAAACAGCTATTGCTGTGTTTGTGAGTTCGCGCTACATGTGGTCAATGTGTCGGTAATATTCTGGGATAGTACGGAATTTTCAGTTCTTGTACTGACTGGTGTTGTGATTAAAGATGGAGGGTGGCGATCGTCCGTGACCGCAAGCACCGCGTTCTTAGACAGCTTACGATTCACAAACTCCTTAAAAACCGTTCCTACAGGCCAAGTGGATCGTTGAAGTGCTTTCTCTCTATGTTCAGCTGACATTCCGATCTTGAATGACGCGAAGGTCAATGTATTAACATCCTTCGAGGGCGGTACAAGCTTGACTACGGTGGTATCGTCAACGCCAATTTGGTGCTTAACAAACGCCTGAACTTCCACAGGCGTTGTCGTCGGACGGCAATTTGAGAGGTAAAGCCAAAACTTATCATCTTCCGGTGGCAGCAAGATAGTGGCATGCGGTGCAGTTACGTTCAATGGCGCAGTGCCGGTAAGGGGCAGAGTGTCGACATCAACCAGTGGTGATGGAGGGGAACGGTCCATGAGGCGACGCTTTGAGGGGTTAGTGCGCGTTTCAGCCTGTCCATCGGTGGCTCTGTTTGCAGCAGTTCTTGGCGCAGTCTTAGTGGCTTTCGCTTGTTGGTAGAGAGCATCTTTCAGTGTAGTGTCGATCGATGATGTGGCTGCGTCCAATCTGGCTCCGTACAGTTCAAGCTTCTCGTTCAGCTGACTTTTGAGTGCCGCCAGGGCAGCCGAGAGCTCTTCCAATACCAACGATCTGCCGCTGCAGCGAGTTTCGGTGCATCCTGTACACTGCCACAGGATTTGCGAGCCGCCCTTGGTCAACTCTTTAAACATTGTATAGCTCAAACCCATACATGTCCGATGAATCCATCGCTTGCAATAGCCATCACAGGTATAACTCGGGTCCTCCAGCGACGAAGAACGGGCGCAGGACAAGCACAGGTCAGCCATCGCGAAAACACCAGGGGTCAACAGCCGCGGCGAACCGAAACTCAACGTAGAACCGAACTCGCGACGCGCTCGCAATTTGATCAAACTTTGGGTAATCAAGCGATGAACGTGGAAGAATCAAAACACAATACAGTACGGCGTGTTGAGTGTGAAAATCGGGATGATTCCCAGGAAAAACCAGCGAGTGAAAGCAGTAAACCGCGGAGCGAAGAAAAGTGCGTGTGTACCAGTCGAGAGTCACGAGTCGAAAAAAATGAAAAACCGGAACGACGCGAGGCTGTTTCGCGGGCGAAAAAGGAAATTGCAACAGACGAACGTGCTCCTATCCTGTTATGTTGTTGTCGGCTCACCAATTCACATGAGCCACGCTCCGCTTCGACGATTGGTAGCTTAATTGCCAATATCTATCAACAAACATTTTCTACAGGTGATGACCACAGTTATTCCTTGGCACAACGAAAAGCACCAGTCTGTAAAAGTAGCCGCAATATATCTGTATGCATCTGTATGCTGATGCACTGCTTTTGCTTTGATTCACTATATGCTGCCACCAAACGATTAAATCTTTCTTTTTGATCTTGGTTTTGCAGGTGCGTCTTGTGGAGATAATTCCGTGGAGATGAATGTCGGCGCATCACTTGGTGGAGCATCATTTTCATTGTGTGTTTCATTGATTTGGCTACTTTTCCAACCGAATGGTGCTTTTCATAATTCCATGGAATGATTGTGGATTGAAAGCTGAAAAGTGATTTGCTATTGGGTTTTTTTTAACTACACTATTGTGATTTCCATTTAGTTTATTGGTTTCTCTAGTGTTTATGTATACTAAGAATCGATATTTCTTTTATGTGTAGAATTATTTTAAAGTCAAATTTTAATAAAAATGAATCGATGTCGTTATGGAACGAAAAACCAATATTTTGTATTTATTGTGTATGTTGGATGCCCATATAAGTTACATGTTTATATTATTCTTTCGATTGATTAGTCGTTTCTTAACTTACTCCACTAATGAATGAGATAAACGTATAAATAGATGTAGATGAGGAGGGATCTACTTGAATGGCCGCAAGCTTGTATTTTATTTCCCTGGCATTGGTTCCACTCAGTGACGTAAACAAACCTAGGCAAACATTTAGACCAGTAGGTTCACATAGATTAACAAACGCCCTTCAAAACTAATGTGTGGGAATTCAAATTATATTCGCCTTCGGTAGTACACTTTAAACAACCATGTTTCTCATTGAAGTTTGTCACACCTGAAAACGGACGTAACAAAGATGAGTAAAGTAACAATTAGAGAGAAAGAAAGTCTTACCTTTAATAAATGCTCGTGCCGCTGCATCAGCTATAATTGCACGAACTTTTATCTCATGTCGCACTTCGTTGATGATGGTTCCGTAATCAAAGTCGTTAAGCTTCTGCACACATGTCTTAGGAACTCTTCGACCCTTAGCGGCTTTGACGAGCCGCTGAAGATTGCCACCGAGCCACTTGTGGTAGCTCATGGATGTTCATAAGAATCGGCCAAAACCAGGCCACGTCTGTGTAGTGGCAACCCATCGATACATAAATTTAGAGATATCGACATTTCACATTGCTAGAAATAAATAATAATTCAACATCACGATACGTGTTAACGCATTCGACTAGTATTTCAATCATCTTACCTGAATCGTTTGGACAAACTACATAGGATGGCTTTGTGCCAATATCGACCACCATTCACTGCAATAATGTTCGCGACGGTCCTATTAGTTTTCAAAAGAGTACAATCGTTCTTCGGCAGCTGATTCTCTCGTAAAATATCTAACATCTTGTTCACAATCGAATGAAACAGATTTTGAACAACTGCCAAAAATCTTATACATTCCTCCATCGTCGTGTTGCCTTACTTCGAAGTACTTCCACCAAAGCTATCTACACTGCTCACGTTATCCGGTACACCATCGATTCTTGAGACTTCGTCTTGACCGTGATCGTCTCCAGAACGTGTTTCTTCTTCTGAGGTCTTCTTCGACAACTAGATCGAAGACGATCAAAGAATCGTCATTAATCTCTAGCTGACCCACACTGGTACTAGGAGCTTCTAAAATAAATAATCGTTTATTTAAATTTCGCATTCAAATATTGAGCAGCACAAGCACAAACACTTACGATCCATTCCACAAGAATGTTGGCTCTCCTGATCAAATCTTTTCCCATTCACTTTGTACAAATTACCTGAACGCTTAAGCTGCCCTAGAAAGTTGTTTTTGTATGCCATTTTCACTAGTTATGGACACCACTTTTGATAAAATCAAAATTTCCGAAGTGCTGGAAGCTTGCAACGTTGCTTCTGATTTTGTTTACAAATTTGTGTGATGCGGTGGAAAGGGAGAGGCACAGTGGGATTGCTTCCTTAGTCGTGCGCTCTCGCTCTCGCACATGATATAAACATTGAATGTTCCAAAGATGACAGCTCGTGGTTACCTGGGTAGCCAATCGTATATGTACACATTAGTTCTCTCGTGCATGTGTTGAATACGTCCATGTGAAATAGTCGATGTATAGGTGCCTTTCCTGTGCACATTAGATTGTACCCAGGCCGGACCCGAAGTGAGCCTGACTTGCCAAATAAGAATTTGATTCACAGACAATGACTAACCGCGGATATATTTTCCGAGTAGATATTGACGTTCGTGAAGTAAATTTGCTAGAGAATAAAACTTTGAAATAAAATCGAAGAAACAAACATGCAAATATAGCCAACAATTTAAAGCTAATTAAAAAATGTCTAAGCTGACACGTTGGACTGGGCAATACTGCAGGTGCGCACACAGTTTCATTCGAAAGATTTTTCATGCAATTGTTCTATTTAGCGTGAAATTACCAGTCAATTTATACATCAACATTGAGCAATATATCGTAGATGAGCTGTTAAACTGGTTTTTCATGTAGAGGCTGGCCTCGGTCACCCAACGGGACTTTGACAGCGTTGAAAACCGAGGCTAGCGGACTACAGTACTTACGTTTATAATACCTACTCAAGACTTGACTGACACATTCAACCAGCTATTCAGTTCGCCAGTGAAATTTGGTAGATCCTTTACCAAATCAGGGATTTTTTCAAAACTTTCGGGATTTACACTTGTTCCATCTGGCTTTGTAAACTAAAGCGGTGGATCGGAATAATCGATTTGAGTGGGGGCGACATTGCACGCTTCGAGTGCGGCAATGTGGTTAATATAATTTGGTCAAGGTCTGGTCTCGGCATTTTGAAGGAAAAAGATTGCAATGAATTGATAAGATCCTCCAGGATTTTTTTTGTTTTAACACGTTTTCACTTCACTAGGTAATTTTACTTAGTATTTGTTAATCGCGTTTTTGTAATCACTTGATTTTTGTTTCACAATTTTTACGTACTGTTTTTTTTGTTACTTACAGTACCATACGCATCCTGTATTGGGTGATGGTTTTATGATTTATGATGCTCCTCTGACGGGCGTTGTGTTTTACTGCTCCTCTAGCGGGCGTAGTTTAGTTTCTGGAAAACCGGCTGTGAATGACTTCCTTCTCGGTGTAATGGATGGCTCCTTTTTGTCCTGTGTGAGCTGCTAACTGCACAGGTGACTCGGGATCCTTTTTACACGGCTGCACTCGGCGATCAGGAAAGTCTTTTTAAGTTTGGGATTCGGTGGTAACTATCACTCTAGCGTGGTTACTTTCACTTTCACTTGTACTTAATTTCACATAGCGCGGTCCCTATTCGGGCGCCAGTTAACGCACTGCTGCTCTTGTTGGATTTTTAAAAAAAAGTTAAACTTTTTGTCCTACAACATAAGAGCGGGTTAATATCTAACTATCGGTTTGGATGCTGGATACCAACTAATGATCGGCTCCCGATCTGGATCGTTGGTTCACGGTCTTCAGATTGTAGGTGGTCCGCGTCACTGCAGGAATCTGCAATCTCAGCATAATGTGGTGGTCCGGGGGCCGCGTCGCGATAATCGAATGCTGATCCACAATGTATGCGCTGGCGTTGTCCACTATGTATGCGATGGCGTTGTCCACAATGTACGCGCTGACGTTGTCTTGACTTGAGTGTGTGAAGTTCATCGTTTCGAACGGTAAGTGTACCCCTCCCTTTCCCCTCGCTGTGTCGCAATGCACGAGACGGTGGGATCTTTGGATTCCGAATTGGAGGAGATAGAAATCGAGGTGGAACTAAAGCAGGGCAAACGAAGAACTGCCGCAGCCAGAAACCACCCAGCCGAGTCGGGTTTTAGTGGCTACTGGCTCGTTAGGCGCTTCTTCTACCGTTTTCAGCGGACAGGACAGACGGTAGTTGTCCATGCCAATAAGCAGCCGAGGAGTCTCCCGTTGGTACGATTGCAGCGGTACTTTCCTAAGATGCTGGTACCGTGCTACGATCTCCCTTTGGTTGAACGACTGTGGTGGTAAGGCCAGACTACATACCGTGCGCACCGCTGCTAACTCGTGGCGCTGGCCTGCGTTGCTGGAGCCGGCCACGAGAATGGAAAGTTCGGCTGAACTTTCCTCCTCTCTTGTTTGTCCGCCGGTTCAGGAGAGGTGAAGTGGTTTCGGGGAGCCTTTTAGTCCGAGTTTCTCGACCAGCATGTGATCCATTAGGGTTACTGATGAGCCCTCGTCGAGGCAGGCCAGGACGTCAACTTTCTTACCGTTCCCGTGGAGCGTTACCGGGACGTTCTTCATAACTGCGACGAGCACGACACCACTACCACTATGCGCTTCAGTCACCGTTGTTTCGGTATGTACGAAGATCCCTTCGAAGGCACCGTCCCACGCAAAATACCGTCAACGAGGTAATGATACTCCATGAAAATATGGAAAGTGCAACTAATGAGCACACACAAACCTGATCGATTGCACGAACAATGCGCCATTCATTAATTTCACTGATTTTTCTCGGAGTCAGCTGCAGAAAGAAAGCAACGCCGTAGCAATTCACGACCGAACGAGAAACACGACACAACGGGTTGAAAGAAGCGACTCGACTGACGAACGTGTGAATCCTACGCACATCAGAAAGCAGAGACAATAACAACAACATCGGAAAAGTGAGAAGAAATTGACAGTGCGAGAAAGAGACAGGAAAACCATGGACTGCAATGGTCAATTCGCATGTATCTCTGACCGATTTATGCAAATTGAGGAGTTTGGTTTTTCAGACAATTTTGTGGAAGGTAAGGTTTATATGTTTCTTAAACTTTTTAAGAAAATCTCCTGTTTCACGACTACGCAAGTCGTGAAACCATTGACGGAATCGCTCCGGAATCAATAAGGAACCAAATTGGTTCCGATGTGTTGATTGCACAGTCAACCAAGACCTCCTCAAATGAGAGGGCGTACACCTGCTGAGGCTTTTGATCTACAGCCCCTGTAGGCGAACGGGGGAATTCGGACTGGGAAAATCTTGATCCGGAGCCGTTTTCCTCCACAGCATTGATCCGCTTCCTGCGGCAAGTTGCAGCGAAGTGTCCACGCACTCCACAGGAGTTGCACGTCTTGTTCAACGCTGGACACAGACGGCCAATATGTTCTGTTCGGTCGCATCTCGAGCATCTCTCGGGTCGACTCTTCGAAAACATTGCATTGCTCCGGAAACGCTTTGATTCCACTTCATTATCCCGTCCGAAGTTATTCTTATGGCTCCCTCTAGGGTAGCGAGGCGAGCTACGCGATACAGCTATGATATTAGGGTCTTCCACTGGTAAAGGGTCGGGTTGTTGCGCTTCATCACGCGTCGCTGACTGGACTATAAAATTAGTGTCGTGCCCATATGTCCTAGCTGCTCTCGCAAGCTCCCGGTTCCTCAGGCCCTTCAGGAGTTGCGTTCGAACGAACCGGTCTTGATCAGACGGACTATACCCGCAGAGCCAGACCTTTTCCCTCAACCTTGCGTGAAAACTGAGGGCTGATTCCCCTCTCTCCTGCAGCATTGACGAGAATGAGTCGTGTTCGGCCGAGGTGTCCGTTAGAGTCTTGAGGTACCCTTCGATGTTGTGCATGAACTCCGAGTAGCAATCGGCGGCATCAGAGGTAGGCCGTAACTTTGCAGCACGGACTATCCCCTGCAGTTCGTCTCCGATGGAGAGGTACAGGAGCTGGTACCGTCGCACCGGATCATTCGCGTTCGAAAGCGACGCCGCGATCTCGAAGTTATCAAAAAACTTTGTCCATGCTTCCCACATTTTGTTAGCCGGTATCCATTTGGGAAACAGCTTGATACTGTCCCATCGGATGCTTGGCGGGTTGCTCTCGCAAGGCAAAGTCGTTGGGGCAGAGGCCCGAGAGCCTACAAGGCCGGCAATGGTTTTCTCCAGCTCTTGAACCTTGCGACGCAGCTCCTGGTTTTCCTGATCCGAACCCGAGTCAATTGGACTTACAAACTTCCCCAAATCCTTGTTATTCTCCTCATCGCTCCCGTCTACGCTGTCATGTTCCGGGGCACGGACGAATTTGCTGATACTCGACATGTTTGCGGTAGGTTGGTTTCGAATGTTGGAAAAAAAAATTCTTCAAAATGTCTGTAATCACTCAATATGAGAGGAAAAAAAGGAAAGAAAAAACAATAAAAACTCTGTTTAGCACTCCACAGGAAAAAGTATCCTAGCTAGTTAATAAATAATATAATAAAGAATAAAAGAATAAAGAGTCTTGCTCAGTCACTTCTTCCAGTAAGTCGTCGACACGTTTCCTCAATACCAAACATTCAACGGATAACAAAAATAAAAACACGCTTCCCGAGAAATTCGAGGTATACTCGGTACCTCTGCTCACCCCGAGCGAAATAAGATAATCCACTCCTTCTCTGGTCCTCCTGAGTTCGCGACAATTTGCTCGTCCCGAGCTTCGCTTGTCCATGCTCATCCCGAGCTACGATTCATTTTTCGTTCTGCTCGATTTGCTCGTCCCGAGCTACTCTTTTCCGTGCTCATCCCGAGCTACGATTTACTTTCCTTCCTGTTCCTCCTGAGCATGAGCTAATTTGCTCGTTCGAGCTGCGCTTTCGAGTGCTCGTCCCGAGCTACTCTTTCCCGTGCTCGTCCCGAGCTACGATTTATATTTTTCAATTTTTGATCCAAAAGGAGTGCTTCTACGCGATCGTCTCGAGCGATACATTGCCCTTACATTTTGTATAACCCCATGCAAGCACGTCACGACCACTACTACTCTATGCACATGCCTCCGTCCCGTTGCTGGTACATGCTATTTCCTTCCCCGATATCGATTGATTGATCGAGAAAGATCGAGGAGAAAAAAAACAAACCGGCATCGGGTGTTTCCCACTGGCCGAAAATGAAGAAGCAATTTGATGAATTATTCTGCTGCGAAAAGCAGAAGCCTGGCAGGATCGCCAATGTGTGACTTTACGATAATGCAGGAAACACCCGACCCGGCTGCTGCTGCACACGGCTTACCTCCACGACGATTGCTGACACAATGGCGGACTTAGGAGCGTACGGCCGAGACCTCAGCGCACCCCTATGACACACACACTAGGCCAACTCATTCACGCATACCACACAGTCCCATACTAAAGTAAGGTTTTGCATTATATGTAGTGCCTTACTTAATCCAAGTAGTGGAGTAATTACGGTGAAAACCTTACTTTTACGATTATGTAATATATAATTTGCTATAATGATGGAGATGATAATGGCCCACCGCTCACCCATCCAAAGATTGAGAAGCCCACACAGACGCTTAAGGATCCTCAAACTTATGCATACACTTCATCGAGCATACGAGCCCGATCCGATTGACTTCACTATTTTATATCTGCCCGCTACTATTTTTCAAATCATGTTCAATTTGCCATCTGCTTACTCAGACGGCTGCGCAACAAAAGTGGAATTTGTTTGGCGTTCGCGGTTCACTCAGCGAATTTCAGTCGATGAAGGACTTCCGTTTTTTCTAACTGACACGTTTTTCTACGTGGCGTAATTACCAACGTCGTTATGCAATACGGTTACACGACTGACATTTCTTTTATTCCTTCTGTCAGTATCGTTCGTTTTGGAAGCAGCGCATACAGGGTTTTGCCACCCAATTGGCTCGCGCAACTGTATGCAGTTGCACAACAGATGAGATTAAATGATGATCAATCTTTCTTCTTCTTCTTCTTCTTCACTGGCCCGCTTTCAGTTGAGCACGTCGTGCTGACATGGCCTGGTCACCAATCGCTTTCCAGGTCGCTCGGTCCATGGCTGCAGCCCTCCAACCCCGGTCGCATCCGATGTCTCGCAGGTGCTGCTCCACTTGGTCCATCCACCGAGCTCGCTGAGCTCCTCGTCGTCTCGTGCCGGGCGGGTCGCTGGTGAGCACCTTCTTCGTGGGGCATGAGTCCGGCATCCTCATGACATGCCCCAACCAACGAATCCTGCCGGCCTTCGCCACCGTCAGGATGTCCGGCTCGCCATACAGCTCAGCTAGTTCGTGGTTCATCCTTCTCCTCCACACGCCCTGCTCATACACGCCGCCTAAGATAGACCGGAGCACGCGCCGCTCGAAGACTGCGAGAGCGTTAGCGTCCTCCGTGAGCAGAGTCCAAGATTCGTGCCCATAAAGGACGACCGGTCTAATCAGCGTGCGGTATATGGCGCACTTAGTGCGTGGGAGAAGCCATCTGGATCTCAGGAGTTTGTGGAGCCCATAGTAGGCACGATTCCCCTGAACAATGCGCCTCCGGATTTCGCAGCTTACGTTGTTGTCCGGAGTTACGACAGTGCCAAGGTAGCAAAACTCCTCTACTACCTCGAGTTCGTCGCCGTCTACTGATACACTGCTCCCCAGCCTGGCTCTGTCACTGTCAGAGCCTCCGACGAGCAGGTACTTTGTTTTCGTCGCATTGATCATCAATCCAATCCTTGCGGCCTCGCGTTTCAGTCGGGTGTACGCCTCGCACACCGTCCTTGTGTTCCGCCCGATGATGTCGATGTCATCAGCGAAGCCGAGGAATTGGAGAGAGCGGGTGAAAATCGTGCCACGGATGTCGAAGCCCGCGCTCCTCATGACACCTTCCAGAGCGATGTTGAATAGAAGGCAGGAGAGTCCATCACCTTGCCTCAGACCCCGATGAGATTCGAACGGATCCGACAGCATGTTCGAAATCCTCACCTTACACTGCACCCCCTCCATTGTGGCCTCTAGCAGTCGAACCAACTTCTCGGGGAAGCTGTACTGCCGCATGGTCTTCCATAGCTCCTTCCTATGTATGGTATCGTAGGCCGCCTTGAAGTCGATGAAGAGGTGGTGCGTCGGGATCTGGTGCTCCCGGCACTTCTGGAGGATCTGCCGTAGAGTGAAGATCTGGTCGGTGGTGGATTTGCCTCCAACAAACCCAGCTTGGTAGCTTCCGACGAAATCTGTAGCAAGTGGCGCGAGTCTGCAGAAGAGTATCTGGGATAGGATTTTGTAGGCGGCATTGAGGACTGTGATGGCTCGAAAGTTGGCACAGTCCATTCTGTCACCCTTCTTGTACACTGGGTGGATGACACCCAGCTTCCAGTCATCCGGTATCCTTTCCTGCTCCCAGATTTTCACAATTAGCTGGTGCATACTGACGGCAAGCTCTACCGAACCCATCTTGAATAGTTCTGCCACCAGCCCATCGCTGCCAGCTGCTTTGTTCTGTTTCAGCTGCTTGATGGCACTAGTGACTTCGTCCAAGGATGGTGGGAGCACCTCGTCATCTACCTCCTGGCTAATGTGTTGCTCAATTCTGCCTGCGCCGCTGCTGGACTCCCCCAATTCCGCTCCGTTCAGGTGTCCGTTGAAGTAGCACTTCCACCTTTCGATCACCTCTCGCTCGTCCGTAAGAATGTTGCCCTCCTCGTCACGACACATTGCGACGTTTGGCGTGTAGCCGCCTCGTGTCTTCTTCAACATCCTGTAGAACTGGCGAGTTTCCCCCGACTGAGTTAGCTGCTGCAACAGTTGTTCATCCGACTCCTCGAAGCGGCGCTTCTTGCTCTCGAAGAGCCGGGTTTGCTGTGTCCTCAGTCGTTTGTAGTGTTCCACGTTCTGACGGGTTTCGCGCTGCAGCATTCGGGCGCGCGCTGCGTTCTTCTCGGATAGTGCCCGCCTGCACTCGTCATCGAACCACTCTTTCCTCTGGTTACGTGGCTTATGGCCCAGTGTCTGCTCGGCTGTGCTGCTGATGACTCGCTCCACCATACGCCAGTGGTCATCGAGGGACATCGTGGCGGTCGCGTTGTTGTCCGGTAGCGCTTCCCCAAGCGCTGACGCGTAGCCCTCGGCAACAGCAGGTATTCGCAGCCGATCCGTGTTTAGGCGTGGGGTAGGCCGGTGACGCAGTGTATTGACAGCGCAGAGCTTCTGCCGTAGCTTCACCATAACCAGGAAGTGGTCCGAGTCGACGTTTGCGCCCCTGTACGTACGTACGTCGATGATGTCCGAGAAGTGCCTTCCGTCTATGAGAACATGGTCTATTTGGGAATATGTCTGCTGTGGTGATCTCCAGGTGTAGCTGAAACGAGGTTTGTGCTGGAAGAAGGTGCTACGGATGTTCATGTGCCTCGATGATGCGAAGTTGATGAGCCGGAGGCCGTTGTCGTTGGTTAGCTGGTGGACGCTAAAGCTACCAATCGTAGGTTTATAGGCCTCCTCTCGCCCGACCTGAGCATTTAGATCTCCGATGACTATCTTCACATCATGTTGTGGGCAGCGGTCGTACTCCCTTTCCAGCTGCGTATAAAACGCGTCTTTGTCGTCATCGCTGCTCCCAAGGTGCGGGCTGTGCACATTTATAATGCTCAGGTTGAAGAAGCGTCCACGTATCCTCAACCTGCACATCCTGTCGTTGATCGGCCACCATCCGATCACACGCTTCCTCATAGCACCCATAACAAGGAACGCCGTACCGAGCTCGTGCTTGTCTCCACCACTCTGGTAGATCATGCAATCGCTACGGTAGGGGCGCTCCGAGACTCCTTTCCAGCGAACCTCCTGAAGTGCTACTATTTCAAAGCCGCGGGCTCTCACTTCCTCTGTGAGTATTCTGGTACTCCCGGGTGAGGTAAGAGACCTGCAGTTCCATGTACCGAGTTTCCAATCGTAGTCCTTTTTTCGTTGCGTGGGTCGGGCATGATTGGTCCAAATCGGGTATTCTTCGTGGTGACTATTCGTTGCAATTGTACAGAGGGTGGCTTGCAAGGCCTCTCCCTCCGCCTCCTATCTCGTCGGTGGAACAACGCATCCTAGCTGTTTTACGTCCCGTAGGATGCCAGGACAGGGTGTACAGCCGCCCCTAACATGGGGAACAGACGCTGGTTCGAGCCGCTCCTAACATGGAGAACAGACGCTCGGGGATGAACTACTAGCAAGTAGCAGTCCATTCCCCCTCTCAATTCAGCCTTGCCGCCCATCCGCCCAAGGGGGTGGGTTTCCCCGTGTACCCAAGCTTGGATATTTAGGCGACAAGTTACCGTTCTGTACGTCGCGGACGTATTGAGTAGGAGTTGGGGAGGAGAGCCTATAGTAGCCTTCAGGAGGCGTCGGATCCAACCCTTTACAGAACTGGCATACGCACGAAGCGGTTTATCTGAACCACTTGAGATGCAGTAGAGCTGCTTCTTTGAAGTTTCGTCGTTCTGTAGTTTATCGAAGATATCTTCATTGACGGTATTCACTTCTGCACCGGAATCTATTAAGAATACCACGGATATACTGTCTGCAATGCGGCCGAGGATACATCCTTTCTTGACTTCGAAATCGTGTAATCTATTAACGGCTAAAGCACTCTGTTCGACAACCTACAAAATAATCATCAAGGATATTAGTTACCAATCATTTTTTTTTTTTTTTTGTATTCTTAATAATTTACAGAGATTACTTTTATCAACAACCTTTAAATCATTATCAAATTATCTTATTTATTTCAGGATACAGAAAAAAAGAAAACGTAATGGGCCAGATCAGGTCGAATAATCACTTACGACGTCCATTTCGTCCTTTTCTTCCTCTTTCTTTACAATCCTGGCGATTTTCTTTGTTGTCCCCGACCTGTCATCGTCTTGGGCGAACCGAAGCTTTTGTGTACCAGGAGTTGGTAATTGCCGGCAAGCTCGTTCAATATGTCCCGTTTTTTGCAGTTTCGGCAGACTTTACTCACTGCATGGCACTTTGATGGCACGTGAAATTGGCTGGTACATCTCCAACAAGGATTAGAGCTATTTCCGGCTCCCATACTGCTTTGCTCGTAACTGCCACTAGGACCTCTAAAGTTTTCCCAATTTGAACGACCTTGATTTGCGAAGCTTCGTGCTCGCGATCCCGCAGGAAAACTAATCCCAGTTCTTTCGCGTGTAACTGCTGCTACTGTAACTTCGGTTGCTGGTTGGTGCGTCTTTTTGAAAATTTCCTCGTTGGTTTTATCTACCTCGTGTCCGCGAATCCTTTCCAACAGCTCCGCAAGAGTACCTCCTTTGCGCAGAATTTTGCGACCAGCTTCGCGGACTTTGATATTGAGCGCGTGTAATTGTATGACTTCTGTCACACTTTCCATGAGTTTTTCCTCGTCGAAATCGCACAGTTTAGCTGATGCTATCACTCGCTTAAGATATTTTAGATCTGATTCCTCCTTATCTTGAGTAAGTGACCTAAATTTTTGTCGTTGTATCAGACGATACAGCCTCGGCCACGGTACACGGGAACTTTGTCATTGATTATGGGAATCTTAGCCGTCGAGGTCCGAACTGCGGCCGTCGATGCGGTAATAGCTGCCTCTTTTTGCCAAATGTCGCTTTAAAAATGCGATTCAGCGCACTCTTTCTAGCACACCGTTTTCTCAGCCATTTGGCAAGCATATCAGAACATCCTAAAGGTATGCAATTGATTATGCGCTGTATAATTTTCTCTCACTCACTCACTCAGTTCATTCGGTACCAGTGTTCGATATTGAACGCCTGAAGTTATGCCGTACATGTGTCCCAGGTGCCTGTAGAAATTCAAGGGTAGAAAGAGTGCGCTGAATCGCATTTCTAAAGCGACGTTTGGCAAAAAGAGGCAGCTATTACCGCATCGACGGCCGCAGTTCGGACCTCGACAGCTAAGATTCCCATAATCAATGACAAAGTTCCCGTGTACCGTGGCCGAGGCTGTATTCTCGAGACCCAAAGAAACTTTTCAAACGTTTCATAGCGTTTGAATATGGAGCAATTGCTACATCGGGCGATGGTTGTTTGGGTGTTTCTTCCAAAACTTCTAGGAGTTTCGGTCCTGCCTTTACTTTAAAGACGTTGCTTTTAGTGTATTCGTCTGTAATGCCGGCAAGGTCCATGGAAGCCTCTAACAACTCCTTCCAATCTTCGAAAGATTTACGGTCGATTTCCTCCATTTTATCGTTTGGTTTACAATCCGGGATGTTTATTGAAACTGCCGATAACGCATTCATGGATGTAGCGAGTATTGAATTTTCTCGACCCTGTAAATCGATTGCTGTCGAATGCATTGAAGCTGGGTCAAACATTTCTTCAAATGGCTTGATTTTATGAATTTGCTTTCCATTTCCCTTAATCTTCTTCAATCTAGCGGACAGCAAAACGTTGCGTTTCCTTTCTGCCTCAAGAGCCTTCCAAAGTTTGTTCACTTTATTTTGCTTTCTGAAAAGAGACATTTATTAGGATAAGGAATAGTAAATCTTTTTTTTTTTTTTTTTTTAACCTCTGATCGTTCTCACATGTAGCCCTCCCAGAGGCGTCCATGTATTATATTTAGTACATAATGTAGCCCTCCCAGAGGCGTCCATATAACAGTACTTGTTCTTCTTTTTTTTTTTGTTTTTTTTTTTTGTAGCCCTCCCAGAGGCGTCCATGTATTATATTCAGTACGTAATGTAGCCCTCCCAGAGGCGTCCATGTAACAGTACTTTCCTTTTTTTTTTTTTTTATGTAGCCCTCCCAGAGGCGTCCATGTATTAAATTTAGTACCTAATGTAGCCCTCCCAGAGGCGTCCATGTAACAGTACTTTTCTTTTTTTTCATGTAGCCCTCCCAGAGGCGTCCATGTATTAAATTTAGTACATAATGTAGCCCTCCCAGAGGCGTCCATATAACAGTACTTGTTCTTCTCTGTTTTTTTTTTTTTTTTTCTTTTTTTTTTGTAGCCCTCCCAGAGGCGTCCATGTAACAGTACTTTTCTTTTTTTTTTCATGTAGCCCTCCGAGAGGCGTCCATGCATTATATTTAGTACATAATGTAGCCCTCCCAGAGGCGTCCATATAACAGTACTTTTTTCATGTAGCCCTCACAGAGGCGTCCATATAACAGTACTTTTCTTCCTCCTCTTTTTTTTTTGCATTCCCAAAAGCGATCGTTAACACATTTTTTAAGCACTCCCAGAGGCGTCCAACTAGTCCGCCATTTGATATTCTTATAAAGGGCACGGTAAACGAAGCGTAATCGCTGGTCTCTCGTGTATCGTCGATATTCAGGCCAAGCGTCATCTTTGCTTTGTTTATGTTTTGCAATTTGGTAAAAATGGCAACATTTCTTGAAGCTACTGCTATTATTTTGTTGTTTATTGTTAAAAATACAAAAACTGCGCTAAATAATCATAGAAATTTGATAAATAATTACGATGAATGAACTATTGATTCGTTTGTTTACGTACTGACAAGATTACGCATGCGATTATAGGGTAGGTGAGCCAAAATTCTTTTTGACAGATGGACCAGCAGAATAACACGATTACGCTAGCGATTACGCTTCGTTTCCCGTCCCCTTAAGAATCACGCCCTCCTGATTCGCGCATGAACACATTGGTGTCGAGACTATACATTAATAGACAAAAGTTCCGACATACTCATACTCGCACCATGTGGGGCATACCAGTTCAATGGCAAAGCATGTACTTCGGCCTACACGGAACTGTGCAGTGCACGCTGTCCTCTGGACAATCAGCATACACTCTCAAATACTGTGATCAATAGATATACACTTCACTGTCCCATCTCCCCTTCCAACCCTTTTTCAAGGCAGCAGAACCACACCAAATATCTGATAAATCCCTCAGAACAACTTTCACAGGAATCGCGACACACCGGTTCACGTACGAACACGTTGGTTCCAAGAAAAGACGGGACGCTTGAGCCACACACAACATCAGATATACCCGGTTCGAAACATTCGCAACAAAAGGCCAGTTCACTGGTAAAGTATGCGATCCGTTTATTAACAATTAATTCGGATCGCTCGGATACTTTTCACTTTCCTCAATCATTCAGCCATTTCTGGTATGCGTTCGTTCGTGCTCGAACATGATCCCTTTTTCATTTCACTTGTAAAGTCACACCTTTTTTAATAGCATACTTACAATTTGGGAGCTTGATTTGCGCCATTGTCGTGACTTTTGCCCGGTTTCCTGCGTACACCCGCCATTCCGATTAGAAGCAGTTTAGAAGCAGATTTCTTTTCTTTTTTTTTATATATTTGATTACAAATCCAAATGTTCAGACCGCTGTCTTACACGTCCGTCCAAAAACTGGCTGTCCTTTCGCTTTCTCTTGCTGATCGTCGCTCAATCCTCTCACCAAACGAACCCTCTTTTTTGTAACTCAGGATCTTAAGATTCTCTCTTGTGCCTCTCTTGTGTTGATAGCTAATCCTTTCATGATACATTCTCATTTTTCGTTACTCTCCAAGTTTCTTATCTATTCTATTCTCTACATTCTCATTTTTCGTTACTCTCCAAGTTTCTTATCTATTCTATTCTCTACAATATGTTCGTTTATTTTGTTTTTGAGATTTGTTATGTTTACATTTATTTCTTTTTCGTCTTCTTCTTCTGACGCATTTGAGTTTTCGGTTAGCTGCCAAAAACTTCGCGGGTGCAGTTTTCAGCTCACGGAGGTGAAAAGTTTTTGACGTAAACTTCTCGGTTGTTCCCCTCTTCTCGCCGAAAAGTTTTTGAGTTTGCGGGTCGTGTAGCGGGGCTCTAACGACGTACAGGTCATTTGACAAAACTTTATGAATGACGTAAGGTCCCTTAAATCTGGCTACAAATTTCTTATTAGCAAGAGAGCTATCTACACTCCGTTTGGCTACGTAATCACCAACCTGATACGTGGGGGCAGACATATGATGCTTCCGAAAATACTCCTTATTGCTGCACCTGGTGCGGCAAGGCGCTTTCTTTCTCCCGCCAAAAAGATAAAACCAGTAATTTCTTAAACTCGTTATTTTATTCACGAGTTAAACAATTTGCACTGCACTTGTTGGCGTTCTGATAGCGAAAGAACGATCGCCCCTGCTGCAACCGAACATTTTGGTTTCGCCACCGGTCGTTTACCCGAATCTGCTGGTTCCCGGTGCAAGTCGGTAGCACTGACCTGTGGTCAACCGAACGGTACAGTGCGAGCGATCGCCTTCCCTCTTTCTTCGATTTCGTGCCATCTACCGGGATTTTGCGTGACCTAGCTTATCATCGAACCGTTACTTGATCGTTATCTCTGCTGTGCATTTTCAATTAAGCGTCAGTTTTTGATATCACAACAAAACCACGATCAATCAACACCGGCCCGCGTGTGACAGCCAGGTCAGCACCTTTGTGGTTCGATGAGGTCCCAGGATGTTATTGCCCGTGTAATTCGTCCTTTCTCCCAGCTACCGTCAGGTAAGTTGTCGTCGGCGATGACGATCACGTCTCCTTCGCAAGAGGGAGCACCGGTTGGTGCCATTCGGTCCGTTGGGTTAGGGTGGGTAAGTAGGTGGCTACCCACGCTCGCCAGAACTGGTCCGTTTGGCGCTGCGACGTCTTCCAAGCGATCCGGATCGCGGCTGGTGGGTTAAAGTTGCAGGTTTTGTATGGAATACAGTCGACTCTCGATAATTCGAAGTTGGAGGGACCCAGGAAAAAGTTCGATTTATCGAGAGTTCGAATTATCAGGAGTGGTAGGAAATAAGCAGCTATGGTTGCTGAGTTATGAACTGGAAATAAGTATGCGTGTATTGATTTACGCTATGCCTTTACCCACCGTTTTCGCTAACTGTTTTTTCTTCACTTTTCTTTGTGCACCTTCCTACAAAGCAGTTGTGCCCCAAATATGTCCGTCCGCCCGTCTACACCATGTAGTCTAATTCGGACGAAAATCTTCGTCCCCGTTCAACAGAGTGTTACGGGGCACCCGCAATGTGACGCGTTCTATCACGTTTCAACTTGCTCAACTTCGAATTGTTGCGAGTTGAGTGGGTACAGCTTCGAATTACCGCGTGAAAAGAGCAACCTAGCTTTGAATTTTACTTCGAATTATCGAGTGTACCAAATCGTATTGTTTTTATTCGAAATAGTGAGAGTTTTCCAAGGGACTACTGATATACTTCGAATTATCGAGAGTTTCGAATTATCGAACGTTTGAATTATCGAGAGTCGACTGTATTTGCGCCTTCTACCAGCTGTTCCTTATTAACAGAGTTTACTGCTTTCAGCAACTCCCGATTGGCCCCTCCGAAGTTCCGGATGGCCAGAATGCACGAGCTCGTGGATATTGTGTAGGCCACCTCAATATGCACGGCTCGCACGGCTGTGCGCCTCAGTGTTTCCACCGAACGCATGTTGAACGTATACCCGTCGCCCTGATGGTGGTGTCCTTGCGCGTGTGACTTGTGTCCTTGGTCAGCTTCCCCAGGGTAGGATGGCCGCTTCGTCTGCTGGTAGACGTACTGCTGCGTCGTTTTTGGTGTTGACAGTTGATGCTGCTGGCAATGCCAAAGCCGCTTCCGATTATACTCCTTTGATCTGGCCCGATGTCGCAGATTTGCAGTCAGCGTCCTCGTGGAGCGTTCGGGGAGCCGCTGTTGGTGTTGGCGTTGGCTGTGTTTGGTGTCTTTGGACGGTACAGGTGGCCGGCGCAACTGTGGCCTCCTGTTCCAATCCCACCACCGGCTGCTGTGTAGGTGCTTTTGCCAGCACCGGCCTTCTATTTGTTTTTGCCACTAGTGGTAGCCGTTGGCGGTTCGTTGGTTCGTTGACTCCGTACATGCGCTGCCATTGCTGGGTATTAGCGTGTCCGGCTTTGCGATCGTGGCCAGTACATAGGACGCGGTGAGGGATCAGTAATTCGGCGCCGCTGCCGCGTGCCTCGGGTGTACAATTGCCAGAAACCACCCAGCCGAGTCGGGTTTTAGTGGCTACTGGCTCGTTAGGCGCTCCTTCTACCGTTTTCAGCGGACAGACGGTAGTTGTCCATGCCGATAAGCAGCCGAGGAGACTCCCGTTGGTACGATTGCAGCGGTACTTTCCTAAGATGCTGGTACCGTGCTACGATCTCCCTTTCGTTGAACGACTGTGGTGGTAAGGCCAGACTACATACCGTGCGCACCGCTGCTAACTCGTGGCGCTGGCCTGCGGAGCCGGCCACGAGAATGGAAAGTTCGGCTGAACTTTCCTCCTCTCTTGTTTGTCCGCCGGTCCAGGAGAGGTGAAGTGGTTTCGGGGAGCCTTTTAGTCCGAGTTTCTCGACCAGCGTGGGATCCATCAGGGTTACTGATGAGCCCTCGTCGAGGCAGGCCAGGACGTCAACTTTCTTGCCGTTCCCGTGGAGCGTTACCGGGACGTATCGTAAAAGCACAGAGGACGTATCCGTCGAGTGCAGATTGGTAAACTTACGCTCTCTGGGTACGGGATAGGGCACACCATCACCTTCGACAAGCGCTGCTGGTTCAGTTGTCTGCTGGTTAGGTTGTCGAGTGCCTTCATGCAGCGATCTATGATGCTTCGTCGTACATCCGTCCCTGCCGCACGACTTGGAATCCCTGCACGATCCTTTGTGCATTTTCAGCACTCCGTCAGCGTCTTGCACCCGCCATCGCAGATGCACGGTGCTGTGACAACATTGGTTGATTTTTCATGTTCATAACTGCGACGAGCACGACACCACTACCACTATGCGCTTCAGTCACCGTTGTTTCGGTATGTACGAAGAGCCCTTCGAAGACACCGTCCCACGCAAAATACCGTCGGCAAGGTAATGATACTCCATGAAAACATGGAAAGTGCAACTGATGAGCACACACAAACCTCATCGATTGCACGAACAATGCGCCATTCATTAATTTCACTGATTTTTCTCGGAGTCAGCTGCAGAAAGAAAGCAACGCTGTAGCAATTCACGACCGACCGAGAAACACGACACAACGGGTTGAAAGAAGCGACTCGACTGACGAACGTGTGAATCCTACGCACATCAGAAAGCAGAGACAATAACAACAACATCGGAAAAGTGAGAAGAAATTGACAGTGCGAGAAAGAGACAGGGAAACCATGGACTGCAATGGTCAATTCGCATGTATCTCTGACCGATTTATGCAAATTGATGAGTTTGGTTTTTCAGACAATTTTGTGGAAGGTAAGGTTTATATGTTTCTTAAACTTTTTAAGAAAATCTCCTGTATCACGACTACGCAAGTCGTGAAACCATTGACGGAATCGCTCCGGAATCAATAAGGAACCTAATTGGTTCCGATGTGTTGATTGCACAGTCAACCAAGACCTCCTCAAATGAGAGGGCGTACACCTGCTGAGGCTTTTGATCTACAGCCCCTGTAGGCGAACGGGGGAATTCGGACTGGGAAAATCTTGATCCGGAGCCGTTTTCCTCCACAGCATTGATCCGCTTCCTGCGGCAAGTTGCAGCGAAGTGTCCACGCACTCCACAGGAGTTGCACGTCTTGTTCAACGCTGGACACAGACGGCCAATATGTTCTGTTCGGTCGCATCTCGAGCATCTCTCGGGTCGACTTTTCGAAAACATTGCATTGCTCCGGAAACGCTTTGATTCCACTTCATTATCCCGTCCGAAGTTATTCTTATGGCTCCCTCTAGGGTAGCGAGGCGAGCTACGCGATACAGCCATGATATTAGGGTCTTCCACTGGTAAAGGGTCGGGTTGTTGCGCTTCATCACGCGTCGCTGACTGGACTATAAAATTTGTGTCGTGCCCATATGTCCTAGCTGCTCTCGCAAGCTCCCGGTTCCTCAGGCCCTTCAGGAGTTACGTTCGAACGAACCGGTCTTGATCAGACGGACTTTACCCTCAGAGCCAGACCTTTTCCCTCAACCTTGCGTGAAAACTGAGGGCTGATTCCCCTCTCTCCTGCTGCATTGACGAGAATGAGTCGTGCTCGGCCGAGGTGTCCGTTAGAGTCTTGAGGTACCCTTCGATGTTGTGCATGAACTCCGAGTAGCAATCGGCGGCATCAGAGGTAGGCCGTAACTTTGCAGCACGGACTATCCCCTGCAGTTCGTCTCCGATGGAGAGGTACAGGAGCTGGTACCGTCGCACCGGATCATTCGCGTTCGAAAGCGACGCCGCGATCTCGAAGTTATCAAAAAACTTTGTCCATGCTTCCCACATTTTGTTAGCCGGTATCCATTTGGGAAACAGCTTGATACTGTCCCATCGGATGCTTGGCGGGTTGCTCTCGCAAGGCAAAGTCGTTGGGGCAGAGGCCCGAGAGCCTACAAGGCCGGCAATGGTTTTCTCCAGCTCTTGAACCTTGCGACGCAGCTCCTGGTTTTCCTGATCCGAACCCGAGTCAATTGGACTTACAAACTTCCCCAAATCCTTGTTATTCTCCTCATCGCTCCCGTCTACGCTGTCATGTTCCGGGGCACGGACGAATTTGCTGATACTCGACATGTTTGCGGTAGGTTGGTTTCGAATGTTGGAAAAAAAAATTCTTCAAAATGTCTGTAATCACTCAATATGAGAGGAAAAAAAAGCAAGAAAAAACAATAAAAACTCTGTTTAGCACTCCACAGGAAAAAGTACCCTAGCGAATTAATAAATAATATAATAAAGAATAAAAGAATAAAGAGTCTTGCTCAGTCACTTCTTCCAGTAAGTCGTCGACACGTTTCCTCAATACCAAACATTCAACGGATAACAAAAAAAAAAAAACACGCTTCCCGAGAAAAACGAGGTATACTCGGTACCTCTGCTCACCCCGAGCGAAATGAGATAATCCACTCCTTCTCTGGTCCTCCTGAGTTCGCGACAATTTGCTCGTCCCGAGCTTCGCTTGTCCATGATCATCCCGAGCTACGATTCATTTTTCGTTCTGCTCGATTTGCTCGTCCCGAGCTACTCTTTTCCGTGCTCATCCCGAGCTACGATTTACTTTCCTTCCTGCTCCTCCTGAGCATGAGCTAATTTGCTCGTTCGAGCTGCGCTTTCGAGTGCTCGTCCCGAGCTACTCTTTCCCGTGCTCGTCCCGAGCTACGATTTATATTTTTCAATTTTTGATCCAAAAGGAGTCCTTCTACGCGATCGTCTCGAGCGATACATTGCCCTTACATTTTGTATAACCCCATGCAAGCACGTCACGACACTACTACTCTATGCACATGCCTCCGTCCCGTTGCTGGTACATGCTATTTCCTTCCCCGATATCGATTGATTGATCGAGAAAGATCGAGGAGAAAAAAAACAAACCGGCATCGGGTGTTTCCCACTGGCCGAAAATGAAGAAGCAATTTGATGAATTATTCTGCTGCGAAAAGCAGAAGCCTGGCAGGATCGCCAATGTGTGACTTTACGATAATGCAGGAAACACCCGACCCGGCTGCTGCTGCACACGGCTTACCTCCACGACGATTGCTGACACAATGGCGGACTTAGGAGCGTACGGCCGAGACCTCAGCGCACCCCTATGACACACACACTAGGCCAACTCATTCACGCATACCACACAGTCCCATACTAAAGTAAGGTTTTGCATTATATGTAGTGCCTTACTTAATCCAAGTAGTGGAGTAATTACGGTGAAAACCTTACTTTTACGATTATGTAATATATAATTTGCTATAATGATGGAGATGATAATGGCCCACCGCTCACCCATCCAAAGATTGAGAAGCCCACACAGACGCTTAAGGATCCTCAAACTTATGCATACACTTCATCGAGCATACGAGCCCGATCCGATTGACTTCACTATTTTATATCTGCCCGCTACTATTTTTCAAATCATGTTCAATTTGCCATCTGCTTACTCAGACGGCTGCGCAACAAAAGTGGAATTTGTTTGGCGTTCGCGGTTCACTCAGCGAATTTCAGTCGATGAAGGACTTCCGTTTTTTCTAACTGACACGTTTTTCTACGTGGCGTAATTACCAACGTCGTTATGCAATACGGTTACACGACTGACATTTCTTTTATTCCTTCTGTCAGTATCGTTCGTTTTGGAAGCAGCGCATACAGGGTTTTGCCACCCAATTGGCTCGCGCAACTGTGTGCAGTTGCACAACAGATGAGATTAAATGATGATCAATCTATATTCAGTGCGAATATATTTATACATGCAGTGCAGTAAATATTCTAGACTAGCTATTACGAGTAGATCGAAAAACATGACATTTTGGCAAGGAATAGCGTAAAGTTTTCCTACAAAAAATGTGCACGAGCATTATCTTGAGAAGACAGTAATTTTTATGCGAATGTCATATCATCACCAGCAGAGGCGGATCTACCTATTAGCGGACTGAGCGGCCGCGGGGGGGCCCGAGCTGATGGGGTATCTACCGATTTTATTTATTCTCGCAGAGGTATACATAGTGTTATGTTCTGTAGGTTGTGAGTAACGGGACTTTATTGAATTATAAAAATACATCTTGCCGGGACGATAGAAGCCCCGAAGCTGTGTCTGCCTCGCAAAGGGCCGATGCCCTCCAGGCCGCAACGCTCGTGCCGTCTCTGTCCTCGTATGCTGTCGCACAACTGACAGCATCGAGTCCAGCGTTGCCAGACACGCTTATTAAAATCTTAAATGCCCATAACATCTCCCTCCTTTAAAACGTTCGGTACGCGTCGAACTGACTAGGCGGTCTTCTATTGCGAGAAGAGCGTCATAGTTGTTGTACCGAACAGATTGGTTGATCCGGTATACGGGATGTAGCTCTCCTGCGTTGACGCCTTAGTATAGGACGGCTGCTCGCATTAGTCTCAGATGTTAAAATATCGGTTGGTACAGGTTCCTGCGGTGAGGGCGATATTTCGGAAGATGGTGGAATCCGATGACGCAGATACTGATGACGGTTCCAATTGCCTAGTATCGAGCAGTATATCCAAGGTTAACGGTGGATGGGCCTGTGTAATGTTCCTAGGCGTATCGTTGCTTGTGCGTCGACGTAGTTGGTTAATGTGTCGACGGATGGACTTCCCGTTGGCGGTCCTAACTGTTAAAGTTAGAATTAGACACGAAAGACACCGTTTAGGTTTACACACGTTTATTCCATGGTTGTCCGTTTGCTACGACTACAAATAATTCACCACGCGCATCTGTTTATATACAGTTCTGATCACACCAGTGATGCCAAATCCTAAACTCTCCATGCAGAGAAATGTCAAACGCAAGATAATTAAGACTAAGGTGTGCCAAACGTTGCTTATCTCTAACACTAACCAGGTACATGAATCGCCCCTTTTCGTTCAACCACGGTAGCAGCTATCAACTTCCAATCGTTGAGCCGATATTCTTTAGCGTAGATTAAATCTCCCGGATTCAGCTGTCGAGCTCGTACGCCGGGATTCGGTTGAGCAATTTGTGGAGGTGGTAATAACAGCTCTAGCAGAGTCCTGGGACGCCTGCCCAGCATTATCTCGGCTGGAGACTTCCCTACGACCAATTGCGCATTTGGGGTGGACCTATAGGTCTGCAAGAAGGTGTCCAGGGCTTCTCGCATTGTGAGACCATCAGCGGAAATCTTCCTTAAAGCGCGCTTAAAGGTGTTGACAAACCTTTCGGCCTGTCCGTTGGACTGCGGATGATACGGCGCTGTCCTAATGTGCTCAACCCCAGTTTGCCTACAAAAAGATTCAAATTCCGAACTAGTAAACTGTGGGCCGTTATCTGACACAAGCGTTTCCGGGTTGCCAAAACGGGCAAATACGTTTCGAAGCATACTTATCGTCGCCGGGGCTGTTGTGCTGCTAGTTGGGATAACCTCCGGCCATTTGGAGAACGATTCGATAATCACCAGATACCATTCCCCGTTGAGTGGTCCCGCGTATTCGACATGAATGCGGCGCCAGGGACCTGATGCTTCCGGCCACTTAGCCGACTTGATGATCGGTGGGGATTTAGCTGCGAACTGGCATGAATGGCACGAGTTTACCCAGTCGATGATGTCACGATCCATCGATGGCCAATAGAAGTAACTTCTGGCCATAGTTTTCATTTTGTTCATTCCTGGATGCCCGAGATGAACTTGGTTAGAACATTTCTTCTGAGGGGGGGACTTTAGGGATTACCACCCTCTCACTAAAAAGAAGACATCCGTCGATTGTTTTTAACGAATCTTTTCGGCTATGAAAGCGTGACAGTTCTCATACCGCTATGCAAGAGACACCGGCTTGGTCCTATGATTCCCATCCCTTATTCCCCCCAAAACCTATCCCTCCCTCCGCCCAAGTTGTGTAATTCCGTACAGCCTTACATGTCTTGTGTCTAATTAGATCTGTCCCACGGACACCAGACCGGTTTGTGGATTCACATAGCGCAGGGAGAATCGCCGTACCATAGGGAGGCAGACTTGTGCGTTGTTGTCTGGGGTGTTTTTTTCTCTGTTTTTTCTGGTTCTTTTTCCTTTGGTTTTATCCGTAGGATATTTGTAATTCGCCTGACCTGAAATAGGCGAGGGCAGAAGGAGCACTGCCAGTGACAAAAGGCGCAAATGAACTGCAGAGCTGTTACAGCTGGCGCGGATTTTGCGTTTTTTGCGGATTTCGCGCGTTTTCACTCTTCATCGGCGCGGATTTTGCGGAAATGATAAAAATAAGTTCTAAAATCGTAATTATCGTTATATCAGTGCAAATCTTCTTCTTCTTCTTCTTCAATTTCTATATCAATTTTAATTTTCAATTTCAAATTCATTTATTAATTTATCTGGCCTTATGGCCTACATAAATCTTATGACTAGACTTAACAATTAAACGCGAACATAATGTAAAAGATGATTGACTGAATCCGCAGTCATATTCATGTCCAAAGAATGCGCAGACAAATTATACGCGGATGCCATCCGGATCACGAGCACAATAAACATTACGACGAAAAGAAACGAAACAAAGATCTAGATCTAAGGGCTTGACTTGGTGCGTAGAAAGCGATTCCTGATAGAAGAGACGGAGCATCAATTTGATCTGCTAGTAATTTGTGAAGGAAAACAACTTCGGAAATCGTCCTCCGGCGTTCCAGCGTCTTCTTCACTGGCACAACAACCGTTATCGGTCAAGGCCTGCCTACGCTTGTGACTGAGCTTGGCTTTCTGTGACTAATGATTACTCATAGCAGGATAGTCAGTCAGTCATGCGTAAAAATAGTCAGTGCGAATCACCATAATCAAAATCGACGAACATCTCATTCTAACAATTGAGACCTTAAAGAGCGAAAGCGAAAACATGGTGATTTTTTTATGGGGCATAGCATGCACAAAACGATAACATTTGTTGAACGATTTGAAGGGGTTCAGTTTATATCGGCAGAAAATGACAGATATGGTAAATTACGCAATCGGCCATTCTTCAGGGACCGTTTTTGAAGGATGTGTGAGGATAATTCTATTCGTTGTTGTTTGATGAGACCGAAGGAAACAACAGGAAATGGATGTAACAATTTAATATTTTTCAAGCCATCTGACGAAGATCATGTTCTTCCATCTTGATTCCGCTTTTCTCGGCAAAGCTACAGCTGATAGTATTATGGGAAAAAATCTGGAAGGGCTAGAAGCTGCTAAGCTTCCTTTAGACATCCTTGTCATGATAAGCATGGATGGGCCAAAGGTAAACCAAAGCTTGGAGCATAAAATCAACAGCAAGCTCATACGTGAAAGAGAATTTCAGCTCGTTGATACATGGTCATGTCCTGCCCACATAATTCACAATGCTGTAAAATATAATTATAAACTGGTACTAGGTTTTTTAGGCCAGGTACCTGGCCCGTCAGCAGTTCCTGGCTCATCTACCGGTCCATTAAAGGTTCCATGTCGTCCCCGTTACAGTTTCTAGGTCTTTCTGCAGAAGGTATATTGTGTTGACAATTGCCGAGCAGTTAGCAGGTTCAAATACAAATATGAATTGTGGGATCAAAACTAACGAAATAATCTGACCCTCTCCCTGTTCGACCAGTGCCTGGTCTTGGCGCACAGAATTTATCCCTTTAACTGAAGCCCCCATCGACATAAATGTAAAAGCACTGTGTTGTAACTACAACTTTCGGATTTCGAAGAAGTTCGAAGCGAATCATTATTTTAGACTTAGTCAACTGACTCGTCAAAATTAAGTTAATTCATCCGTTTTCCTGATCCTAACCCCCAGTCCCTTTCGGGTTTCCCTTTTATATTCCGTCCCGGGCTCCGGTTCAAACATTTGAACTATATACAGTCGACTCTCGATAATTCGAAGTTGGAGGGACCCAGGAAAAAGTTCGATTTATCGAGAGTTCGAATTATCAAGAGTGGTAGGAAATAAGCAGCTACGGTTGCTGAGTTATGAACTGGAAATAAGTATGCGTGTATTGATTTACGCTATGCCTTTATCCACCGTTTTCGCTAACTGTTTTTTCTTCACTTTTCTTTGTGCACCTTCCTACAAAGCATGTGTGCCCCAAATATGTCCGTCTGCCCGTCTACACCATGTAGTCTAATTCGGACGAAAATCTTCGTCCCTGTTCAACAGAGTGTTATAGGGCACCCGCAATGTGACGCGTTCTATTGCGTTTCAACTTGCTCAGAACTTCGAATTGTTGCGAGTTGAGTGGATACAGCTTCGAATTACCGCGTGAAGAGAGCAACCTAGCTTCGAATTTTACTTCGCTTTATCGAGTGTATCAAATAGTATTGTTTTTATTCGAAATAGTGAGAGTTTTAGAAGGAACTACTGATATACTTCGAATTATCGAGAGTTTCGAATTATCGAACGTTTGAATTATCGAGAGTCGACTGTAGTTCTAAGCTAATATTAGTCCCGAGTGAGCGTTCCCGTTCTCACTCCTCAATTCTCACGCTATCACGCATGCAGCCCTGTCGTTTTGACACACTGTAATATCGCAAAATGTTACCAAAAAACTAAACGCGTCTATCACACAGCTCGGTTAATAGGAAATTTTTCAAAGACAGATACTTGTACCGAGTTACAGCATATTGTAACAGTTTCTGTGCTCCACAGCGCATGCCCTGTGGTTGCACCACTTTTTATGCTTAGCTTACATGAACCGCAAAGCATCCTTTGCAAACGGTAAAATGTTGTTAGTGAGTCAGTCAACGGTCAAAATCTGCGCACATTTGTTTTTCGGCCAGCGTGTGAAAAAAAGGTTTACAAAAAAATGTTTTTTGCGTCTCGTGTAAACTAAGCATAACACTCCTACTACGCATGATAATCCGTAAATGCGATTTGCGATGTGAATTGCGCATTGTTTCGGCCAATTGTAAGAATCCTCTCAAACAGTATTAAAACAATTCAGAGATGTCAATTGCATTGCACCTCCTTCTCTCTCCATGCCATCCGTGCCGTATTCGCTGCAAATTCTGGGGCTCACTATTCCCCACGTATCAGTTTCTCCTTTCTTGCGTTTGTAATGAAGAATTTCTTCCATGTGTGTGACGATTCGCGAAAGGCGCAGTAACGACTCGACGTTCGGCACACTCTGCCGCTTTCTATCCCGCATTTCCTGTGTTTCGCGGAAGGAACGACCCCCATCTCTTGCCTTGTTCGTTTCGCGGAAGGTAAAGCTACCTGTCCGAACAACAGTACTCTCGGATCGGTCGTCCGTCTACTCTGCCGTGGATAGCGGTCCCCACTTCTCGCATTCTTCTTTTGTTTTCTTGTATTCGTAGATCCACAAACACAAGCAGTGAGATTAGAATACGAATCGATTGGCTGCGTTATAAGCTAATCCTGTATGCGAGCGTGATTGTTCTCACTTCCTCTCACATAATCGCGAAGTGAACTCGGACATACCGTCCAATGCCGTTGGATTTCTCTCTCTCTCTCTTTTCTCTCTTTTTCTCTGTCTTTCCCTCTGTCTGTCTTTTTCTGTCTTTCTCTCTCTCCCTCTATCTCTCTCTCTCTCTCTCTCTCTCTCTCTCTCTCTCTCTTTTTCTCTCTCTCTCTCTCCCCCTCTCCATCTTACATTTCCCATTTCACATCTAACTTTATCTTTATCTACCACCTCCCACTTCCCACCTCCCACCACCCAACACCCACCACCCAGCACCCACCTCCCACCACCCACCTCCCACCACCCACCTCCCAACTCTCATCTTTCACCTCCCACCAACATACCTCCCATCTCCAATCACAAACCACAAACCTCCTGCCACAAATCACCCATCTCCCATCTCCCATCTCCCATCTCCTATCTCCCATCGCATTCACACTGTCTCTCTCTCATAATCTCTCTCCCTTTTTATTCATCTCTCTCTCTCTCTTTCGCTCTCTGGCTATATCTATCCCTATCCCTATGCCTCACCTTGTCACACTTTCCATTTTTGTCTCTCTTTTTCCCACTATGACTGCCTCTATCTTTACTGTATGTCTCTCTCTTTCTCTCTCACTTTCTCGTTCCACCTTTCCCTATTTCTTTTTCTCACTCTTACACACACTTACAACTCAAAATTCCAACAATTGCGCACAGAAGGGTCGGTTTTGTTTAGCTGGCCCAGTTTTCTGATTTTGCATTAGTAGCGGCATCGAATCAGTCATCGATCGAATATGGATTACTTTTCGCGCGCGTGTTTGTTGGGCCATGGTCGACCCTCGGAAGGAAAATTATTATATAGGACTAGGTTTTTTAGGCCAGGTACCTGGCCCGTCAGCAGTTCCTGGCTCATCTACCGGTCCATTAAAGGTTCCATGTCGTCCCCGTTACAGTTTCTAGGTCTTTCTGCAGAAGGTATATTGTGTTGACAATTGCCGAGCAGTTAGCAGGTTCAAATACAAATATGAATTGTGGGATCAAAACTAACGAAATAATCTGACCCTCTCCCTGTTCGACCAGTGCCTGGTCTTGGCGCACAGAATTTATCCCTTTAACTGAAGCCCCCATCGACATAAATGTAAAAGCACTGTGTTGTAACTACAACTTTCGGATTTCGAAGAAGTTCGAAGCGAATAATTATTTTAGACTTAGTCAACTGACTCGTCAAAATTAAGTTAATTCATCCGTTTTCCTGATCCTAATCCCCAGTCCCTTTCGGGTTTCCCTTTTATATTCCGTCCCGGGCTCCGGTTCAAACATTTGAACTATATAGTTCTAAACTAATATTAGTCCCGAGTGAGCGTTCCCGTTCTCACTCCTCAATTCTCACGCTGTCACGCATGCAGCCCTGTCGTTTTGACACACTGTTATATCGCAAAATGTTAGCCCGTTTAATAGGAAATTTTTCAAAGACAGATACTTGTACCGAGTTACAGCATATTGTACCAGTTTCTGTGCTCCACAGCACCTTTGCAAACGGTAAAATGTTGTTAGTGAGTCAGTCAACGGTCAAAATCTGCGCACATTTGTTTTTCGGCCAGCGTGTGAAAAAAAGGTTTACAAAAAAATGTTTTTTGCGTCTCGTGTAAACTAAGCATAACACTCCTACTACGCATGATAATCCGTAAATGCGATTTGCGATGTGAATTGCGCATTGTTTCGGCCAATTGTAAGAATCCTCTCAAACAGTATTAAAACAATTCAGAGATGTCAATTGCATTGCACCTCCTTCTCTCTCCATGCCATCCGTGCCGTATTCGCTGCAAATTCTGGGGCTCACTATTCCCCACGTATCAGTTTCTCCTTTCTTGCGTTTGTAATGAAGAATTCCTTCCATGTGTGTGACGATTCGCGAAAGGCGCAGTAACGACTCGACGTTCGGCACACTCTGCCGCTTTCTATCCCGCATTTCCTGTGTTTCGCGGAAGGAACGACCCCCATCTCTTGCCTTGTTCGTTTCGCGGAAGGTAAAGCTACCTGTCCGAACAACAGTACTCTCGGATCGGTCGTCCGTCTACTCTGCCGTAGATAGCGGTCCCCACTTCTCGCATTCTTCTTTTGTTTTCTTGTATTCGTAGATCCACAAACACAAGCAGTGAGATTAGAATACGAATCGATTGGCTGCGTTATAAGCTAATCCTGTATGCGAGCGTGATTGTTCTCACTTCCTCTCACATAATCGCGAAGTGAACTCGGACATACCGTCCAATGCCGTTGGATTTCTCTCTCTCTCTCTTTTCTCTCTTTTTCTCTGTCTTTCCCTCTGTCTGTCTTTTTCTGTATTTCTCTCTCTCCCTCTATCTCTCTCTCTCTCTCTCTCTCTCTCTCTCTCTCTCTCTCTTTTTCTCTCTCTCTCTCTCCCCCTCTCCATCTTACATTTCCCATTTCACATCTAACTTTATCTTTATCTACCACCTCCCACTTCCCACCTCCCACCACCCAACACCCACCACCCAGCACCCACCTCCCACCACCCACCTCCCACCACCCACCTCCCAACTCTCATCTTTCACCTCCCACCAACATACCTCCCATCTCCAATCACAAACCACAAACCTCCTGCCACAAATCACCCATCTCCCATCTCCCATCTCCCATCTCCTATCTCCCATCGCATTCACACTGTCTCTCTCTCATAATCTCTCTCCCTTTTTATTCATCTCTCTCTCTCTCTTTCGCTCTCTGGCTATATCTATCCCTATCCCTATGCCTCACCTTGTCATACTTTCCATTTTTGTCTCTCTTTTTCCCACTATGACTGCCTCTATCTTTACTGTATGTCTCTCTCTTTCTCTCTCACTTTCTCGTTCCACCTTTCCCTATTTCTTTCTCTCACTCTTACACACACTTACAACTCAAAATTCCAACAATTGCGCACAGAAGGGTCGGTTTTGTTTAGCAGGCCCTGTTTTCTGATTTTGAATTAGTAGCGACATCGAATCAGACTTCGATCGAATAAGGGTTACTTTTCGCGCGCGTGTTTATTGGGCCATGGTCGACCCTCGGAAGGAAAATTATTATATAGGACTAGGTTTTTTAGGCCAGGTACCTGGCCCGTCAGCAGTTCCTGGCTCATCTACCGGTCCGTTAAAGGTTCCATGTCGTCCCCGTTACAGTTTCTAGGTCTTTCTGCAGAAGGTATATTGTGTTGACAATTGCCGAGCAGTTAGCAGGTTCAAATACAAATATGAATTGTGGGATCAAAACTAACGAAATAATCTGACCCTCTCCCTGTTCGACCAGTGCCTGGTCTTGGCGCACAGAATTTATCCCTTTAACTGAAGCCCCCATCGACATAAATGTAAAAGCACTGTGTTGTAACTACAACTTTCGGATTTCGAAGAAGTTCGAAGCGAATCATTATTTTAGACTTAGTCAACTGACTCGTCAAAATTAAGTTAATTCATCCGTTTTCCTGATCCTAACCCCCAGTCCCTTTCGGGTTTCCCTTTTATATTCCGTCCCGGGCTCCGGTTCAAACATTTGAACTATATACAGTCGACTCTCGATAATTCGAAGTTGGAGGGACCCAGGAAAAAGTTCGATTTATCGAGAGTTCGAATTATCAAGAGTGGTAGGAAATAAGCAGCTACGGTTGCTGAGTTATGAACTGGAAATAAGTATGCGTGTATTGATTTACGCTATGCCTTTACCCACCGTTTTCGCTAACTGTTTTTTCTTCACTTTTCTTTGTGCACCTTCCTACAAAGCATGTGTGCCCCAAATATGTCCGTCTGCCCGTCTACACCATGTAGTCTAATTCGGACGAAAATCTTCGTCCCTGTTCAACAGAGTGTTATAGGGCACCCGCAATGTGACGCGTTCTATTGCGTTTCAACTTGCTCAGAACTTCGAATTGTTGCGAGTTGAGTGGATACAGCTTCGAATTACCGCGTGAAGAGAGCAACCTAGCTTCGAATTTTACTTCGCTTTATCGAGTGTATCAAATAGTATTGTTTTTATTCGAAATAGTGAGAGTTTTCCAAGGGACTACTGATATACTTCGAATTATCGAGAGTTTCGAATTATCGAACGTTTGAATTATCGAGAGTCGACTGTAGTTCTAAGCTAATATTAGTCCCGAGTGAGCGTTCCCGTTCTCACTCCTCAATTCTCACGCTATCACGCATGCAGCCCTGCCGTTTTGACACACTGTAATATCGCAAAATGTTACCAAAAAACTAAACGCGTCTATCACACAGCTCGGTTAATAGGAAATTTTTCAAAGACAGATACTTGTACCGAGTTACAGCATATTGTAACAGTTTCTGTGCTCCACAGCGCATGCCCTGTGGTTGCACCACTTTTTATGTTTAGCTTACATGAACCGCAAAGCATCCTTTGCAAACGGTAAAATGTTGTTAGTGAGTCAGTCAACGGTCAAAATCTGCGCACATTTGTTTTTCGGCCAGCGTGTGAAAAAAAGGTTTACAAAAAAAATGTTTTTTGCGTCTCGTATAAACTAAGCATAACACTCCTACTACGCATGATAATCCGTAAATGCGATTTGCGATGTGAATTGCGCATTGTTTCGGCCAATTGTAAGAATCCTCTCAAACAGTATTAAAACAATTCAGAGATGTCAATTGCATTGCACCTCCTTCTCTCTCCATGCCATCCGTGCCGCATTCGCTGCAAATTCTGGGGCTCACTATTCCCCACGTATCAGTTTCTCCTTTCTTGCGTTTGTAATGAAGAATTCCTTCCATGTGCGTGACGATTCGCGAAAGGCGCAGTAACGACTCGACGTTCGGCACACTCTGCCGCTTTCTATCCCGCATTTCCTGTGTTTCGCGGAAGGAACGACCCCCATCTCTTGCCTTGTTCGTTTCGCGGAAGGTAAAGCTACCTGTCCGAACAACAGTACTCTCGGATCGGTCGTCCGTCTACTCTGCCGTAGATAGCGGTCCCCACTTCTCGCATTCTTCTTTTGTTTTCTTGTATTCGTAGATCCACAAACACAAGCAGTGAGATTAGAATACGAATCGATTGGCTGCGTTATAAGCTAATCCTGTATGCGAGCGTGATTGTTCTCACTTCCTCTCACATAATCGCGAAGTGAACTCGGACATACCGTCCAATGCCGTTGGATTTCTCTCTCTCTCTCTTTTCTCTCTTTTTCTCTGTCTTTCCCTCTGTCTGTCTTTTTCTGTCTTTCTCTCTCTCCCTCTATCTCTCTCTCTCTCTCTCTCTCTCTCTCTCTCTTTTTCTCTCTCTCTCTCTCCCCCTCTCCATCTTACATTTCCCATTTCACATCTAACTTTATCTTTATCTACCACCTCCCACTTCCCACCTCCCACCACCCAACACCCACCACCCAGCACCCACCTCCCACCACCCACCTCCCACCACCCACCTCCCAACTCTCATCTTTCACCTCCCACCAACATACCTCCCATCTCCAATCACAAACCACAAACCTCCTGCCACAAATCACCCATCTCCCATCTCCCATCTCCCATCTCCTATCTCCCATCGCATTCACACTGTCTCTCTCTCATAATCTCTCTCCCTTTTTATTCATCTCTCTCTCTCTCTTTCGCTCTCTGGCTATATCTATCCCTATCCCTATGCCTCACCTTGTCATACTTTCCATTTTTGTCTCTCTTTTTCCCACTATGACTGCCTCTATCTTTACTGTATGTCTCTCTCTTTCTCTCTCACTTTCTCGTTCCACCTTTCCCTATTTCTTTCTCTCACTCTTACACACACTTACAACTCAAAATTCCAACAATTGCGCACAGAAGGGTCGGTTTTGTTTAGCAGGCCCTGTTTTCTGATTTTGAATTAGTAGCGACATCGAATCAGACTTCGATCGAATAAGGGTTACTTTTCGCGCGCGTGTTTATTGGGCCATGGTCGACCCTCGGAAGGAAAATTATTATATAGGACTAGGTTTTTTAGGCCAGGTACCTGGCCCGTCAGCAGTTCCTGGCTCATCTACCGGTCCGTTAAAGGTTCCATGTCGTCCCCGTTACAGTTTCTAGGTCTTTCTGCAGAAGGTATATTGTGTTGACAATTGCCGAGCAGTTAGCAGGTTCAAATACAAATATGAATTGTGGGATCAAAACTAACGAAATAATCTGACCCTCTCCCTGTTCGACCAGTGCCTGGTCTTGGCGCACAGAATTTATCCCTTTAACTGAAGCCCCCATCGACATAAATGTAAAAGCACTGTGTTGTAACTACAACTTTCGGATTTCGAAGAAGTTCGAAGCGAATCATTATTTTAGACTTAGTCAACTGACTCGTCAAAATTAAGTTAATTCATCCGTTTTCCTGATCCTAACCCCCAGTCCCTTTCGGGTTTCCCTTTTATATTCCGTCCCGGGCTCCGGTTCAAACATTTGAACTATATACAGTCGACTCTCGATAATTCGAAGTTGGAGGGACCCAGGAAAAAGTTCGATTTATCGAGAGTTCGAATTATCAAGAGTGGTAGGAAATAAGCAGCTACGGTTGCTGAGTTATGAACTGGAAATAAGTATGCGTGTATTGATTTACGCTATGCCTTTACCCACCGTTTTCGCTAACTGTTTTTTCTTCACTTTTCTTTGTGCACCTTCCTACAAAGCATGTGTGCCCCAAATATGTCCGTCTGCCCGTCTACACCATGTAGTCTAATTCGGACGAAAATCTTCGTCCCTGTTCAACAGAGTGTTATAGGGCACCCGCAATGTGACGCGTTCTATTGCGTTTCAACTTGCTCAGAACTTCGAATTGTTGCGAGTTGAGTGGATACAGCTTCGAATTACCGCGTGAAGAGAGCAACCTAGCTTCGAATTTTACTTCGCTTTATCGAGTGTATCAAATAGTATTGTTTTTATTCGAAATAGTGAGAGTTTTCCAAGGGACTACTGATATACTTCGAATTATCGAGAGTTTCGAATTATCGAACGTTTGAATTATCGAGAGTCGACTGTAGTTCTAAGCTAATATTAGTCCCGAGTGAGCGTTCCCGTTCTCACTCCTCAATTCTCACGCTATCACGCATGCAGCCCTGTCGTTTTGACACACTGTAATATCGCAAAATGTTACCAAAAAACTAAACGCGTCTATCACACAGCTCGGTTAATAGGAAATTTTTCAAAGACAGATACTTGTACCGAGTTACAGCATATTGTAACAGTTTCTGTGCTCCACAGCGCATGCCCTGTGGTTGCACCACTTTTTATGTTTAGCTTACATGAACCGCAAAGCATCCTTTGCAAACGGTAAAATGTTGTTAGTGAGTCAGTCAACGGTCAAAATCTGCGCACATTTGTTTTTCGGCCAGCGTGTGAAAAAAAGGTTTACAAAAAAAATGTTTTTTGCGTCTCGTATAAACTAAGCATAACACTCCTACTACGCATGATAATCCGTAAATGCGATTTGCGATGTGAATTGCGCATTGTTTCGGCCAATTGTAAGAATCCTCTCAAACAGTATTAAAACAATTCAGAGATGTCAATTGCATTGCACCTCCTTCTCTCTCCATGCCATCCGTGCCGCATTCGCTGCAAATTCTGGGGCTCACTATTCCCCACGTATCAGTTTCTCCTTTCTTGCGTTTGTAATGAAGAATTCCTTCCATGTGCGTGACGATTCGCGAAAGGCGCAGTAACGACTCGACGTTCGGCACACTCTGCCGCTTTCTATCCCGCATTTCCTGTGTTTCGCGGAAGGAACGACCCCCATCTCTTGCCTTGTTCGTTTCGCGGAAGGTAAAGCTACCTGTCCGAACAACAGTACTCTCGGATCGGTCGTCCGTCTACTCTGCCGTGGATAGCGGTCCCCACTTCTCGCATTCTTCTTTTGTTTTCTTGTATTCGTAGATCCACAAACACAAGCATTGAGATTAGAATACGAATCGATTGGCTGCGTTATAAGCTAATCCTGTATGCGAGCGTGATTGTTCTCACTTCCTCTCACATAATCGCGAAGTGAACTCGGACATACCGTCCAATGCCGTTGGATTTCTCTCTATCTCTCTTTTCTCTCTTTTTCTCTGTCTTTCCCTCTGTCTGTCTTTCTCTGTATTTCTCTCTCTCCCTCTCCCTCTATCTCTCTCTCTCTTTCTCTCTCTCTTTTTCTCTCTCTCTCTCTCCCCTCTCCATCTTACATTTCCCATTTCACATCTAACATCTACCACATCCCACCTCCCACCTCCCAACACCCACCACCCAGCACCCACCTTCCACCACCCACCACCCAACTCTCATCTTTCACCTCCCACCAACATACCTCCCATCTCCCATCACAAACCACAAACCTCCTGCCACAAATCACCCATCTCCCATCTCCTATCTCCCATCGCATTCACACTGTCTCTCTCTCTCATAATCTCTCTCCCTTTTTATTCATCTCTCTCTCTCTCTCTTTCGCTCTCTGGCTATATCTATCCCTATCCCTATGCCTCACCTTGTCATACTTTCCATTTTTGTCTCTCTTTTTCCCACTATGACTGCCTCTATCTTTACTGTATGTCTCTCTCTTTCTCTCTCACTTTCTCGTTCCACCTTTCCCTATTTCTTTCTCTCACTCTTACACACACTTACAACTCAAAATTCCAACAATTGCGCACAGAAGGGTCGGTTTTGTTTAGCAGGCCCTGTTTTCTGATTTTGAATTAGTAGCGACATCGAATCAGACTTCGATCGAATAAGGGTTACTTTTCGCGCGCGTGTTTATTGGGCCATGGTCGACCCTCGGAAGGAAAATTATTATATAGGACTAGGTTTTTTAGGCCAGGTACCTGGCCCGTCAGCAGTTCCTGGCTCATCTACCGGTCCGTTAAAGGTTCCATGTCGTCCCCGTTACAGTTTCTAGGTCTTTCTGCAGAAGGTATATTGTGTTGACAATTGCCGAGCAGTTAGCAGGTTCAAATACAAATATGAATTGTGGGATCAAAACTAACGAAATAATCTGACCCTCTCCCTGTTCGACCAGTGCCTGGTCTTGGCGCACAGAATTTATCCCTTTAACTGAAGCCCCCATCGACATAAATGTAAAAGCACTGTGTTGTAACTACAACTTTCGGATTTCGAAGAAGTTCGAAGCGAATCATTATTTTAGACTTAGTCAACTGACTCGTCAAAATTAAGTTAATTCATCCGTTTTCCTGATCCTAACCCCCAGTCCCTTTCGGGTTTCCCTTTTATATTCCGTCCCGGGCTCCGGTTCAAACATTTGAACTATATACAGTCGACTCTCGATAATTCGAAGTTGGAGGGACCCAGGAAAAAGTTCGATTTATCGAGAGTTCGAATTATCAAGAGTGGTAGGAAATAAGCAGCTACGGTTGCTGAGTTATGAACTGGAAATAAGTATGCGTGTATTGATTTACGCTATGCCTTTACCCACCGTTTTCGCTAACTGTTTTTTCTTCACTTTTCTTTGTGCACCTTCCTACAAAGCATGTGTGCCCCAAATATGTCCGTCTGCCCGTCTACACCATGTAGTCTAATTCGGACGAAAATCTTCGTCCCTGTTCAACAGAGTGTTATAGGGCACCCGCAATGTGACGCGTTCTATTGCGTTTCAACTTGCTCAGAACTTCGAATTGTTGCGAGTTGAGTGGATACAGCTTCGAATTACCGCGTGAAGAGAGCAACCTAGCTTCGAATTTTACTTCGCTTTATCGAGTGTATCAAATAGTATTGTTTTTATTCGAAATAGTGAGAGTTTTCCAAGGGACTACTGATATACTTCGAATTATCGAGAGTTTCGAATTATCGAACGTTTGAATTATCGAGAGTCGACTGTAGTTCTAAGCTAATATTAGTCCCGAGTGAGCGTTCCCGTTCTCACTCCTCAATTCTCACGCTATCACGCATGCAGCCCTGTCGTTTTGACACACTGTAATATCGCAAAATGTTACCAAAAAACTAAACGCGTCTATCACACAGCTCGGTTAATAGGAAATTTTTCAAAGACAGATACTTGTACCGAGTTACAGCATATTGTAACAGTTTCTGTGCTCCACAGCGCATGCCCTGTGGTTGCACCACTTTTTATGCTTAGCTTACATGAACCGCAAAGCATCCTTTGCAAACGGTAAAATGTTGTTAGTGAGTCAGTCAACGGTCAAAATCTGCGCACATTTGTTTTTCGGCCAGCGTGTGAAAAAAAGGTTTACAAAAAAATGTTTTTTGCGTCTCGTGTAAACTAAGCATAACACTCCTACTACGCATGATAATCCGTAAATGCGATTTGCGATGTGAATTGCGCATTGTTTCGGCCAATTGTAAGAATCCTCTCAAACAGTATTAAAACAATTCAGAGATGTCAATTGCATTGCACCTCCTTCTCTCTCCATGCCATCCGTGCCGTATTCGCTGCAAATTCTGGGGCTCACTATTCCCCACGTATCAGTTTCTCCTTTCTTGCGTTTGTAATGAAGAATTCCTTCCATGTGTGTGACGATTCGCGAAAGGCGCAGTAACGACTCGACGTTCGGCACACTCTGCCGCTTTCTATCCCGCATTTCCTGTGTTTCGCGGAAGGAACGACCCCCATCTCTTGCCTTGTTCGTTTCGCGGAAGGTAAAGCTACCTGTCCGAACAACAGTACTCTCGGATCGGTCGTCCGTCTACTCTGCCGTGGATAGCGGTCCCCACTTCTCGCATTCTTCTTTTGTTTTCTTGTATTCGTAGATCCACAAACACAAGCAGTGAGATTAGAATACGAATCGATTGGCTGCGTTATAAGCTAATCCTGTATGCGAGCGTGATTGTTCTCACTTCCTCTCACATAATCGCGAAGTGAACTCGGACATACCGTCCAATGCCGTTGGATTTCTCTCTCTCTCTCTTTTCTCTCTTTTTCTCTGTCTTTCCCTCTGTCTGTCTTTTTCTGTATTTCTCTCTCTCCCTCTATCTCTCTCTCTCTCTCTCTCTCTCTCTCTCTCTCTCTCTCTTTTTCTCTCTCTCTCTCTCCCCCTCTCCATCTTACATTTCCCATTTCACATCTAACTTTATCTTTATCTACCACCTCCCACTTCCCACCTCCCACCACCCAACACCCACCACCCAGCACCCACCTCCCACCACCCACCTCCCACCACCCACCTCCCAACTCTCATCTTTCACCTCCCACCAACATACCTCCCATCTCCAATCACAAACCACAAACCTCCTGCCACAAATCACCCATCTCCCATCTCCCATCTCCCATCTCCTATCTCCCATCGCATTCACACTGTCTCTCTCTCATAATCTCTCTCCCTTTTTATTCATCTCTCTCTCTCTCTTTCGCTCTCTGGCTATATCTATCCCTATCCCTATGCCTCACCTTGTCATACTTTCCATTTTTGTCTCTCTTTTTCCCACTATGACTGCCTCTATCTTTACTGTATGTCTCTCTCTTTCTCTCTCACTTTCTCGTTCCACCTTTCCCTATTTCTTTCTCTCACTCTTACACACACTTACAACTCAAAATTCCAACAATTGCGCACAGAAGGGTCGGTTTTGTTTAGCAGGCCCTGTTTTCTGATTTTGAATTAGTAGCGACATCGAATCAGACTTCGATCGAATAAGGGTTACTTTTCGCGCGCGTGTTTATTGGGCCATGGTCGACCCTCGGAAGGAAAATTATTATATAGGACTAGGTTTTTTAGGCCAGGTACCTGGCCCGTCAGCAGTTCCTGGCTCATCTACCGGTCCGTTAAAGGTTCCATGTCGTCCCCGTTACAGTTTCTAGGTCTTTCTGCAGAAGGTATATTGTGTTGACAATTGCCGAGCAGTTAGCAGGTTCAAATACAAATATGAATTGTGGGATCAAAACTAACGAAATAATCTGACCCTCTCCCTGTTCGACCAGTGCCTGGTCTTGGCGCACAGAATTTATCCCTTTAACTGAAGCCCCCATCGACATAAATGTAAAAGCACTGTGTTGTAACTACAACTTTCGGATTTCGAAGAAGTTCGAAGCGAATCATTATTTTAGACTTAGTCAACTGACTCGTCAAAATTAAGTTAATTCATCCGTTTTCCTGATCCTAACCCCCAGTCCCTTTCGGGTTTCCCTTTTATATTCCGTCCCGGGCTCCGGTTCAAACATTTGAACTATATACAGTCGACTCTCGATAATTCGAAGTTGGAGGGACCCAGGAAAAAGTTCGATTTATCGAGAGTTCGAATTATCAAGAGTGGTAGGAAATAAGCAGCTACGGTTGCTGAGTTATGAACTGGAAATAAGTATGCGTGTATTGATTTACGCTATGCCTTTACCCACCGTTTTCGCTAACTGTTTTTTCTTCACTTTTCTTTGTGCACCTTCCTACAAAGCATGTGTGCCCCAAATATGTCCGTCTGCCCGTCTACACCATGTAGTCTAATTCGGACGAAAATCTTCGTCCCTGTTCAACAGAGTGTTATAGGGCACCCGCAATGTGACGCGTTCTATTGCGTTTCAACTTGCTCAGAACTTCGAATTGTTGCGAGTTGAGTGGATACAGCTTCGAATTACCGCGTGAAGAGAGCAACCTAGCTTCGAATTTTACTTCGCTTTATCGAGTGTATCAAATAGTATTGTTTTTATTCGAAATAGTGAGAGTTTTCCAAGGGACTACTGATATACTTCGAATTATCGAGAGTTTCGAATTATCGAACGTTTGAATTATCGAGAGTCGACTGTAGTTCTAAGCTAATATTAGTCCCGAGTGAGCGTTCCCGTTCTCACTCCTCAATTCTCACGCTATCACGCATGCAGCCCTGTCGTTTTGACACACTGTAATATCGCAAAATGTTACCAAAAAACTAAACGCGTCTATCACACAGCTCGGTTAATAGGAAATTTTTCAAAGACAGATACTTGTACCGAGTTACAGCATATTGTAACAGTTTCTGTGCTCCACAGCGCATGCCCTGTGGTTGCACCACTTTTTATGCTTAGCTTACATGAACCGCAAAGCATCCTTTGCAAACGGTAAAATGTTGTTAGTGAGTCAGTCAACGGTCAAAATCTGCGCACATTTGTTTTTCGGCCAGCGTGTGAAAAAAAGGTTTACAAAAAAATGTTTTTTGCGTCTCGTATAAACTAAGCATAACACTCCTACTACGCATGATAATCCGTAAATGCGATTTGCGATGTGAATTGCGCATTGTTTCGGCCAATTGTAAGAATCCTCTCAAACAGTATTAAAACAATTCAGAGATGTCAATTGCATTGCACCTCCTTCTCTCTCCATGCCATCCGTGCCGCATTCGCTGCAAATTCTGGGGCTCACTATTCCCCACGTATCAGTTTCTCCTTTCTTGCGTTTGTAATGAAGAATTCCTTCCATGTGCGTGACGATTCGCGAAAGGCGCAGTAACGACTCGACGTTCGGCACACTCTGCCGCTTTCTATCCCGCATTTCCTGTGTTTCGCGGAAGGAACGACCCCCATCTCTTGCCTTGTTCGTTTCGCGGAAGGTAAAGCTACCTGTCCGAACAACAGTACTCTCGGATCGGTCGTCCGTCTACTCTGCCGTGGATAGCGGTCCCCACTTCTCGCATTCTTCTTTTGTTTTCTTGTATTCGTAGATCCACAAACACAAGCATTGAGATTAGAATACGAATCGATTGGCTGCGTTATAAGCTAATCCTGTATGCGAGCGTGATTGTTCTCACTTCCTCTCACATAATCGCGAATTGAACTCGGACATACCGTCCAATGCCGTTGGATTTCTCTCTATCTCTCTTTTCTCTCTTTTTCTCTGTCTTTCCCTCTGTCTGTCTTTCTCTGTATTTCTCTCTCTCCCTCTCCCTCTATCTCTCTCTCTCTCTCTCTCTTTTTCTCTCTCTCTCCCCTCTCCATCTTACATTTCCCATTTCACATCTAACATCTACCACATCCCACCTCCCACCTCCCAACACCCACCACCCAGCACCCACCTCCCACCACCCACCACCCAACTCTCATCTTTCACCTCCCACCAACATACCTCCCATCTCCCATCACAAACCACAAACCTCCTGCCACAAATCACCCATCTCCCATCTCCTATCTCCCATCGCATTCACACTGTCTCTCTCTCTCATAATCTCTCTCCCTTTTTATTCATCTCTCTCTCTCTCTCTTTCGCTCTCTGGCTATATCTATCCCTATCCCTATGCCTCACCTTGTCATACTTTCCATTTTTGTCTCTCTTTTTCCCACTATGACTGCCTCTATCTTTACTGTATGTCTCTCTCTTTCTCTCTCACTTTCTCGTTCCACCTTTCCCTATTTCTTTCTCTCACTCTTACACACACTTACAACTCAAAATTCCAACAATTGCGCACAGAAGGGTCGGTTTTGTTTAGCAGGCCCTGTTTTCTGATTTTGAATTAGTAGCGACATCGAATCAGACTTCGATCGAATAAGGGTTACTTTTCGCGCGCGTGTTTATTGGGCCATGGTCGACCCTCGGAAGGAAAATTATTATATAGGACTAGGTTTTTTAGGCCAGGTACCTGGCCCGTCAGCAGTTCCTGGCTCATCTACCGGTCCGTTAAAGGTTCCATGTCGTCCCCGTTACAGTTTCTAGGTCTTTCTGCAGAAGGTATATTGTGTTGACAATTGCCGAGCAGTTAGCAGGTTCAAATACAAATATGAATTGTGGGATCAAAACTAACGAAATAATCTGACCCTCTCCCTGTTCGACCAGTGCCTGGTCTTGGCGCACAGAATTTCCCGAGCGCCACCGCGCTTTGTAAAACGGGCTTCGTACGCATGGTGACTTTTACTTCGTTTTCAGATTTATCGCGACACCTAAACCGAAGCAAAACCGAAGTTGCCGCGGCAAAAACGAAAAATGGAGGCCCCTTTCGGGGCCCGGCGCTCTTTTTCTCTTCTATTCCTTCTACACATTCTCATGTCTCGAGCTGTTTACGCGGACTTGAACCGCGTTGTTTCCACTCCGGTCTCTGCGCACCTACCGCAAGACCGTCGCTCTTTGTTGAGAACGGTGTGCTAAAGGCCCAATATATATCTACTGCGTAGCCGTTTGTATGGGCTGTATGGGAATGCATCGGTATACGCTCAACCCGCTCTAGCCATTTAAACCTCTCGCGGAGCGAATTCATATGGCCACCGCGTTTCGGTTTTTGCTCTTCATTTAGCGATCGCTTGCGCTGCGTACGTATGAATGAATGACCGCTCGCGCTGGGTATACCCGCACGGGTACCCATACGTCCGTATTCGACCGCGCTGGGTATTCGACTGGTCTACGATTGCTCGCGCTGGGTTTTCGATCGCTCGCGCTGGGTCTTCGAAGACCCGATCGCGCAGGGCATTTAAACTTCGTATCGTATTGCATTGCGCATGCGCACTTTGATGCACAAATCTCGATTTTTCAGTTCGGATCGGCTGCCGCGGCAACAGATGGGCGCGGTAAGGAGAGATTTCTGGCAGTGGCGGGACGGGGGAATTTCTGCGTTGGTGTAAAAGAGACAAGAATATCACCAGCTCGCTCTTGCCCATTGAATTCCCTATCTCCACCCGAAGCTATTGCTGGTAGGGTTATCCCTTTAACTGAAGCCCCCATCGACATAAATGTAAAAGCACTGTGTTGTAACTACAACTTTCGGATTTCGAAGAAGTTCGAAGCGAATCATTATTTTAGACTTAGTCAACTGACTCGTCAAAATTAAGTTAATTCATCCGTTTTCCTGATCCTAACCCCCAGTCCCTTTCGGGTTTCCCTTTTATATTCCGTCCCGGGCTCCGGTTCAAACATTTGAACTATATACAGTCGACTCTCGATAATTCGAAGTTGGAGGGACCCAGGAAAAAGTTCGATTTATCGAGAGTTCGAATTATCAAGAGTGGTAGGAAATAAGCAGCTACGGTTGCTGAGTTATGAACTGGAAATAAGTATGCGTGTATTGATTTACGCTATGCCTTTACCCACCGTTTTCGCTAACTGTTTTTTCTTCACTTTTCTTTGTGCACCTTCCTACAAAGCATGTGTGCCCCAAATATGTCCGTCTGCCCGTCTACACCATGTAGTCTAATTCGGACGAAAATCTTCGTCCCTGTTCAACAGAGTGTTATAGGGCACCCGCAATGTGACGCGTTCTATTGTGTTTCAACTTGCTCAGAACTTCGAATTGTTGCGAGTTGAGTGGATACAGCTTCGAATTACCGCGTGAAGAGAGCAACCTAGCTTCGAATTTTACTTCGCTTTATCGAGTGTATCAAATAGTATTGTTTTTATTCGAAATAGTGAGAGTTTTCCAAGGGACTACTGATATACTTCGAATTATCGAGAGTTTCGAATTATCGAACGTTTGAATTATCGAGAGTCGACTGTAGTTCTAAGCTAATATTAGTCCCGAGTGAGCGTTCCCGTTCTCACTCCTCAATTCTCACGCTATCACGCATGCAGCCCTGTCGTTTTGACACACTGTAATATCGCAAAATGTTACCAAAAAACTAAACGCGTCTATCACACAGCTCGGTTAATAGGAAATTTTTCAAAGACAGATACTTGTACCGAGTTACAGCATATTGTAACAGTTTCTGTGCTCCACAGCGCATGCCCTGTGGTTGCACCACTTTTTATGCTTAGCTTACATGAACCGCAAAGCATCCTTTGCAAACGGTAAAATGTTGTTAGTGAGTCAGTCAACGGTCAAAATCTGCGCACATTTGTTTTTCGGCCAGCGTGTGAAAAAAAGGTTTACAAAAAAATGTTTTTTGCGTCTCGTATAAACTAAGCATAACACTCCTACTACGCATGATAATCCGTAAATGCGATTTGCGATGTGAATTGCGCATTGTTTCGGCCAATTGTAAGAATCCTCTCAAACAGTATTAAAACAATTCAGAGATGTCAATTGCATTGCACCTCCTTCTCTCTCCATGCCATCCGTGCCGCATTCGCTGCAAATTCTGGGGCTCACTATTCCCCACGTATCAGTTTCTCCTTTCTTGCGTTTGTAATGAAGAATTCCTTCCATGTGCGTGACGATTCGCGAAAGGCGCAGTAACGACTCGACGTTCGGCACACTCTGCCGCTTTCTATCCCGCATTTCCTGTGTTTCGCAGAAGGAACGACCCCCATCTCTTGCCTTGTTCGTTTCGCGGAAGGTAAAGCTACCTGTCCGAACAACAGTACTCTCGGATCGGTCGTCCGTCTACTCTGCCGTGGATAGCGGTCCCCACTTCTCGCATTCTTCTTTTGTTTTCTTGTATTCGTAGATCCACAAACACAAGCATTGAGATTAGAATACGAATCGATTGGCTGCGTTATAAGCTAATCCTGTATGCGAGCGTGATTGTTCTCACTTCCTCTCACATAATCGCGAAGTGAACTCGGACATACCGTCCAATGCCGTTGGATTTCTCTCTATCTCTCTTTTCTCTCTTTTTCTCTGTCTTTCCCTCTGTCTGTCTTTCTCTGTATTTCTCTCTCTCCCTCTCCCTCTATCTCTCTCTCTCTTTCTCTCTCTCTTTTTCTCTCTCTCTCTCTCCCCTCTCCATCTTACATTTCCCATTTCACATCTAACATCTACCACATCCCACCTCCCACCTCCCAACACCCACCACCCAGCACCCACCTTCCACCACCCACCACCCAACTCTCATCTTTCACCTCCCACCAACATACCTCCCATCTCCCATCACAAACCACAAACCTCCTGCCACAAATCACCCATCTCCCATCTCCTATCTCCCATCGCATTCACACTGTCTCTCTCTCTCATAATCTCTCTCCCTTTTTATTCATCTCTCTCTCTCTCTCTTTCGCTCTCTGGCTATATCTATCCCTATCCCTATGCCTCACCTTGTCATACTTTCCATTTTTGTCTCTCTTTTTCCCACTATGACTGCCTCTATCTTTACTGTATGTCTCTCTCTTTCTCTCTCACTTTCTCGTTCCACCTTTCCCTATTTCTTTCTCTCACTCTTACACACACTTACAACTCAAAATTCCAACAATTGCGCACAGAAGGGTCGGTTTTGTTTAGCAGGCCCTGTTTTCTGATTTTGAATTAGTAGCGACATCGAATCAGACTTCGATCGAATAAGGGTTACTTTTCGCGCGCGTGTTTATTGGGCCATGGTCGACCCTCGGAAGGAAAATTATTATATAGGACTAGGTTTTTTAGGCCAGGTACCTGGCCCGTCAGCAGTTCCTGGCTCATCTACCGGTCCGTTAAAGGTTCCATGTCGTCCCCGTTACAGTTTCTAGGTCTTTCTGCAGAAGGTATATTGTGTTGACAATTGCCGAGCAGTTAGCAGGTTCAAATACAAATATGAATTGTGGGATCAAAACTAACGAAATAATCTGACCCTCTCCCTGTTCGACCAGTGCCTGGTCTTGGCGCACAGAATTTATCCCTTTAACTGAAGCCCCCATCGACATAAATGTAAAAGCACTGTGTTGTAACTACAACTTTCGGATTTCGAAGAAGTTCGAAGCGAATCATTATTTTAGACTTAGTCAACTGACTCGTCAAAATTAAGTTAATTCATCCGTTTTCCTGATCCTAACCCCCAGTCCCTTTCGGGTTTCCCTTTTATATTCCGTCCCGGGCTCCGGTTCAAACATTTGAACTATATACAGTCGACTCTCGATAATTCGAAGTTGGAGGGACCCAGGAAAAAGTTCGATTTATCGAGAGTTCGAATTATCAAGAGTGGTAGGAAATAAGCAGCTACGGTTGCTGAGTTATGAACTGGAAATAAGTATGCGTGTATTGATTTACGCTATGCCTTTACCCACCGTTTTCGCTAACTGTTTTTTCTTCACTTTTCTTTGTGCACCTTCCTACAAAGCATGTGTGCCCCAAATATGTCCGTCTGCCCGTCTACACCATGTAGTCTAATTCGGACGAAAATCTTCGTCCCTGTTCAACAGAGTGTTATAGGGCACCCGCAATGTGACGCGTTCTATTGCGTTTCAACTTGCTCAGAACTTCGAATTGTTGCGAGTTGAGTGGATACAGCTTCGAATTACCGCGTGAAGAGAGCAACCTAGCTTCGAATTTTACTTCGTTTTATCGAGTGTATCAAATAGTATTGTTTTTATTCGAAATAGTGAGAGTTTTCCAAGGGACTACTGATATACTTCGAATTATCGAGAGTTTCGAATTATCGAACGTTTGAATTATCGAGAGTCGACTGTAGTTCTAAGCTAATATTAGTCCCGAGTGAGCGTTCCCGTTCTCACTCCTCAATTCTCACGCTATCACGCATGCAGCCCTGTCGTTTTGACACACTGTAATATCGCAAAATGTTACCAAAAAACTAAACGCGTCTATCACACAGCTCGGTTAATAGGAAATTTTTCAAAGACAGATACTTGTACCGAGTTACAGCATATTGTAACAGTTTCTGTGCTCCACAGCGCATGCCCTGTGGTTGCACCACTTTTTATGCTTAGCTTACATGAACCGCAAAGCATCCTTTGCAAACGGTAAAATGTTGTTAGTGAGTCAGTCAACGGTCAAAATCTGCGCACATTTGTTTTTCGGCCAGCGTGTGAAAAAAAGGTTTACAAAAAAATGTTTTTTGCGTCTCGTATAAACTAAGCATAACACTCCTACTACGCATGATAATCCGTAAATGCGATTTGCGATGTGAATTGCGCATTGTTTCGGCCAATTGTAAGAATCCTCTCAAACAGTATTAAAACAATTCAGAGATGTCAATTGCATTGCACCTCCTTCTCTCTCCATGCCATCCGTGCCGCATTCGCTGCAAATTCTGGGGCTCACTATTCCCCACGTATCAGTTTCTCCTTTCTTGCGTTTGTAATGAAGAATTCCTTCCATGTGCGTGACGATTCGCGAAAGGCGCAGTAACGACTCGACGTTCGGCACACTCTGCCGCTTTCTATCCCGCATTTCCTGTGTTTCGCGGAAGGAACGACCCCCATCTCTTGCCTTGTTCGTTTCGCGGAAGGTAAAGCTACCTGTCCGAACAACAGTACTCTCGGATCGGTCGTCCGTCTACTCTGCCGTGGATAGCGGTCCCCACTTCTCGCATTCTTCTTTTGTTTTCTTGTATTCGTAGATCCACAAACACAAGCATTGAGATTAGAATACGAATCGATTGGCTGCGTTATAAGCTAATCCTGTATGCGAGCGTGATTGTTCTCACTTCCTCTCACATAATCGCGAAGTGAACTCGGACATACCGTCCAATGCCGTTGGATTTCTCTCTATCTCTCTTTTCTCTCTTTTTCTCTGTCTTTCCCTCTGTCTGTCTTTCTCTGTATTTCTCTCTCTCCCTCTCCCTCTATCTCTCTCTCTCTTTCTCTCTCTCTTTTTCTCTCTCTCTCCCCTCTCCATCTTACATTTCCCATTTCACATCTAACATCTACCACATCCCACCTCCCACCTCCCAACACCCACCACCCAGCACCCACCTCCCACCACCCACCACCCAACTCTCATCTTTCACCTCCCACCAACATACCTCCCATCTCCCATCACAAACCACAAACCTCCTGCCACAAATCACCCATCTCCCATCTCCTATCTCCCATCGCATTCACACTGTCTCTCTCTCTCATAATCTCTCTCCCTTTTTATTCATCTCTCTCTCTCTCTCTTTCGCTCTCTGGCTATATCTATCCCTATCCCTATGCCTCACCTTGTCATACTTTCCATTTTTGTCTCTCTTTTTCCCACTATGACTGCCTCTATCTTTACTGTATGTCTCTCTCTTTCTCTCTCACTTTCTCGTTCCACCTTTCCCTATTTCTTTCTCTCACTCTTACACACACTTACAACTCAAAATTCCAACAATTGCGCACAGAAGGGTCGGTTTTGTTTAGCAGGCCCTGTTTTCTGATTTTGAATTAGTAGCGACATCGAATCAGACTTCGATCGAATAAGGGTTACTTTTCGCGCGCGTGTTTATTGGGCCATGGTCGACCCTCGGAAGGAAAATTATTATATAGGACTAGGTTTTTTAGGCCAGGTACCTGGCCCGTCAGCAGTTCCTGGCTCATCTACCGGTCCGTTAAAGGTTCCATGTCGTCCCCGTTACAGTTTCTAGGTCTTTCTGCAGAAGGTATATTGTGTTGACAATTGCCGAGCAGTTAGCAGGTTCAAATACAAATATGAATTGTGGGATCAAAACTAACGAAATAATCTGACCCTCTCCCTGTTCGACCAGTGCCTGGTCTTGGCGCACAGAATTTCCCGAGCGCCACCGCGCTTTGTAAAACGGGCTTCGTACGCATGGTGACTTTTACTTCGTTTTCAGATTTATCGCGACACCTAAACCGAAGCAAAACCGAAGTTGCCGCGGCAAAAACGAAAAATGGAGGCCCCTTTCGGGGCCCGGCGCTCTTTTTCTCTTCTATTCCTTCTACACATTCTCATGTCTCGAGCTGTTTACGCGGACTTGAACCGCGTTGTTTCCACTCCGGTCTCTGCGCACCTACCGCAAGACCGTCGCTCTTTGTTGAGAACGGTGTGCTAAAGGCCCAATATATATCTACTGCGTAGCCGTTTGTATGGGCTGTATGGGAATGCATCGGTATACGCTCAACCCGCTCTAGCCATTTAAACCTCTCGCGGAGCGAATTCATATGGCCACCGCGTTTCGGTTTTTGCTCTTCATTTAGCGATCGCTTGCGCTGCGTACGTATGAATGAATGACCGCTCGCGCTGGGTATACCCGCACGGGTACCCATACGTCCGTATTCGACCGCGCTGGGTATTCGACTGGTCTACGATTGCTCGCGCTGGGTTTTCGATCGCTCGCGCTGGGTCTTCGAAGACCCGATCGCGCAGGGCATTTAAACTTCGTATCGTATTGCATTGCGCATGCGCACTTTGATGCACAAACCTCGATTTTTCAGTTCGGATCGGCTGCCGCGGCAACAGATGGGCGCGGTAAGGAGAGATTTCTGGCAGTGGCGGGACGGGGGAATTTCTGCGTTGGTGTAAAAGAGACAAGAATATCACCAGCTCGCTCTTGCCCATTGAATTCCCTATCTCCACCCGAAGCTATTGCTGGTAGGGTTATCCCTTTAACTGAAGCCCCCATCGACATAAATGTAAAAGCACTGTGTTGTAACTACTAACTTTCGGATTTCGAAGAAGTTCGAAGCGAATCATTATTTTAGACTTAGTCAACTGACTCGTCAAAATTAAGTTAATTCATCCGTTTTCCTGATCCTAACCCCCAGTCCCTTTCGGGTTTCCCTTTTATATTCCGTCCCGGGCTCCGGTTCAAACATTTGAACTATATACAGTCGACTCTCGATAATTCGAAGTTGGAGGGACCCAGGAAAAAGTTCGATTTATCGAGAGTTCGAATTATCAAGAGTGGTAGGAAATAAGCAGCTACGGTTGCTGAGTTATGAACTGGAAATAAGTATGCGTGTATTGATTTACGCTATGCCTTTACCCACCGTTTTCGCTAACTGTTTTTTCTTCACTTTTCTTTGTGCACCTTCCTACAAAGCATGTGTGCCCCAAATATGTCCGTCTGCCCGTCTACACCATGTAGTCTAATTCGGACGAAAATCTTCGTCCCTGTTCAACAGAGTGTTATAGGGCACCCGCAATGTGACGCGTTCTATTGCGTTTCAACTTGCTCAGAACTTCGAATTGTTGCGAGTTGAGTGGATACAGCTTCGAATTACCGCGTGAAGAGAGCAACCTAGCTTCGAATTTTACTTCGCTTTATCGAGTGTATCAAATAGTATTGTTTTTATTCGAAATAGTGAGAGTTTTCCAAGGGACTACTGATATACTTCGAATTATCGAGAGTTTCGAATTATCGAACGTTTGAATTATCGAGAGTCGACTGTAGTTCTAAGCTAATATTAGTCCCGAGTGAGCGTTCCCGTTCTCACTCCTCAATTCTCACGCTATCACGCATGCAGCCCTGTCGTTTTGACACACTGTAATATCGCAAAATGTTACCAAAAAACTAAACGCGTCTATCACACAGCTCGGTTAATAGGAAATTTTTCAAAGACAGATACTTGTACCGAGTTACAGCATATTGTAACAGTTTCTGGGTATAATCCCAAATGAGGCCCCCCCGTCGCCGCATCGTCGTCATTTTTTCCACATGTGCGCCTGAAAGTATGCAATATGTGGCACATCAATTCAGTTTGAATATTTGAACAGTTGAATGACTGAACTAATCTGAACTGTAATGACTTGAACTAATCGGTTAAACTGAGCAAGATGGAGATCATAAACCAATGAGTTGGACTGAAGAAATGAGTTTGAAACGGCGGCGCGCCCGCAGCGAGCGCAGCGAGCGGACTGCGCTAGGTCTACCGAAAAAGGGAGTTTGTTATAAATTTGTAAAATAAGGGGGGCCCGTGGGCCCCCCTCATACCGCACTCCTAGGTTGATGGCGTAGCCGAATTTTGATACACTCATGTAAGTAATGCATGAGGGAGTTTATGTTGTAAATCCTTTCCAGTATAATCATCATCTTTAATTTAACGAAAATTCAATTCAAACGGTTCACACAACGGCATTTGTTTCACCAATTGCATACCTTTAAGGTACATCCGCTCACAAATGGTGTAGCTACAACAGCGATTTCGGCTGGGGGGGCTTCATTTGGGATTTTACCAGTTTCTGTGCTCCACAGCGCATGCCCTGTGGTTGCACCACTTTTTATGCTTAGCTTACATGAACCGCAAAGCATCCTTTGCAAACGGTAAAATGTTGTTAGTGAGTCAGTCAACGGTCAAAATCTGCGCACATTTGTTTTTCGGCCAGCGTGTGAAAAAAAGGTTTACAAAAAAATGTTTTTTGCGTCTCGTATAAACTAAGCATAACACTCCTACTACGCATGATAATCCGTAAATGCGATTTGCGATGTGAATTGCGCATTGTTTCGGCCAATTGTAAGAATCCTCTCAAACAGTATTAAAACAATTCAGAGATGTCAATTGCATTGCACCTCCTTCTCTCTCCATGCCATCCGTGCCGCATTCGCTGCAAATTCTGGGGCTCACTATTCCCCACGTATCAGTTTCTCCTTTCTTGCGTTTGTAATGAAGAATTCCTTCCATGTGCGTGACGATTCGCGAAAGGCGCAGTAACGACTCGACGTTCGGCACACTCTGCCGCTTTCTATCCCGCATTTCCTGTGTTTCGCGGAAGGAACGACCCCCATCTCTTGCCTTGTTCGTTTCGCGGAAGGTAAAGCTACCTGTCCGAACAACAGTACTCTCGGATCGGTCGTCCGTCTACTCTGCCGTGGATAGCGGTCCCCACTTCTCGCATTCTTCTTTTGTTTTCTTGTATTCGTAGATCCACAAACACAAGCATTGAGATTAGAATACGAATCGATTGGCTGCGTTATAAGCTAATCCTGTATGCGAGCGTGATTGTTCTCACTTCCTCTCACATAATCGCGAATTGAACTCGGACATACCGTCCAATGCCGTTGGATTTCTCTCTATCTCTCTTTTCTCTCTTTTTCTCTGTCTTTCCCTCTGTCTGTCTTTCTCTGTATTTCTCTCTCTCCCTCTCCCTCTATCTCTCTCTCTCTCTTTCTCTCTCTCTTTTTCTCTCTCTCTCTCTCCCCTCTCCATCTTACATTTCCCATTTCACATCTAACATCTACCACATCCCACCTCCCACCTCCCAACACCCACCACCCAGCACCCACCTTCCACCACCCACCACCCAACTCTCATCTTTCACCTCCCACCAACATACCTCCCATCTCCCATCACAAACCACAAACCTCCTGCCACAAATCACCCATCTCCCATCTCCTATCTCCCATCGCATTCACACTGTCTCTCTCTCTCATAATCTCTCTCCCTTTTTATTCATCTCTCTCTCTCTCTCTTTCGCTCTCTGGCTATATCTATCCCTATCCCTATGCCTCACCTTGTCATACTTTCCATTTTTGTCTCTCTTTTTCCCACTATGACTGCCTCTATCTTTACTCTATGTCTCTCTCTTTCTCTCTCACTTTCTCGTTCCACCTTTCCCTATTTCTTTCTCTCACTCTTACACACACTTACAACTCAAAATTCCAACAATTGCGCACAGAAGGGTCGGTTTTGTTTAGCAGGCCCTGTTTTCTGATTTTGAATTAGTAGCGACATCGAATCAGACTTCGATCGAATAAGGGTTACTTTTCGCGCGCGTGTTTATTGGGCCATGGTCGACCCTCGGAAGGAAAATTATTATATAGGATAATTACCCTAAGTAAACTAATTGTAGTTACTGGCAACACGGCCACGCGCGGCGAAGCTAGCTGGGAGATCGAGAGACTACGATCGCCCCTTTTTGATTCGAACCTCCGAGCGAACAGGTCCAGCTTAGCATTTATTATTCAAAGTTAGATTAAGTTTAGTTTAGGTTAGGTTTAATGAGAGTAAAATAAATTTGTAACGTTTTTTGAAAACATAATTGGCGCTGTAGACTATAGTTAGGTGAAAAAAGTGCAAAAGTAATCAAAAATTACACACTTCAAGTGGTACCCGCTTTGGCGTCGGCAGCTGAGGAATTATATTCGCTGCTCGATTTGAGGACCCTCCCTAACACATTGGACCATCGGACAAGCACGTGAGTACATTTGTTTTTTTCATTAGTGAAAGTGAAAGTGTGCACTACTAGATAGACCGAAATAAACGAAAGTGTTTGTGTCCACACGTGATTCTGTGCAAGCACTACCAGATAGACTTGCCAGATAATTCTTTTGTTCTTTTTTTCTATTATCGGCATATACGGAAGGCTTGATAAGCACGAGGTCGATCGAAACGATCACGAAGCATTAGCTCGACCGATATTGCTTTTGTTTTATGTGGAAAAAAACGAGAGAGAACACCGAAACTCCGTACCAAGCGTTTTTTTTCTAAAAGACTTATCGGAAACCGATAGTTTGAGTGGAGACTCATCTGGAGATTATTCCACTACATTAAAAGAAATCGATCTCCCCAAAATAGAAAATCTCTCCATAAGTTCAGAAAAAATGGAAGCAGATCAATTACAAAAGCTAACTGATAATATGGCTCGTTTGCAAAATGGACATGAATTGCTCATGCAAATGATCCAGCAACTGGCATCAAATCAATGCACAGCACCCATTTCTATATCCGAGCCACAACAAGATCAGCCTATTGAAGCAATTAACATCGAACATTTTTGCAAAATTCCCGATCCCATCAAAGCATTACCATCGTACGAAGGTAATCGCAAACAGCTAACCGCATGGCTTGATACGGTCGAGAAAACGTTGAACCTATTCAAAGGCAGGGTTGACGACCGCGTGTATGAAATGTATGTCATGGCAGTGAATAATAAGATAGAGGGCAGAGCAAAGGACATTCTTTGTATGTCGGGCAATCCATCTGACTTTCAACAAATCAAAGAAATTTTGATGAACAATGGGCGATCGCCAAGAGGTTGCAACGTACAAGTGTCAACTATGGAAACACCGAATGCAAGACGGAATGAATATCCATAAATATTATCAGACAGCTCAGGAAATAGTACAAAAAATAAAAATGACCGCTAAGCAGACAAAAGAGTATATCGATAACTGGTCAGTTATCAATAAATTCATCGATGAAGATGGTTTAGCTGCTTTTATTGCTGGTCTTAGAGACCCTTATTTTGGATATGTGCAAGCTGCGCGTCCTAAAGATATCGAGGATGCATACACATTTTTATGTAAATTCAAGTTTCAAGGAAAAAGTTTGGAACACAAACCGTATCGAAAAAAGGTAAAATGAAACTTTTAGGGCCAGACATACCTGAACAAACTTACTTTGTGCTCGAGTTTCATGAGTATTTCGATGGGCTCATAGGTTCAGAGTTCATGGCTCAGACGAAAACTACTATCGATTATGAAAAAGAGAAAATTTGCATAAACGGCGTGGAACTCTATTTTAGGAAGTATTGTACAAAAAAATATTTCTACAATACTATTACTGTAGATACTGATCGCGATGGTGACTGGTATGTTCCCACATTCCAACAATTGATAAACGATGTAGTAGTTCAACCGGGATTGTACTCATCGGTTAACAAAAAATCAACTATTAATATTATGTCTAAAAGTAAAATCATCCCTAACAACTTCTGGTTAAAACTAACTGTAAATAATTTTGAAACCATTTCACCCATTCCATTTTCTCGTGATATTTCACCTAAACGAGAATTCATTGAAAGCCTTATTCGAACAGACCATTTGTCAAATATGGAAAAAAAAAGATTGATTGATATTATCATTAAAAACGAAAATATTCTCCTGAAAACTAACGAAAAGCTAACAAGTACAACTTTAATCAAACATAAGATCAATACAATTGATGAATCGCCCGTTTACACCAAAACTTACCGCTACCCGCACGCTTACAAATTTGATGTAGAATTGCAAATTAAAGAGATGCTTGAAAGTGGCATCATTAAACCTTCAAATAGTCCATACTCCTCACCAATTTGGGTAGTACCCAAGAAACAAAACCCAGATGGTAAAAAACAAGTTCGCGTTGTCATTGATTATCGGAAACTCAACGACAAAACAATAAGTGATAAATTTCCTATGCCCGAGATAGAAGATATCTTGGATAATTTAGGCAAATCCGAATACTTCACAACCTTGGATCTTAAATCTGGTTTTCACCAAATTGAAATGCATCCTGATCACCAAGAGAAAACTGCATTTTCCACAAGTTACGGACATTTTGAGTTTACTAGAATGCCCTTCGGGTTAAAGAATGCACCTGCTACGTTCCAGCGTGCAATGAATAATATTTTATCGGACTTTATGGGATCGATCTGTTTTGTGTATTTAGATGATATTATTATCGTTGGAAGCAGTCTTGAAATCCACCTGGAAAATGTTAGCAAAGTATTAGAACGACTTTCGAAATTTAATCTTAAAGTACAAATAGATAAATGTGAATTTCTAAAGAAACAAACGGAATATCTTGGACATATAACTTCTCCTGATGGTGTGAAACCAAACCCTGATAAGGTCAAGAAAATTCTAGAATGGCCTTTACCAACCAACGAGAAACAGATACGACAATTCCTTGGTCTATCCGGATATTATCACCGTTTCATAAAAGATTATTCAAAAATCACGAAACCTCTTACAAATTATTTGAAAAAGGCAAACACCATCAACACTAACAATCCGGAGTACAGTCGAGCATTTAACAAACTAAAAGAAACAATAGCATCCGATCAAATACTCGCTTATCCTGATTTCAAGCTTCCATTTATTTTGACTACCGGCGCATCCGATTTTGCTATAGGGGCTGTTCTTTCCCAGATTCAATACAAAATCGAGCGACCTATTGCATTCGCAAGTCGAACTTTGAACAAGGCCGAAGTGAACTATTCGACCATTGAAAAAGAAGCACTAGCCATCATATGGGCTATTCGAAAATATAAACCGTACTTACTAGGCAATGAATTTATATTGTATACGGATCACAAACCACTAACCTTTATAAAAAGTTCATTGAAAAATAATAGAATTCTACATTGGAGATTAGAGTTAGAAAACTACCAGTATAAAGTAGAGTATAAGTAAGGTAAAGCTAATGTCGTAGCAGACGCGCTTAGCAGGAAAGCTGAAGGCGTCGAAGTAAACGTCCAAGAGTCTGACGAAACTGTCCACTCTGCTGACACATCAGATGATTAATTTATAAAGTCTAGTGAACGACCTGTAAACTATTATCATAACCAACTAATCTATCAAATTTCGGAACAAACCGATGATGTCTCAGAGACACCTTTTCCAACTTACAATAGAATAATTATAAAACGACCTAATTTTGACGAAACCGCAATAGTAGAGACCCTGAAAAAGTATCATAATGGAAAACAAACAGCAATATTAGCTCCAGAAAATTTACTGAATCTAATTCAAATTTCTTTTAAGAATCATTTTAGCAGCTCGGGTTACTTTGTAATAGTGCACTTCCAAGTCGAAGACGTGGCATCTGTCGAGGAACAAAACAGATTGGTCACGAAGGAACACGAAAGAGCTCACAGAGGAGTTAACGAAATCGAAAACCAGCTGAAGAGAGCGTATTTCTTTCCGAAGATGCGCTGCCAGATAAAAGCTGTGGTGAATACATGCACTGTGTGTAATTCACACAAATACGAACGGAGGCCGTATAACATCAATATATCACCAAGACCGGCTACTGGGAAACCCATGGAGCGTCTACACATGGATATCTTCAGCATTGGTTCACGAAGTTTTCTGTCAATGGTCGACTCGTTTTCTAAATTTACACAAATGATCCCAATAGAATCCAAGAATTTAGTAGATGTTAAAGCAGCACTAGTAAAGTATTTTACTAATTTTGGAATCCCTCTTGAAATCATTACCGATCACGAAACGACATTTACGTCGGTACAGTTAAAAACATTTTTAAGCAACTTAGGAACTTCACTAAAATACGCGTCATCATCAGAAAGTAATGGACAGGTCGAAAAAACTCACTCCACTATAATAGAAATTCTAAATACGAACAAACACAAATTCCAAAATTCAAACACTTCAGAACTTATACCAATATCAGTTTCATTATACAATGCTACAGTTCACTCATCAACGGGCTACAGTCCGAACGAAATTATTTTCAACCAGTTAAACGTTAAAGATCCCAAAAAAATACATGAGCAGGCTGAGAAAATATTCTCATCAGTTAGAACCAGCCTAGAGCTCTCTCGACAAAAACAAACAAACAATAACAATAGGAAAGAACAACCACCCGTGATAAACGAAGGTCAGGAAGTTTATGTAATTCCAAATGTTAGGAAAAAATTAGACCCAAGAGCGATTAAAACAGCAGCGGTTAATGTTAAACCGAGAACATTTGAGAATTTACGGCAAACAAAAAGGCATAAGAGTAAGATTAAGAGAATTAAAAGTACAATTTAGGCTTCACCATTAACTATTCGGCCGGGGACGTCCGTTTTTCCCCCCCGGGAGGAATTATAAACTGGTATAATTACCCTAAGTAAACTAATTGTCGTTACTGGCAACACGGCCACGCGCGGCGAAGCTAGCTGGGAGATCGAGAGACTACGATCGCCCCTTTTTGATTCGAACCTCCGAGCGAGCAGGTCCAGCTTAGCATTTATTATTCAAAGTTAGATTAAGTTTAGTTTAGGTTAGGTTTAATGAGAGTATAATAAATTTGTAACGTTTTTTGAAAACATAATTATATGCATTGAAAGAGTTTGGGTTTGAGGTGTCTGAGCTAGCAAAGGTAGTTTACTACTATTTTGATGTCCCATCCAAGTGGGAAGAATTTGCAAAAAGTTGTAAAGAAAAACCAAAAAAGTTTGTAAAATTTGTTGAAACTCGTTGGATGATGTTAGGCAATGCAGCACAGGTTCTGGTCAGGTGAAGCAAATGGTCATAACCTCCTTTAAAGAAGTTATGAAAAACTATGTGGTAAAATTAAAAACATACTTGCTTCAAAATAACATTCCCAACGAGTTCTACCACCTCGTTTCATACATGGTAAAAGGTAGATTTTAATCTCGACAAAGTTCGCTTTTTCGAAGAAATTGTGGCAGTAAACAATTTGAAGCATACAATCCCTCTTTATAATGATGACTTGGAATTTTATACTGTTCTTTTTCGGCAGCACGACTTCAATGAGCTGAAGAAACTGTTCAATCATCGAAACAACATTCATCGAAAAAATATCATCAATGGAATGCAATTTTATAAAAATGATTTAGAAAACTTTATTGCACCCAAGGAATTATTGTTAAAAGCAAAGTTAACAAGGCAGACACACAACGAAAAAATTTAAAAAGAAAAGAAGGAAGAAGATTTACGATCAAGCAGCAAGAAACCCGAACTTGAAGAACCGAGTAATATTGTTAAAAAGAAACGAGAAGCAACTGACGAATTGACGAATATTTTCACTGCTCAGTTGAAGATACTGAAAAACGATAACCCGCAAGTAGCATGCTTAAAAATCATGTTGGATCAACGCGAAAAACTTCTGAGTAAAGAGGCAGATGCTCAGAAAAAATTAGATGAACTGAAGAAAAATAAGTGATGATCCTTTTTTTAATTCCCACACTGATATCACCTACTGGTTGCTATTAGATTAGGTAGAGATTTTTTCACTTAATATTTTTTCTTAAACATTTTTACACCACCGAAATAAGCTACTTGGTAATAAATACCTTGGATCAATAATTGTATGAGTTGCTTTCGTATTGGCGCGGACTTGAATATTTGGCGCGGATTTACAATGGCTTGGCGCGGATTTTGCGTTTTTGAAATTTAGATTTCTGTAACAGCTCTGAAACTGCCAAGAAGCCCCGCATCCGGTTCATACATATACACATATACATATACCCACCCCCGGATTCCCACACACCATCCCAGCAATAGTAAAACCGACGCACCTCATCACACCGCATACCGCAATAGTAAATCCTCAGAGAGTCCTCTAGAGCAGTGATGTCAAACTCGTTTCACCTTGCGGGCCGCATTTCCTCCCAAAATAGGTTCGCGGGCCGCATTTTCTCCCAAAATAGGCTCGCGGGCCAAACCATATAATTGATTGGAGTAATGAAAATATGTTCTTATCAATGTGGTTTTATCTTAACAGTCAATCATGTTTTACATTTTCACATTTTTTCATATTATATTACTTCTTATAAAATTTACAAATTTTGAGTAAAAGAGAGGGTTTGTTGCTCAGTCGTTTTCCAAATTTTAACGAATTCAAATCAAGTTTATTGAAATATATGTTGCAGTTCAACACTATTGTGTATTTTGGTAAGGATTTTAGAAAAGTAAAGGTATATAATTACAATAGCTAACTTTTTGCTCCGCATGTGTTTTTTTTTTTTTTTTTTTTGAATGGTATTGTAGTTCATCACGTTTGTTTTCTATAAACACTAATTATCCACTTGTCTAGAAAAATCTATGACATTCGTTCAGCTCTCTTGCAATTCGCAGTTCGTGAAAAAAATTACATTAAATATTTTGCTATTTGCTATAAGCCAATACTCAAGGATCCAAACTTTCGATGTAATGTTTCAAAGGGGTCGCGGGCCGCACCCAATGTTCTTGCGGGCCGCATGTGGCCCGCGGGCCGCATGTTTGACATCCCTGCTCTAGAGTCTAGAGTCCTCAGAGTGGTCAGATACTTTCGATTCTGCCCACTTCTTAAGCTTATTGGCCTCAAGAACCCCGTCGTAGGGTATCTGCGTGATCGTACCGCCCTCAATATCCCTAACGACGTACAGGTCATTTGACAAAACTTTATGAATGACGTAAGGTCCCTTAAATCTGGCTACAAATTTCTTATTAGCAAGAGAGCTATCTACATTCCGTTTGGCTACGTAATCACCAACCTGATACGTGGGGGCAGACATATGATGCTTCCGAAAATACTCCTTATTGCTGCACCTGGTGCGGCAAGGCGCTTTCTTTCTCCCGCCAAAAAGATAAAACCAGTAATTTCTTAAACTCGTTATTTTATTCACGGGTTAAACAATTTGCACTGCACTTGTTGGCGTTCTGATAGCGAAAGAACGATCGCCCCTGCTGCAACCGAACATTTTGGTTTCGCCACCGGTCGTTTACCCGAATCTGCTGGTTCCCGGTGCAAGTCGGTAGCAATGACCTGTGGTCAACCGAACGGTACAGTGCGAACGATCGCCTTCCCTCTTTCTTCGATTTCGTGCCATCTACCGGGATTTTGCGGGACCCAGCTTATCATCGAACCGTTACTTGATCGTTATCTCTGCTGTGCATTTTCAATTCAGCGTCAGTTTTTGATATCACAACAAAACCACGATCAATCAACACCGGCCCGCGTGTGACAGCCAGGTCAGTACCTTTGTGGTTCGATGAGGTCCCAGGATGTTATTGCCCGTGTAATTCGTCCTTTCTGCCAGCTACCGTCAGGTAAGTTGTCGTCGGCGATGACGATCACGTCTCCTTCGCAAGAGGGAGCACCGGTTGGTGCCATTCGGTCCTTTGGGTTAGGGTGGGTAAGTAGGTGGCTACCCACGCTCGCCAGAACTGGTCCGTTTGGCGCTGCGACGTCTTCCAAGCGATCCGGATCGCGGCTGGTGGGTTAAAGTTGCAGGTTTTGTTTGGAATACAGTCGACTCTCGATAATTCGAAGTTGGAGGGACCCAGGAAAAAGTTCGATTTATCGAGAGTTCGAATTATCAAGAGTGGTAGGAAATAAGCAGCTATGGTTGCTGAGTTATGAACTGGAAATAAGTATGCGTGTATTGATTTACGCTATGCCTTTACCCACCGTTTTCGCTAACTGTTTTTTCTTCACTTTTCTTTGTGCACCTTCCTACAAAGCAGTTGTGCCCCAAATATGTCCGTCCGCCCGTCTACACCATGTAGTCTAATTCGGACGAAAATCTTCGTCCCCGTTCAACAGAGTGTTACGGGGCACCCGCAATGTGACGCGTTCTATCACGTTTCAACTTGCTCAACTTCGAATTGTTGCGAGTTGAGTGGGTACAGCTTCGAATTACCGCGTGAAAAGAGCAACCTAGCTTTGAATTTTACTTCGAATTATCGAGTGTACCAAATCGTATTGTTTTTATTCGAAATAGTGAGAGTTTTCCAAGGGACTACTGATATACTTCGAATTATCGAGAGTTTCGAATTATCGAACGTTTGAATTATCGAGAGTCGACTGTATTTGCGCCTTCTACCAGCTGTTCCTTATTAACAGAGTTTACTGCTTTCAGCAACTCCCGATTGGCCCCTCCGAAGTTCCGGATGGCCAGAATGCACGAGCTCGTGGATATTGTGTAGGCCACCTCAATATGCACGGCTCGCACGGCTGTGCGCCTCAGTGTTTCCACCGAACGCATGTTGAACGTATACCCGTCGCCCTGATGGTGGTGTCCTTGCGCGTGTGACTTGTGTCCTTGGTCAGCTTCCCCAGGGTAGGATGGCCGCTTCGTCTGCTGGTAGACGTACTGCTGCGTCGTTTTTGGTGTTGACCGTTGATGCTGCTGGCAATGCCAAAGCCGCTTCCGATTATACTCCTTTGATCTGGCCCGATGTCGCAGATTTGCAGTCAGCGTCCTCGTGGAGCGTTCGGGGAGCCGCTGTTGGTGTTGGCGTTGGCTGTGTTTGGTGTCTTTGGACGGTACAGGTGGCCGGCGCAACTGTGGCCTCCTGTTCCAATCCCACCACCGGCTGCTGTGTAGGTGCTTTTGCCAGCACCGGCCTTCTATTTGTTTTTGCCACTAGTGGTAGCCGTTGGCGGTTCGTTGGTTCGTTGACTCCGTACATGCGCTGCCATTGCTGGGTATTAGCGTGTCCGGCTTTGCGATCGTGGCCAGTACATAGGACGCGGTGAGGGATCAGTAATTCGGCGCCGCTGCCGCGTGCCTCGGGTGTACAATTGCCAGAAACCACCCAGCCGAGTCGGGTTTTAGTGGCTACTGGCTCGTTAGGCGCTCCTTCTACCGTTTTCAGCGGACAGACGGTAGTTGTCCATGCCGATAAGCAGCCGAGGAGACTCCCGTTGGTACGATTGCAGCGGTACTTTCCTAAGATGCTGGTACCGTGCTACGATCTCCCTTTCGTTGAACGACTGTGGTGGTAAGGCCAGACTACATACCGTGCGCACCGCTGCTAACTCGTGGCGCTGGCCTGCGGAGCCGGCCACGAGAATGGAAAGTTCGGCTGAACTTTCCTCCTCTCTTGTTTGTCCGCCGGTCCAGGAGAGGTGAAGTGGTTTCGGGGAGCCTTTTAGTCCGAGTTTCTCGACCAGCGTGGGATCCATCAGGGTTACTGATGAGCCCTCGTCGAGGCAGGCCAGGACGTCAACTTTCTTGCCGTTCCCGTGGAGCGTTACCGGGACGTATCGTAAAAGCACAGAGGACGTATCCGTCGAGTGCAGATTGGTAAACTTACGCTCTCTGGGTACGGGATAGGGCACACCATCACCTTCGACAAGCGCTGCTGGTTCAGTTGTCTGCTGGTTAGGTTGTCGAGTGCCTTCATGCAGCGATCTATGATGCTTCGTCGTACATCCGTCCCTGCCGCACGACTTGGAATCCCTGCACGATCCTTTGTGCATTTTCAGCACTCCGTCAGCGTCTTGCACCCGCCATCGCAGATGCACGGTGCTGTGACAACATTGGTTGATTTTTCATCTTCATAACTGCGACGAGCACGACACCACTACCACTATGCGCTTCAGTCACCGTTGTTTCGGTATGTACGAAGAGCCCTTCGAAGACACCGTCCCACGCAAAATACCGTCGGCAAGGTAATGATACTCCATGAAAACATGGAAAGTGCAACTGATGAGCACACACAAACCTCATCGATTGCACGAACAATGCGCCATTCATTAATTTCACTGATTTTTCTCGGAGTCAGCTGCAGAAAGAAAGCAACGCTGTAGCAATTCACGACCGACCGAGAAACACGACACAACGGGTTGAAAGAAGCGACTCGACTAACGAACGTGTGAATCCTACGCACATCAGAAAGCAGAGACAATAACAACAACATCGGAAAAGTGAGAAGAAATTGACAGTGCGAGAAAGAGACAGGGAAACCATGGACTGCAATGGTCAAATCGCATGTATCTCTGACCGATTTATGCAAATTGATGAGTTTGGTTTTTCAGACAATTTTGTGGAAGGTAAGGTTTATATGTTTCTTAAACTTTTTAAGAAAATCTCCTGTATCACGACTACGCAAGTCGTGAAACCATTGACGGAATCGCTCCGGAATCAATAAGGAACCTAATTGGTTCCGATGTGTTGATTGCACAGTCAACCAAGACCTCCTCAAATGAGAGGGCGTACACCTGCTGAGGCTTTTGATCTACAGCCCCTGTAGGCGAACGGGGGAATTCGGACTGGGAAAATCTTGATCCGGAGCCGTTTTCCTCCACAGCATTGATCCGCTTCCTGCGGCAAGTTGCAGCGAAGTGTCCACGCACTCCACAGGAGTTGCACGTCTTGTTCAACGCTGGACACAGACGGCCAATATGTTCTGTTCGGTCGCATCTCGAGCATCTCTCGGGTCGACTTTTCGAAAACATTGCATTGCTCCGGAAACGCTTTGATTCCACTTCATTATCCCGTCCGAAGTTATTCTTATGGCTCCCTCTAGGGTAGCGAGGCGAGCTACGCGATACAGCCATGATATTAAGGTCTTCCACTGGTAAAGGGTCGGGTTGTTGCGCTTCATCACGCGTCGCTGACTGGACTATAAAATTTGTGTCGTGCCCATATGTCCTAGCTGCTCTCGCAAGCTCCCGGTTCCTCAGGCCCTTCAGGAGTTGCGTTCGAACGAACCGGTCTTGATCAGACGGACTTTACCCTCAGAGCCAGACCTTTTCCCTCAACCTTGCGTGAAAACTGAGGGCTGATTCCCCTCTCTCCTGCTGCATTGACGAGAATGAGTCGTGTTCGGCCGAGGTGTCCGTTAGAGTCTTGAGGTACCCTTCGATGTTGTGCATGAACTCCGAGTAGCAATCGGCGGCATCAGAGGTAGGCCTTTGCCGCACGGACTATCCCCTGCAGTTCGTCTCCGATGGAGAGGTACAGGAGCTGGTACCGTCGCACCGGATCATTCGCGTTCGAAAGCGACGCCGCGATCTCGAAGTTATCAAAAAACTTTGTCCATGCTTCCCACATTTTGTTAGCCGGTATCCCTTTGGGAAACAGCTTGATACTGTACCATCGGATGCTTGGCGGGTTGCTCTCGCAAGGCAAAGTCGTTGGGGCAGATGCCCGAGAGCCTACAAGGCCGGCAATGGTTTTCTCCAGCTCTTGAACCTTGCGACGCAGCTCCTGGTTTTCCTGATCCGAACCCGAGTCAATTGGACTTACAAACTTCCCCAAATCCTTGTTATTCTCCTCATCGCTCCCGTCTACGCTGTCATGTTCCGGGGCACGGACGAATTTGCTGATACTGGACATGTTTGCGGTAGGTTGGTTTCGAATGTTGGAAAAAAAATTCTTCAAAATGTCTGTAATCACTCAATATGAGAGGAAAAAAAAGCAAGAAAAAACAATAAAAACTCTGTTTAGCACTCCACAGGAAAAACTACCCTAGCGAGTTAATAAATAATATAATAAAGAATAAAAGAATAAAGAGTCTTGCTCAGTCACTTCTTCCAGTAAGTCGTCGACACGTTTCCTCAATACCAAACATTCAACGGTTAACAAAAATAAAAACACGCTTCCCGAGAAATTCGAGGTATACTCGGTACCTCTGCTTACCCCGAGCGAAATGAGATAATCCACTCCTTCTCTGGTCCTCCTGAGTTCGCGACAATTTGCTCGTCCCGAGCTTCGCTTGTCCATGATCATCCCGAGCTACGATTCATTTTTCGTTCTGCTCGATTTGCTCGTCCCGAGCTACTCTTTTCCGTGCTCATCCCGAGCTACGATTTACTTTCCTTCCTGCTCCTCCTGAGCATGAGCTAATTTGCTCGTTCGAGCTGCGCTTTCGAGTGCTCGTCCCGAGCTACTCTTTCCCGTGCTCGTCCCGAGCTACGATTTATATTTTTCAATTTTTGATCCAAAAGGAGTGCTTCTACGCGATCGTCTCGAGCGATACATTGCCCTTACATTTTGTATAACCCCATGCAAGCACGTCACGACACTACTACTCTATGCTCATGCCTCCGTCCCGTTGCTGGTACATGCTATTTCCTTCCCCGATATCGATTGATTGATCGAGAAAGATCGAGGAAAAAAGAACAAACCGGCATCGGGTGTTTCCCACTGGCCGAAAATGAAGAAGCAATTTGATGAATTATTCTGCTGCGAAAAGCAGAAGCCTGGCAGGATCGCCAATGTGTTATATCTGCCCGCTACTATTTTTCAAATCATGTTCAATTTGCCATCTGCTTACTCAGACGGCTGCGCAACAAAAGTGGAATTTGTTTGGCGTTCGCGGTTCACTCAGCGAATTTCAGTCGATGAAGGACTTCCGTTTTTTCTAACTGACACGTTTTTCTACGTGGCGTAATTACCAACGTCGTTATGCAATACGCCCAGTCACTGGAACACGCGGGTTTTGGATACTAAATTGGATATTACACATAGAAAAATTGGATATCCAATTGAGCCCCTAAACAATCGCCAAATTCAAGATTTTTGGGTGTCGCGGTCGAAGCGCGCCGCGTTATACACACACATGAGCATTTGCCATCACCCGATTTTTGCGGTGTTGCGGTGTGTTTAGGGTGATGCCGGATTGATGACGTCACAAACGCGTTGTATAAAAAAAAAACTATGTCGTATTTGTTTTGCCCGTGTTCTCCCTCTCTTCGATTATTTCTCCTGCTTTGTACTTTAGCTCCGTGCTCCGTGCTGACTCAGAGAGTCTAGACAGCTGTCTGCTTCTCGTTTGCTCTTACACGCGCGGGTATATCGTGCCTGTGGGCCTGTGGCGGTGGCGTGAAAGGAAGCGTCATATCATATTATTCTAATTGAAGAGCTAACTTTTTACGGTGCAATTGTTCCTGAAAGAAGGCAAGTAAGAATTGATTATCGTTATTTGATGGTTTATAGTTATGTGAAACACAAGAAGGCAATGCGCCACGTGCGAACTAGCGGCCACAACGCCATGCGCGAGCCAGCGGCCACAACACCACGCGCGAGCAACTGGACACCAGCATGGAATCGTGGGAACGGACGCTTCCGGACACCAGCAGCCAGACGCATCGTCAGCGCAATCGGCGCGGCCAACGTAGCCGTACTATTTCCAATAAAGCAGTCTTCAGTCTTTAGTCGTCCAAGCTCGGACCAACATCGTAAAATAAATAGTTCATTTTTTAAAAAATCCGAAAGGAAAGTTATCCTATAACTGGCGCAGCCGTACGGGCCTTTTCGCTGTGGAATCATCCGGTTAAACACCATCTCCCGACACGAGGACGATTAGTGGCGGTTCCCGACGTTTGAATATCAATTCAGAGAAAAGGACTCAGATCTACTCTTCAAAATTACCAACCGAAGCTGGACATCGACTGGACTCAACCCAACACGTGGAACCCAGGTACCAATCGAATTTTCGATTAAACACGAAAGGTGAGTTAGTAAGTTTTAAGTGTAGTGAGTGAAGTGATTGAAACTCTATCACAAAACGCTTAAACATACAAGTGCATAACTAGTGAAAAAGAAGAAAAATACGTATTGTCCAACGCGTGACAATCGTGTGGAAAAAAGTTGCCTATGCCAAAATTTTCCCCTTTTCCAAAAGTGAAAGCACGCACCTTTACTACTATGGAGGAACACAATTACCAAGCGGTATGTGACTCCATCCGACAATTGGAAGCACGCATTAGTGCTCTCCAATCGGAAAACAACGCGCTGAAGTTGCAGAGCCAAAGCCAATCGGCTAGCTCGCTCTTTCGCATTCCCGATCCAATTAGGATCATACCTTCATTTGATGGTAACAAAAAACAGTTGACAGCATGGTTAACTACTGTTCGTAGGACACTGAGCCTATTTACGAACAATACAACCCCACCTGAATTGCTTGCTATTTACGAGCAAACAATAATCAACAAAATCGAAGGCAGGGCACGTGACACAATTTGTGTGAACGGGAATCCCTCAACCTTTGAGGAGGCGGCTGAAATTTTACAGTCAGTGTAGGGCGATAGGAACACCATTGCCACTTACCAAACGCAACTCTGGTCTATGAAGATGAACGAGTCGCTGAACATTCATTATAAAAAAGTAAAGGAAATTATGATTAGCATGAAGTCGGTCGCAAGAGAGAACGACTTATATGCCAAACATTGGCAGGCTATAAATCACTTCCTTGAACAGGAATGCTTAGCCGCATTCATTAATGGACTGAGCAAGCCCTACTTTGGTTATGCACAAACCGCACAACCAAATGACTTGGAATCAGCATATGCATTTTTGTGCAGATTCCAAAACGCTGAAAAAACAAAAACCCAAACTCAGGCCGTATTTGAACAGAACCAATCCGGAAAAGCATTCGATAACAAAAAAGACAAAACTTCGGAGAAAAAATTTAACTCATACTCTCCGAAACCGCAATCAGATAGACAAAAGCCAACCCCCATGGATATTGATCCTACCCTCAGGGTAAGCAATAGAAACAAAATTTTCGCACACACAACCAATAACGATGAAGACTCAGATTCAGCTGAGGAAGTCGAACAAGAAACCCCAGAACAGGAGGAAGTAAATTTTCAAATCTTAAGTCACGAAAACTTTCCGATTTAGCAACAAATGGCTTACCCTATCTTTGCCAAACAATAGAAGGAAAAACTGCAAAAATCCTTATTGACAGTGGTTCAAACAAAAATTTCATATCTCCAGAACTTGTGCCATCGACCTTAAGAAAAAAGTGCCCAATAACCACAGTTACAAACAGCAAAGGAAAACATAAAATCAACGAATGTTACTACTCTGACATATTTGGTAAAAAGAATGTGAAATTTTACGTTTTTAAGTTTCATAAGTTCTTCGATGGAATCCTCGGATACGAAACTCTATCAAGTTTACAATGTCACATTGACACACGTGAACACAAACTAATCTTTCCAAACAATACAGTACCATTATCCATAAAACATTTAGGACTTCCAGATGTAACTCTGAACGCTCACACCGTACAAAAAGTGAAAATTCCGGTAACTCATGAAAACGGTGACGTCTTCCTGGAAAAAAAAATCAAAATCCTAGACTCTGAAATTTCACCTGGTCTTTATAAATCTCAAAACGGATTTATTACAGCACTTGTAACCAATTTTGGCAATGAAGTCAAATTTGTATGGACACGTCCTGCTGAAGTTCAACCAATTTCAGACACAATCGAATTAAATTGTAGCATTTCAAACGAAACCGAAACAAGTTCGATTCCTATTAAAACAATAGAAACACTGATTCGCACAGAACATCTAAATTCGGAGGAAAAAACCAAACTTTTACAGATTTTGCAGAAAAACTCTCAAATAATACACAATGAAAAAAATAAACTTTCATGCACATCCTCTATTAAACATTGTATTAACACAACAGATGAAATCCCTATCCACACAAAAACATACAGATATCCCTACGTTCATAGGCAAGAAGTTGAGAAACAAATCAACGAAATGCTTGCCCAAGGAATAATTCAGCACTCAATTTCTCCTTGGACATCCCCAATTTGGATAGTTCCAAAAAAATCAGATGCTAGCAAAAAACAAAAATGGCGGATTGTAATTGATTACCGCAAATTAAATGACAAAACCATAGATGACAAATACCCTATTCCAAATATAGAAAAAATTTTGGATAGACTTGGCCGTAGTTGTTATTTTACAACTCTTGATCTAAAATCAGGCTTCCATCAGATCGAAGTAGAACCAAAAGATCGTCCAAAAACCGCTTTTAGCACAGAAAAAGGACATTTCGAATTTATTCGGATGCCATTTGGGTTAAAAAATGCTCCATCTACCTTCCAAAGAGCAATGAATAGTATTCTGAACGAGCTCATTGGTAAATGCTGTCTTGTTTATCTAGACGACATCATAATTTTCGGAAGTTCATTACAGCAACACATGGAAAACCTTAACAAAGTCTTGACAAAACTCGCAAAAGCCAATTTAAAAATTCAACTTGACAAATGTGAATTTTTAAAAAAGGATTGTGAATTTTTGGGACACATCGTAACCCAAGACGGTATCAAACCTAATCCTAACAAAATAGAAAAAATATTAGATTGGCCAATCCCAAAAACCACCAAACAAATAAAAGGATTTCTTGGAATTCTCGGATACTACCGTAAGTTCATTAAAGATTTTGCCAAACTAACAAAACCACTAACAAAATGTTTAAAAAAAGATGCTAAAATAATTCATACCGAAGAATTTATTTCATGTTTTAGTGAATGCAAGCAGCTTCTTACATCCGACCCGATACTGAAATATCCGGACTTCAACAACAAATTTATACTGGAAACAGACGCCAGCGACTTTGCATTAGGCGCAGTACTTTCTCAAAAGTTTGAAGATAACAAAGAGCACCCAATAGCCTACGCATCTCGTACATTAAACGACACTGAATGTAAGTATTCGGCTACAGAAAAAGAGTTACTCGCAATAATTTTTGCAATCAAACACTTCAGACCATACCTATTTGGAAAAAAATTTGAAATTCGTACAGATCATAAACCACTGGTTTGGTTGAGACAAAAAAAAGATTTGAACAGTAAATTACTGCGATGGAAACTCGAACTAGAAGCATTTGAATTTGATATAAAATATAAAAAAGGAACCCTTAACAATAATGCAGATGCCCTATCAAGAATCGAAATTAACGTTAACACTAATAGCAATGACATGACTCAGCATTCGGCTGACACTGACGATAATGAGTACATTCCTGCAACTGAAAGACCATTAAATGTATTCAAAAACCAAATAATTCTTGAGACAAGCAACGAGGACAGTACGACAGCCTCTACACTTTTCACAAACTATCATCGAGTAGTTATTAAACGACACGTTTTTACCCCAGCAATCCTAATAAACATCCTGAAAGAATATACATCCACTAGATGTGCAAATGGAATCAATTGCTCAGAAAAAATATTAGCGACTCTACAGATTGTGTACAAAAACTATTTCTCAAGAGTGAAATCATTCAGAATATTTTGGACCCCAAAAACGATCACTGATATTACCGACGAAATAGAGCAGAATCAAATCATTCAAGTGCAACATGAAGCAAACCATCGAGGCATCGTTGAAACATCCAAACACATTGCAAGATCGTATTTTTTCCCTAATATCAAGTCCAAAGTGACCAAATTCATTAACTTGTGTAAATTGTGCTTGAGGTCAAAATATGAACGACATCCATATAAACAAAAATATAAATTCACGGAAACACCCACAAAACCATTGCAAATAGTGCACATGGACATTTTCATCATACATGATAAAAATTATCTAACTTTTTGCGACAAGTTTTCTAGATTAGCAATGGCTATACCAACTAAAACACGTAACACGGTACATATTTTGAAATCACTCACAAGGTTTATAGCAGCTCTTGGAAAACCGAATCTTTTAGTAATGGATAACGAACCAACATTCACTTCAACAGTGATACGTTCATTTTTAGAAGAAAACACGATAGAATACCATTACACAAGTGTAGGACAATCTTCTTCAAACGGAACTGTTGAAATAGTACATAGAACGCTTAGAGAACTTCATAACATTCTCTCCAATAAGGAAACAACTAAAAATTATCCAGAATCTACCAAAATGAATTTAGCCGTAGCCATTTACAACGATTCGATTCACTCCCAGATCAATATGACTCCTAGAGAGTTATTCTATGGAATAAAATATGATACACCAATCTCAGAAAACATCGAAGAGAGAATTGCTCAAAAAGAAAAACTCTACAATGAAATATATCAAAAATCCATAGGAACAAAACAACAAACCCTCAACAGGCTAAACAAAAACAGAGAAGAATACGAAATATTCGAAGAAAACGATACAGTTTATGAAAAGAAACGTAATAACTTGAAACACCAAGAACGGTACAAAGAAACAAAAGTTAAAGAAAATAAGGAAACAAATATCATCGATCAAAACCAGAGAAAGCTCCACAAAACGAAGCTAAAAAGAAAACGAAAAAAATAAAAAATACTTTCAAATTATTCTTTCTTTACAGCATCTAAACATTATGATAATTTTTTTTATTTTTTTCTTATTAGCAATAAGCAAGCTAAAAGCTACTAACTATAAAGAAATTACCAACGATAACGGAATAATCGTTACTAAGTTAGGTTTAGTAAGGATTCGAGCTGGATACACTCGATTAATACATAAAATTGATTTGAAAATAATTGAAACAAATCTTGATTACATAGAAACAACAGCTAATTCTGTAAAGCCAATCGAACATCATCTAGGTAGAACACTTAAATACAAACTGCAACATGCAAGAAACCAACTAAGTGGTCTTAAGCCAATAAGACAGAAAAGAGGTCTTATAGACGCATTAGGAACAGCTATTAAATTCATAGCAGGAAATCCAGACAGTGATGACTTGAAAAATATTCAGGAACTTCTTTTCCTTATTGAACAAAAAGAAAATGGACTAATAACCAACAGTAATAGACAGTACAAAATAAACTCAATTTTTGAGGAAAAATTAAACAACATAACAAAAACACTACATAAAGTCACGCAAAATATTCTACAAGTTTCGAAAACACCAAGTGATTTGGAAGTTGTTAGCATGATTTTCGAAGTAGATGAAATTATTCAAATACTAAGAATAATAGGAGAACAGATCGAATTTGCAAAATTAAACATTGTTCACAAGGACCTCTTTACTCTAGGAGAAAAAGAAAAATTGTACAATTTGTTAAAAAATCAGATGATCAGCATGAACCAGCTAGACGAAGTCTTCAAATACTGCAGCGGGAACATCGCCTTCTCCTATAATCAAGCCGTCATGTTAGTCAAGATACCCATGCTTGAAAAAGAAACGTTCGAACTCCTAGAACTCCATACTCTGAACAGAAACGGAAGTAAAATCGACACACATGTCCAATATGTTGCAAAGAACGCCAACCGCATATTCATACAAAATAACATATGCGAAATATGCGAACCAACTTGGCCAGTTGAAGACCAATGTATCTTCAACATCCTAGTTCACAAAACCCCAATATGCCCTATAAAAACTGCACTTCAAAAGTGGGCAGCCAAAGAAATCCTTCCAGGGATAATTTTACTGGATACACAGAGGCCAATAACGGTATACGACTCATGTGGTGTTGCAAAGAATATCAGCACACCAACAATCATAGAAGCGGAGAACTGCACAATTCAGCTAAAGAACCTCACATTCAACAGCAGAGAAATAATCACACACGAATACCTAATCCCAACCTACGGAAAATACCCAGAGAAAGCAGAGGAATCCGAAGAAGACGTTGTGTTGATTAAAATAAACAACCTAGAGAAACTAGCTGAGCAACACTTCAACAAAAATCAGAAACACACAATCATAACAGCAACAAGTGCAATTTTGCTGTTAGCTGCAATTTTGGCATACTCGTGTACCACATTCTGGAAGAACAGGAAAAATTCCCATCAATTGGATCGAGGCGCTCCAATCTTAAGGGGGGGGAAGTTATGTGAAACACAAGAAGGCAATGCGCCACGTGCGAACTAGCGGCCACAACGCCACGCGCGAGCCAGCGGCCACAACACCACGCGCGAGCAACTGGACACCAGCATGGAATCGTGGGAACGGACGCTTCCGGACACCAGCAGCCAGACGCATCGTCAGCGCAATCGGCGCGGCCAACGTAGCCGTACTATTTCCAATAAAGCAGTCTTCAGTCTTTAGTCGTCCAAGCTCGGACCAACATCGTAAAATAAATAGTTCATTTTTTAAAAAATCCGAAAGGAAAGTTATCCTATAACTTTATATTTACCCATGGAATGAAGTGTTTTCCAGTTGTGCTATCGGCTGCTCTTTTGCATGACCAGTTGGTGATTCAATATAAATAACGAAATGTTTGAATGTAAGCATAATTCAGTTTACACCTCAAAGTGCTACGCAATCTACTATCTAATAATTTTTCGAATCTAGTGCCATTACATCGATTCGTGTTTTCTTTTCCGCTTTGTGTAGAAAGTTCTCCGCATAATTTTACTAGAGCCAAAGTTTAAAAATTTTCGCTATGCAGAACGAAAAACGGTCGTTCTCAAATCCACCAACCAATTCGGATTTGTCGCAGGTCGTTGACTTGTATCAGCTGATACCAGTGCATCCTGATGCATCCTCAATAACTTGTCTAGATACCAGATTGTAGAGTGAGAACGACTGCTCCTTACTCTCTCATCCTTATCAGGAGTTTCCCTCTAGCGGCAATTTGTTCGACTGGTCAACTGTCATCGAACCATTCGTGATCGATCAAGCAGCATCCAATATCGATTAAGTTACATTATTAGGTTTTCATTATTATTTATTTATTCAAACCTTGCTCTTCATTTCCATCATCATCACCATCAAAGTATCCTGAAGCAATGGATCCAAAAGCAATGGAGTTATTTGTGTTTCTTTTTAATATTTGTTTGTTTTACAGCCGTGTAAATTAATGAGCAGAATGTTATTGTTAAGCAGGATTACAATTCATTTGCTTTAGCTACCTACACCTTGTGCTCTACACAAAATCCATTTAGAATGGACAACAATACAACAATGCAAACTCTAATAAATCTTGTCTATGTCTGAAAAATTTGAAGAGAAGTTCACTAAACTAGAAAGTCAGAATAGAGAACTTTGACTTCAAAATGAGAGGCTCGAAGCCAAACTGGATTTAGTTCTGCACAACACTGCGACTACGAATGTCACTTTGGACACGATGGTGGCAGTAAGTCAGCCTAGAGAAGGCCTCATCCGTAAGGAGACGGATTTTGAATTTTCTCCTGTATCTAGCACAGAAGAACGTTTGAAGCTTGAACATGACCTAAAAAACGTTCAATACAAAAGAAAACTGTTGGCTTGGTTGCAAACTCAAGTCACGCGCGCAGAACCTTCCAATCGTATGCACGATTCTATTGATATTATTTTTGCTAAGCCATTTTTTGCCAGTTTTAATTGGTCGGGTATCAGTAGGACACCTGGGCAAGCAACGACAGGTTTGATTAATTTTAAAGAAGGGGTGAGTATTTTTAAGGAAATAGGCAGTAACGAGCATTAAAATAGTAGCTGACAAACATGTTGGTAACTTTTTGATGAAGAAACTGCAACATGCTGCAGCCAGAGTGCATATAAAAGATAACAAGAGGACATCATGTCTAAATCATCCGTTAATTTCGGATCTTCGGAATGACTGCTCATCTCTCTGCTTGATGCTCTTGTGGTTCAGATGGCATATCGGTGCTATCCGAAGGATTAACGGCGTGTAATTGTTGTGACACTGGAAAATAAAGCTTTAACACTAATTCAATATTACTAAATCATTATTTTCACTCATTCAATCCACTTGATCCTGCTTCTTCATCGACTGGTAAATCCATCTTCAGGTACTTTGCGACCCTACGACTGAAAATGCAAGTTTTTTTCATTCTCTCAAGATCGGACATTTTGGTACAATACAAAGTAAAATTTTGCATTTTATAAACATTGGAAAATTTTGTTCACTTGTAATCAACGCAACTATGATTTAATTCTACCGCAAGTGATAACTAAAATCGTATTAAGCTGGCTGTAGACGTCACATATTAATCTGTGCAGATCTTTGACGTCTACAGGTTTCCTTTGTTCTCTCGTACCCATCGTCTGTCAAACATCCCTCCAGATATCCCGAATATCTCGAGGGATGTTGGAAATAGCTAAGGAAAGGCTGTAGACGTCAAACATCTGTGCAGATTAATATGTAACGTCTACGGCTTGCTTTAAACAAGTGCAATGTGACGTCACTTCATAGTTTTGGCGCGAAGCCAAATGATGAGCAAAAGAGAAAATAAGCGCAAAAACGACAGAAAGCGATTTAAAACGACAGACGCAGGGCAACGACCGCGGGGCATGAAGAATGGAGGAAACGAACCATGCAAGTTCGTGGGACCCAAGGGGGGGATGCGTGATGCGGGGAGTAAATTCATGCATGGCTCACGCATACACTCGCAGCTCGGTGCCGCGGCAGAAAGTGGTTGCATACCCTTGTGCGAGTGGAAGCAAGAGAGAAAGTGCAGATTTAGAGTGAGAGGTCCGAACAGTATCCGATTTTTGCGATTGGGCGGTTACACGACTGACATTTCTTTTATTCCTTCTGTCAGTATCGTTTGTTTTGGAAGCAGCGCATACAGGGTTTTGCCACCCAATTGGCTCGCGCAACTGTATGCAGTTGTACAACAGATGAGATTAAATGATGATCAATCTATATTCAGTGCGAATATATTTATACATGCAGTGCAGTAAATATTCTAGACTAGCTATTACGAGTAGATCGAAAAACATGACATTTTGGCAAGGGATAGCGTAAAGTTTTCCTACAAAAAATGTGCACGAGCATTATCGTGAGAAGACAGTAATGTTTATGCGAATGTCATATCATCACCAGCAGAGGCGGATCTACCTATTAGCGGACTGAGCGGCCGCGGGGGGGCCCGAGCTTATGGGGTATCTACCGATTTTATTTATTCTCGCAGAGGTATACATAGTGTTATGTTCTGTAGGTTGTGAGTAACGGGACTTTATTGAATTATAAAAATACATCTTGCCGGGACGATAGAAGCCCCGAAGCTGTGTCTGCCTCGCAAAAGGCCGATGCCCTCCAGGCCGCAACGCTCGTGCCGTCTCTGTCCTCGTATGCTGTCGCACAACTGACAGCATCGAGTCCAGCGTTGCCAGACACGCTTATTAAAATCTTAAACGCCCATAACATCTCCCTCCTTTAAAACGTTCGGTACGCGTCGAACTGACTAGGCGGTCTTCTATTGCGAGAAGAGCGTCATAGTTGTTGTACCGAACAGATTGGTTGGTCCGGTATACGGGATGTAGCTCTCCTGTGTTGACTTCTTAGTATAGGATGGCTGCTCGCAATAGTCTCAGATGTTAAAATATGGGTTGGTACAGGTTCCTGCGGTGAGGGCGATATTTCGGAAGATGGTGGAATCCGATGACGCAGATACTGATGACGGTTCCAATTGCCTAGTATCGAGCAGTATATCCAAGGGTAACGGTGGATGGGCCTGTGTAGTGTTCCTAGGCGTATCGTTGCTTGTGCGTCGACGTAGTTGGTTAATGTGTCGACGGATGGAATTCCCCGCGGTCCTAACTGTTAAAGTTAGAATTAGACACGAAAGACACAGTTTAGGTTTACACACGTTTATTCTATGGTTGTCCGTTTAAGACTAAGGTGTGCCAAACGTTGCTTATCTCTAACACTCCTCCTCAACGTTTACACACACTACCAAAGGTTCAAATTTTCACTAAACTTTGAATGTTTCACCGTTCCTAACGGCTTGGTTAAGATATCCGCAGTCATATCTTCAGTAGGACAATGCCGCAGGGTCACTACATTCCTGTCTATCAAATGCTTTACATAACTTTGTTTCGTTTCTATATGTTTTGATCTTCTAGTAGTCTTTCCTGTTCCTGCAAAACTTATACATGATTGATTGTCTTCATGTATTATTGTCGGTCCACTTACATTTTCTCGCATATCTTCTAGGAGACGCCTTTGCCATACTATTTCCGGACATGCCTCAGTAAGTGCGCAATATTCAGCCTCCATGGATGATAGACTTATGCAACTCTGACGTCTACTTGTCCATGATACTACTCCTCCTGCGTAAAGGATCATAAACCCTGTAGTAGATTTCCTACTATTAACATCTCCTGCCCAATCTGTATCCGAAAATCCTTCAAGTGTTTGATGCGATTTGCCTCCGAGATGTAAAAGTCCTTGTACCTTTCAAGTACCTTACAACTCGCTTTGCCGCTACATAATCCTTTTCGGATGGTTCGCTGAACTTTCTTCCGAGTATTCCAACACATGCCTCAATATCAGGTCTAGCGCAATTTGCAATATACATTAGGCTGCCTACAATGCTCCTATACTGCGTACCTTTCAAGGTCGTACTAGGTTTTTTATCTCGGAAATAACCTTGATCCATTGGTGTCTTTGCCACTTAAGCGTCTGTTAGTCCAAGTTTTACAATCAATCCATCGATATGATTTTGAGCGCCAAGAATAAAAAAATCCTCAATATTTCGTGATACCTTAAGCCCTAGAAAGTTTTTAACTTCACCTAACATATTGATATCAAAATGGACTTTCAATTCCTTGTAGATACTCGTTATTTCACTTTCGTCTTTACAAACAATTAGCAAATCGTCTACATATACCACCAAATATGTTATTACGGCCTTGTTTTCACGTATAAAAAGACATGGATCTGCTTCACTTGCAATAAACCCTAGTTTTTCAACTACATTGCAAAGAGCTATATTCCAACATCTTGCCGACTGCTTCAGACCATATATGCTTTATCTTAGACGGGAAACTTTTCCTTCTTGACCAACTATTTCATAACCAACTGGTTGACGCATATATATTTCCTCATCTATATTACCGTGTAGATACGCTGTAGCTACATCAAGATGTTTTGCGTACAATTTATCTCTTCCAGCAATTGCTAGCAGTGTACGCACCGTAATGTATCGCGTCACAGGGGCAAAAGTTTCATCATAATCGGTACCGTGAACCTGGCTAAAACCCTGCGCTACTAACCGCGCTTTGAAACGAATTACTTCTCCTTTTTCATTTATTTTCCGCTTAAAAACCCAGCGGCTTCCAATAACTTTCTTACCAACCGGTAGTTCCACCAAATCCCATATGCCATTCTTGTTATGCGACTTGAGTTCGTCGTCCATAGCAGCCTTCCATGCTTTCGAATCCGCTGATTCAAAAACTTCTTCAACTGTAGTGTGCTCCTCCTGAACTGCTGCATCTACTAAACAAGCAAACCTAGCTGGCAGCTTGCCTTCAGTAGTTCGGGTTGACCTTCTCGTAACGCCTTCATCAGGAATTGCATCTTCCCAATAATCTTCCTCAGAATCCTGTTCACCAACAGATTCGTCGTTTGCCGCAAGGCCTTGGTTATCATCAACGACTGCAGGAAGTTCAGATTCTTCGCGCACAACATTGTCCATCACACGCCTTTCTAACGATATTAATACTTCACTCGATGACGATCGGGTTTCTTCACATGGCACCGCACCAAAACTGTTAAGAAATTTCACATACCGACTGATTATTATCTTTTTAGTCGTCACATCGATCAATCTATACGCCTTAGATTTCTCGCTATAGCCCATCAGCTTAAGTTTCTTTGCCTTTTGATCCAATTTTTCACGCTTTTGACTGGGTATATGGCAATACACATCGACACCAAACGGCCGAATATGTTTTAAATCCGGTTTCATACTATGCCAGCGTTCATAAGGTGTCACTGTTACGAACGCGTAACGCTCGTAACGCTCCGTCCCACAGACAGGAAATATTTTGTTATCTTCGGGCCTGCATTCAACTTCGGGCTAAGCCGGGGGTGGGGGCCAACGTGCGTTCGGCCACTATAAAAGCGAAAGCGCGATCATTTGAAGGCCTTTTTCCTGTACCCAGAATAAATAGAGTGAAGTTTTTAAAACGTGCCACAAGGCCGTTAACGAAAATCACCGTTTTTATTTCTTAAACCCCAACAGGAAAGAAGCAGGTTGCGTTCGCAACATTTTTTAAAAACTTCACAAGTTTACACCACCAACTCACAGCACGAGCCGACACCACTCCGTTTTCGTCAAGATGTCAACGACCGAAGCATTAGCGGGACTGACCAAAGGTCACAACGACGCCTTGAGTGCAACCGGTGCGGACGACGATAATGGGGCGTTTAGGACGTATGATGCTCAGCGGGTAAATTCGACGGAGGCAAACCTGTCCACCGAAGACGACTCGACCACCGTCGAACCAGCTGGAATCGCGCCTGCGCCAATCTACTTGGAACGGCAAATCATCGCGCTGGAGAGGAGGGAGCTCGAACTCGAGCGCAAAAGCATCGAGCTAGCGAAGCGCGAGCTAGAGCTTCAAAAAAGGATGCTGCATCCTAAACGCAGCGAACACGGTCAAGGTTCACCAACCGAGATCGAAAAGGCGGAGGACTGGCTGCAACGGACGGCGCAACTCAGGGCGATGACCGAGCTACACGACGCCGATGCATCGATCAGCCGTATCGCACAGCTGACGAGTGAACATGCACCGTTCACTAACACCACTCCACTGCCGCCATATTTGAGCCCGCCTACAGCACAGAATACCCTTAGGCGAAACCTAGAGCTTTTGGAAGAAAAGCACAAGCTGGAGGACAAGTTCGCGACGGAACGCGAACAGCTGTTTCGGAGATACGGTGCGCAGGGGGGAGAACATCTCACACACAACACACCTAATGGCACTTCCGCGACACCGAAGGCAAATTTCACCACGACCCCGCTAGAAGAAAGTCAACTCGCCGCGCGCAAAGTAGCCAGCAGGGAACTACCTAGTTTTTCCGGTACCGCCGAATTATGGCCGATATTTATCGCCAGCTACGAAAGCTCAACGGCCATTTGCGGCTATTCCGACGAGGAAAACTTGCTGCGACTGCAAAAGGCACTCAAGGGCAAGGCTCGCGAAGCCGTGCAACATTTAATTCTGTTCCCGGCCTGGCGGGCAACCCTACGATCTCAGCCCAGCGGGCATTGTTGCGCATCATTAGCTTGCAACGCTACACATTTTGGCTAATCTTTAGCTAATCCTCGAAAAAGATTAGCCAAAGATTAGCCAAATATGAATGAACGTTTCGTGACGTCACAATGACGGTTCAGCATTGTGACGTCACTACAGCGGGTGTTCATTCGCCCCTCACCCCCTTCCTCCTTTCTTTCATTCCCCACATTCGTTACGTCAATTCTTTCGACAATAATTTAACGACCGTGAAAATTTAAATTCAACGTTATTCTCGTTGAATAAATATTTATTTACAACTATATCAACTAGCAATGCTCTATCAGTAGCCATAAAAGCGGTTAAAAAGGTCATTCCACGAACATTATCGAGCACGATGATCTCTTGTTGACGTGGAAGCAACCATGGAATCCATAAAACTCTCTTCTCAACGGAGTGTATGAAGCAACGGGAAAAGGGCTATGGTATCAAGAGCAATAGTAACAGGAGGATCTATTGGTGGTCTTGAGAGAGATCGTTTCGGTAAATATATTGCTGATAGTTTACATTTTATGGATTCACACGGAACTTCCACCCTTCTTGACGGAGCATTTTCCTTTATTTTATAGATAAACAAATCGGCAGACGACAATTCTATTTGCGAATTGCCGTCTGCCCACTTTCCTTCGAAAAGCTCCGTCTTATGGTCAATCTGGATCCCAATCAAGATGAACGAAGGCAAAGAACTTTTCTTTGCCTCCAAAAATTTGATGACGCTGCCCTGGTGGGTCAAAAACCATTGATCTCTAAATTCGGGCAGCAAGGTAAAATCGGCTGTTACGTGTAATCCAACCCGATTTACCATCAACATTGGATAGTTTGGAGCACTATAACTGGCAGCCGTCTGGATAGAATCTCTGGCTTGCACCCTGGCTGCCACTTGCTCCACACACTTCGTGCCCGATTTAATACAGCGTTTGATAAACTGCAAGTGGTTTTCAAAACAATAAGCCGCAAAATTTTCAAGTTGTCCAAATTTTAAAACTTCTCCATACACGTGCTGGAGATTATGAACATTACTTGTCAAGTGGTAACGACCATACATCGTGCCGAACTCCTTTACAAACTTTTCTAGGAGCTTTTTCGCAAGCGGCCAATGTCGCTGATGTGCCGTGGATGCAAAACAGGTCACACCGCAGAAGTAGAGCAAGAAATGATTGTAAGCCTGTTCGTTCATGCAATCTTTCAAGACCACAACACTAATGTAATGCAGGAAGGACCGATATTCGGTTCCCTTCCAATTGCGGACTCCATTGAGGTGCCTCATGGGGCGATGCACCTCAGAAGGAAGCCGTGTATTTTCCATGAACTTAGACACAGCTTCCTTCTGGGGGTCTGACCATCGACCAAGGGTTGCAAATTTGCCATCCAGCATCCCTCGAAGAATTTTTCTGGTCACCCCCAAATCAATTAAATGGAGCCGATCGCCAACAACGACGTCTTCTATTAAATGGAAATTATTTATATCTTCTAGTGGTGTCCGCCAACTCTTACGATGGTCCTTGTCTACCTTAGCTCGAAAGCCCGCGTCCGTGCGCGGTGCAGAGTTCACGGAGTAAAATGACTTTATTCTCCGGTTTGATGTATTCCCCAACACAGGAACACTTTAAGCATCCATGCTTACCAGTATAACTGGTGACAGCTTTTAGATACGCCCGCGCCGGAGAATCGGCAACAATGGCGCGAAGTTTAAAATGCACCTGCTTGTCACCGAACTGCAAGCCTCTTTGCTGGAGATCGTTCACCTCCAACACTAGCGGCCGAAGATATTGTTCGATGTTCTCCGGCTTTGCTTGTCCCCCAAAAACACCGACAAGCATTACCGGAGCATCTACCAATTCTTCCACCTTTATAAGTATTGGCCACAGTTGTGTGTTTGAACTTTTAAAAAGGGGAAGCCCATCGATCGACACTTGTATGGAAAGAAGGTCATCTTTGGGTATGACATCTTTAAAATAATTTTTTAGGACCGTCTCTACCCCCTGATACCAAAATCGTCCTCCCAAGATCGATTTTACTTTTACCACGACTGGAGAGGATGATTTGGTAAGTGTCCGTGCATCTTTAGGAAGTTGCAATTTATAATCCTTCCTCAAGATCGCCAGAAGTTTTCCTCGAGACGAACGTGATACGAGTTCCAAGATTGCCCACCGTCTCAACGCCTCATGTCGGCTATAGCTATCTACATATCTAGCCAACCTAGTGCAATCCACTCTGATGTCATCATCATCATCATCAGATCCGTCAATAGATGTGTCCTCATGGCTCGAAATTGTTTCAGGTTCCTCCGTGGGTAAAATTAAGCTTCCACTACCAATAACCTCCACCCTGTTTTCAAAACTTATCTGGGGGTTGGCTTCAACAATGCCGCTTGTAGATGCCGCTTGTAAAAAAGCATCTTCATCTCGGGTTATACCTAAAACAGTTGAAGTATAGAATGAAATATTACATAACCCATCCCAGCTGCCCGGAGGCTTTAAAGCACTATAATACATTTTAATATTTTTATCTTTTACTTACCAACTCCTAGATCAGGCCATTTTATTTCAGACGCACTTATTCGTTGCCATTCAGCCCATTCTATTTCAGTGTCGTCCATTCGAGGTCGATGGCTAGGACCACTAGAAACTTCATCACCGTTCTTTCTTTTGCTTGACGAAGCTCTACCTAATTCCATCGCTTCCTCTTCAGGAGTCATATCTAAAACAATATTACTAATTATTAAAACTGCATCCAGATCCCGATCGTATATTTATACGTAACCAGCAGCAAGAGTACACCACATATGCTATTACCCGAAACATTACCAATGTTTCGGTAATATAATTTGTATTTTCACTTTCACTTACCAACGCCTAGATCTGCCCACGGTATAGTACTTGATCCACTTTGCTTGAATGCCTCCCACTCCATTTCTATTTCACGATCCATCACTTTAAATCACAACGATTAACAGCAAACAATTTAAAAAAACAATCGACACTGCTCAAGAAAAGCGATAAATCCTTATCAAAACAAAGTTGACACATCAAAACAAGCCATCCACGCGGATTTCATAAAAAAAAAATACTGCTCGGTTGATAAGAAAACAAAGCAAGAACTTCATGACCCACCGTTCTTGCGGTTTTTTTAGCGTTGAGTTTGATCAAGGCATATGAGAAGGAAGGTGTGAGAGAAGGAAGAACTTCATGACCCACCGTTCATGACCCACCGAAACGTTCTTGCGGTTTTTTTTATCGTTGGTTTTGATCAAGGCATACGAGAAGGAAGGTGTATGAGAAGGAAGGCGTATGAGAACTGTACGTGCAATGGGCAAACGAACCCAGTCACTTGAACACGCGGGTTTTGGATACTAAATTGGATATTACACATAGAAAAATTGGATATCCAATTGAGCCCCTAAACAATCGCCAAATTCAAGATTTTTGGGTGTCGCGGTCGAAGCGCGCCGCGTTATACACACACATGAGCACTTGCCATCACCCGATTTTTGCGGTGTTGCGGTGTGTTTAGGGTGATGCCGGATTGATGACGTCACAAACGCGTTGCATAAAAAAAAAATCGGTGTCGTATTTGTTTTGCCCGTGTTCTTTCTCTCTTCTATTATTTCTCCTGCTTTGTTCTTTAGCTCCGTGCTCCGTGCTGACTCAGAGAGTGTAGACAGCTGTCTGCTTCTCGTTTGCTTTTACACGCGCGGGTATATCGTGCCTGTGGGCCTGTGGCGGTGGCGTGAAAGGAAGCGTCATATCATATTATTCTAATTGAAGAGCTAACTTTTTACGGTGCAATTGTTCCTGAAAGAAGGCAAGTAAGAATTGATTATCGTTATTTGATGGTTTATATTTACCCATGGAACGAAGTGTTTTCCAGTTGTGCTATCGGCTGCTCTTCTGCATGACCAGTTGGTGATTCAATATAAATAACGAAATGTTTGAATGTAAGTATAATTCAGTTTACACCTTAAAGTGCTACGCAATCTACTATCTAATAATTTTTCGAATCTAGTGCCATTACATCGATTCGTGTTTTCTTTTCCGCTTTGTGTAAAAAGTTCTCCACATTTAAATTGACAATAATTTTACTAGAGCCAAAGTTTAAAAATTTTCGCTATGCAGAACGAAAGAACGGTCGTTCTCAAATCCATCAACCAATTCGGATTTGTCTCAGGTCGTTGACTTGTATCAGCTGATACCAGTGCATCCTGATGCATCCTCAATAACTTGTCTAGATACCAGATAGTAGAGTGAGAACGACTGCTCCTTACTCTCTCATCCTTATCAGGAGTTTCCCTCTAGCGGCAATTTGTTCGACTGGTCAACTGCCATCGAACCATTCGTGATCGATCTAGCAGCATCCAAGATCGATTAAGTTACATTATTAGGTTTTCATTATTATTTATTTATTCAAACCTTGCTCTTCATTTCCATCATCATCACCATCAAACTATGCTGAAGCAATGGATCCAAAAGCAATGGAGTTATTTGTGTTTCTTTTTAATATTTGTTTGTTTTACAGCCGTGTAAATTAATGAGCAGAATGTCATTGTTAAGCAGAATTACAAATCATTTGCTTTAGCTACCTACACCTTGTGCTCTACACTAGAGAAGTTCACTAAACTAGAAAATCACAATAGAGAACTTCGACTTCAAAATGAGAGGCTCGAAGCCAAACTGGATTTAGTTCTGCGCAACTTTGCGACTACGAATGTCACTTTGGACACGATGGTGGCAGTAAGTCAGCCTAGAGAAGGCCTCATCCGTAAGGATACGGATTTTGAATTTTCTCCTGTATCTAGCACAGGAGAACTTTTGAAGCTTGAAGGTGACCTAAAAAACGTTCAATACAAAAGAAAACTTTTGGCTTGGTTGCAAAGTCAAGTCACGCGCGCAGAACCTTCCAATCGTATGCACGATTCTATTGATATTATTTTTGCTAAGCCATTTTTTGCCAGTTTTAATTGGTCGGGTATCAGTAGGACACCTGGGCAAGCAACGACAGGTTTAATTAATTTTAAAGAGGTAGAGTATTTTTAAGGAAATAGGCAGTAACGAGCATTAAAATAGTAGCTGACAAACATGTTGGTAGCTCTTTGATGAAGAAACTGCAACATGCTGCAGCCAGAGTGCATATAAAAGATAACAAGAGGACATCATGTCATACTAATAGAACTCGATTCTAAATAATCCGTTAATTTCGGATCTTCGGAATGAATGGATCTCTCTGCTTGATGCTCTTGTGGTTCAGATGGCATATCGGTGCTATCCGAAGGATTAACGGCATTTAATTGTTGTGACACTGGAAAATAAAGCTTTAACACTAATTCAATATTACTAAATCATTATTTTCATTCATTCAATCCACTTGATCCTGCTTCTTCATCGACTGGTAAATCCATCTTTAGTGAAATTGCCAGTTTTTTTCATTCTATCAAGATCGGACATGTTGGCACAATTCAACGTATAATTTTGCACTTTATAAACACTGGAAAACTTTGTTCACTTGTAATCAACGCAACTATGATTTAATTCTACCGCAAGTGATAACTAAAATCGTAGTAAACAAATGCAATGTGACGTCACTTCATAGTTTTGGCGCGAAGCCAAATGATGAGCAAAAGAGAAAATAAGCGCAAAAAAGACAGAAAGCGATTTAAAACGACAGACGCAGGGCAACGACCGCGGGGCATGAAGAATGGAGGAAACGAACCATGCAAGTTCGTGGGACCCAAAGGGGAGATGCGTGATGCGGGGAGTAAATTCATGCATGGCTCACGCATACACTCGCAGCTCGGTGCCGCGGCAGAAAGTGGTTGCATACCCTTGTGCGAGTGGAAGCAAGAGAGAAAGTGCAGATTTGGAGTGAGAGGTCCGAACAGTATCCGATTTTTGCGATTGGGAAGTGGGGTGATGACGTCATGACGTTGCGCTACTCGACGCTGTAGTGCACAATTGTGGACTCCAGCGGGGGTGCATTGAGGAAAATTCATTTTTTGAGTGAATTTTTAGAGAATGTTGTGCAACAATGCCCGCTGGGAGTTCGGCCGACCGGCGATGATCATCGAATCGATGATCACAAAAATACGCAACATGCCCACGCCGAAATAAAACCGCCCCGACCTCCTGACGAACTTCGGCGTGGTGGTGAGGAACATGTGTGCCACCATCGAGGTGAGCGGCCTGCTCGACTACATGTGCAACATTGCACTGCCCCTAGCGGCAGAAATGTGTAGCATCGCGTGAAAAGTGTAGTGCGGCGGTCTTCACTAGCCCGTACTTGTATCTTCCCTGACCGGATCCGATCGGACCAGAAGACCGTCTGAGTTACCCTCGTGGGCGGTTTGCGCATGCGCATGGGTCAGTAATGGCGGCCCCCGAGTACCCTGCATAGTGGTGGTCATCATGCAAAAATAAGTCCCCCAGTTCCACAAAACATTTGCATTCGCAATTTTTTATCTTTATTACAAATTACCGATGGCTCTATACACTTTCATTAACATTAAAAATTACCTTGTCTTGTAATAGTCCTATACTTAAACAATAAACCTTATCCGCACTACTTATTCACGTTTCCACGGTACGCCTCCGGACCCACATCGGACAAGCGGCATTCCAAAGAAACTCCTGAATAAAGATAATCTGCAAATAAAAGTTGATAGAAACACTTTTTATTGATATTCATGCACGCCATATGATAAAATACTTATCTTCTTTGGTTTTTTAACGAGGAATTCTGCGAGATCGGATCGCACGAGAACAGCAGCAGTACCTCCATGCGGAAGAGTAACGATGTAAACAACACGATGTAAAATCGAGCAAATACGTCGTGTTCGGGCTGAATATGAGCCGCAAAGCAAGCCCACGCACAATTTCTTCACTCTTATCGATAAAGATCACCAAATAACACGGAAAACACCACTAATTTACGCACTTTATTTACACTGCGCTCGGCGCACTCCAAGCCGGTCCCGGCGGCTGCCATCACTGAACGCTCCCCTGACAGCTTGACTGTGAGCGTGGGTTTGAGACTATGGTGGTCAAAAATAAGTGTGATCGTTGAACAAAAATCGCGTGTGGCGAAAGTTTATCGGTCCTAAAATTGTTTTAATTTGATAATGTTTTTTTTGTACGGGGTTGAGGTTCCGCCTATTCAACAATTGCATGAAAAATCGGTGATAAAAATAATTTATCCACCCGCAATAAACTTTGTCCACAGGACAACCAAATCCCACAATAATGTAGGCGGTTTCGCTTGGCATTGAGTGATTGAAAATCTGGTCGAAGTGTGAATTTGATTTTCATTGTTATTTTCAAATACATGGACATAAATCATATTGAAAAATGATGGAATCGAACGCATAATCTCTTTTCTATGTTTATTTCCGCTGTAAAATGTGCTGAAATCATTTGACGTGCATTATGGACATGCTTTTTAACTTTTTTATTCTGTATAGTTACGTACAAAAGTACAAATACGTTTGGAATTTGACAAATTTGTTGATCATTAATCAAATCGACGTTATTTATTTAAGTTTTGCAAAAATGAAAACGGTTTGAAAAATTGACTAAGTCCCAAAAGAGCGAGTACGAAAATTCGGGGTCGAAGGTGGGAGTAGGATGGCCTGCTGATTGTAGCAATTGACCGTTGACGATGTTGCACATCGTTTGAAAAGTGTGGGCCAATGAGGGGTGGAAACGGGTGGAGACGGGAGAGACGTAGACGTGACATGGAATTTTGAGTTACCGCTGCCCGCAGGGGCTGCAGGAGCTTGTCGGGAAGTTGCCGCCTTCCACATTTTACCAATGGGCTTGGTACACCCGAAACTCACACAACACAACACTACGAGATTTCGGTCACTGGATCGGGGAGCTTGCGGACAGCATAGGAGCCCTGCCCGTCGCATACACACCATCGGCCCCAAACACGACGCGACCCGACCGACCCCGCGCAGAACAACACTCGACGCGACGGACGAACGCGTTTGTGAACGTGCACGTAACGGAGACGCAGGACGATGCAACACGTAGCAGCGTCAAAGTGTGCGTACCCAACTGGCAGATTTTGTCTTGTTATCATATTGTTACCATGTTGTTAGTTAATTTTCGGGGCGGATAACAAGACAAAGTGTTGCACCAAAAAAGGGGTGGGGGAGCAACATTAAACCGGTTATTTTGTGGTGGTGTTAGTGCCAAACAGGGGGTTATGATGGTGTGCGTGTTATTTCACCAGATTGGCATGCACACATTTATATAATTCGTTTCGGATATCAAATGAGAAAACAGTGTTGTGTTCTGCGCAATCCGTCGACGCGGAAATTTATATTCTTCATTAAATTTGGACTCCACTTCTACACTCTGCTCTCCCGGAACACTAAATGCGGCTTCTTCCTCCGGTGTTATTTCTGTTGAACGAAACAAACAAAGGAAATGAATTAACGAATCGCTGTTATAAACGGTCATGATGTTGCTCTATCACACTGTTTACTTACCGATTCCATGATGCTTCTAAACGATCAAACTTCTCATCCGTTTTACGGACCAGATCGTTCATGAGCTGACGCCGTCGCGGACTTGTTGATGGATGCACTTTTTCTTCTATAAGTTTCCCATTGGGCACCATGAACTTTGGAAAAACACTTTACACTTTTCAACACGACTGTTCTGGCGCTGGATGTTTCGAAGACTGAAAACTTCACCGCGTCGCTATTGGCAGTTGGTGCGTGATGGCATTCATACAAACGTACTTTTTATTCTGTACATGATTGACCGACATAAAGTGCACGAACACATTTGTGTGTCGCTGTGCAGTGTGGGAATGGTACACGATCGGTTCCGCTATTGCAATGTGTCAGCCTGAAAGGGAAGATGTGAAAGGGCAGATGTGACTTCTCCCCTAGCACACCGGTTCATCATTAGAACGAGAAGGAAGACAAAGTGTGCAAGAGAAAGCTGACAGTTCTGGACTCGCGGGGGTAGGAATCTGCGGAAACGGGGCAATGTTGCATGTCGCAGTCAGTTGGGTAGCATCCCGAGTAACAAAAATACGCATGTTGCACTATCAAAAGACCCGACAAACAAAGTTGCGCGACGACGGGTTTAGGTGCAACTTTTTCCATACAAAACGCCCGGGTGATGAAAGTGCTACCCCAGTGCTCCTCTCCGCGAGTCTATACTTGCAAGCGGTAGCACAACATCGCGAACAAAACACCGCGACGAAGCGATGCATCAGGAGGAATTTCCCCATCCCACCCCTGATGGACCCATACTTGCAGATAGAACTGCAACACGGACAGGTTCGGACCAAGGCGTGTTAAACAGGGTAGGTTTGGTAAATGACGTTAAACATTTCAAACCATAAAAACCCTGAAGTTGAATCGGAGAATTGATTCATATCAAAATTTAACCATGGCTACGATGAAGGCTCTTAAAAAATGAGTTATATTAAATACCAGTGAAATCAGTTTTCTTAACTGTCAGTGTGAGCGATACGCCCTACCGAGTATTAACAACGCTATCTTTCTGTTGGAAACGTTTTAAAAAACGCGGTACTTTATTGGCGTATGATCACTGAGTAGAAAGGCCGCTTTCGTTGGCGCGCTTGCTTTTATCCTCTCCTGTATCGCGATGGCCGTTTCGCGATGGCTGGTTTATTTTCAAAATGCCCATCGGGGCCATCATGCGCGCATCTTGATCGGGCGAAATTTCGCCCATCCAAGGTTCTTAATATTTTCTTAATTGGCCTCGCTTACTTTCTAAACCCTGCCTGTCACTATCTGTTGTTGTTTACTAATAACACTACCGCGTGGATTCCTATCTAGTTTTAGTTACAGCCGCATCTAGTTTTAGTTACAGAGTTGTCGGCCAGTGTTACTTTGTAACATTCTCCCCACCGGTATGTCACGTGAAGTGGCCTACCCCTGTTTCTGGCCGACATCTAACACCGCGATATTGACGGCCGGCCGTTCGATTATTCCGCTCAAAGTTTTAACTTGCACGCGTCGTACTTGCCCATCCGCGGATCGGTATGTTTTTATCACGTGCCCCCGTGGCCAGCAGTTCCGAGGGTTGTTTGTATCCGCTACGAGGACCAAGTCTCCCTCCTCAATTGGTTTAGTGGATTTGTGCCATTTAGTCCTCCTCGTCAGATGGGGTAAGTACTCGGTGACCCATCTTTTCCAGAAAAGATCTGCGAATTGTTGTGCTGACTTCCATGACCTCCGGAGCGACGGCGGTGAGTCGTCAAATGGCACTGCTGGTTTACTACCGTTGGAGCTCCCTAAAATGAAGTGATTGGGAGTTAGTGGGGCTTCGGCTTCATCCTCAACTGGTACGTCTGTCAACGGTCGCGAGTTAACAATCAACTCCACTTCACTCAAACTAGCTCGTAGCAGCTCGTCGGACGGGTTATGTGGAAGGGCCAGTTTGGTAAGCGTTTTCTTAATAGATTGTACCAGTCGTTCCCATGATCCTCCGAAATGTGGCGCAGCAGGTGGATTAAAAATCCATTTCGTTGTAGGTTGGACGAATTCTGTCATCAGGCGCTCTTGATCCACTGCTGCCATCGCTTCCCGTAGCTCGCGTGAGGCTCCTACGAAGTTTGTGCCTCGATCACTGATGAACTCGAGGCATTCCCTTCCTCGTGATAAAGTTGCGGATCGCAAATATGCAGGAATCTGTAGAGAGGCTATGTGCGATTTCGATGTGGATCCCTCGCGTTGTCAGGCACGTAAATATGACTCCCCACCGTTTTTCAGCTCTTCTCCCCACTGAGACTAGCATCGGACCGAAGTAGTCAATTCCGGTGTACGAGAACGGTCGCTGAAATGCTGCTAGTCGCTGGGGCGGCAGATTTCCCATTGCGGGGTTTTGAGGGAGCGCACACCTTACCTTGCAGTATTGGCATCGGTGCCTTACCTGGTTGTACGTGGCCTTGAGCTGCGGGATGTGATACTTAAGGCGGACCTCATTGACGACTGTTTGGTGATTGGCGTGCTTGTACTTGCTGTGGTAACTGTTAATCAGCAGTTCAGTGACGTAGTGCCGTCGGGGGAGAATTATGGGGCGCTTGGTATCCTCGCCGACCCATACACATTTCTCGATCCTGCCTTTGATGCGTAGCACTCCATTCACATCCAGCATCGGGCTTAGCTTATACAGCGGGCTCGATTTCTGCAGTGGTCGCTTCCAAGGGTGCTTCACACATTCTTTACTGCTGAGTACATGTATGTCGTCGGCATACTCAGATCTTTGTACATCTCGATAAATTGCGTTTTCTGCACGCTCCAGCTCTTCATGCGTCAGGCTATCAAGTTGTTTATGCTCTTTGGCTATGCCCTTCCTGCAATTTCCCAAAAAGCGGTATACATAAGCTACCGCCCTTAGTAGCCGTTGCCACTTTGAGAATCTGGTGAACTCGATATTTGGCGTCGTGACCGTGTGATGTAGCAGGCTATGTCGAATCTCCTCGCTTGTCTCTCCGAGTTTTTGTTCGACTATGGGCCACTGATCCTTTGGTTCCCATAGGAAATCAGGCCCACGGAACCACCTACTCGATGGGCTGAGGTCTGGTGGCTTTTGCCATTTTGTTCCTTCATCCGCTACGTTGAGCCGTGTAGATAGCCAGTTCCACTCTTCCGGGTTTGTAGTATCTAGTAGCTCACTGACCCTAACTGCCACGAACTGGCTGTATCGGCGATGGTCGGATAGCAACCAACTCATAACGGTGCGCGAATCCGTCCAGAGGAATCGGTGAGTTATAGCAATTCGTGCTGATAACGCGAAGGTCGTGAGTTCGTTCCTCTCTGGAGCCACCAAATGTATCGTCTCTGCTAAGCGGGCACCTATGACTGCGGCCTGAAGTTCGAGTCGTGGGATGGAAACGAACGTAATAGGGGCCACCTTCGTCTTTGAGCCTACTAGGGCGCACTCGATCACACCGTTTTCCTCGAATCGTAGGTAGGCGACGGCTGATGCCCCATTTTCACTGGCGTCGCAGAACATGTGGAGCTCTACTCTTTCTGAGTTGGCCGTCGTCTTACTCCGATAACACCTTGGGACGCTGACTCTTTGAACATTGGGCAACGCGGTTACCCAGATTTGCCACTTAACGGCGAGGTGTCCGATAGCCTCGTCATCCCATGGGCTCTTAGCGCGCCAAAACTCCTGTAGAAGTATCTTCAGATACATGAGGAAGTTTCCTATTAGCCCCAAGGGATCATAAATTGCCATAAGCGTTTATAGTACGATCCTCTTCGTAGGTGCTCGCTCACCAAGCAGCACTCGTGGATCGCATCTCGGGGATATTTTAAACGTGAACACGTCCGTCGCTGTGTTCCACCACATTCCAAGATCCTTTTCCGTTGACATTTCGCTCTCGACAGGAATGTCCACTCCGTTGTTCTCGTTGCCATTCAATAACATTTTCACCGTGGTGGAATTGGACAGCCAATTCCGTATCTCAAACCCGCCTTGGGAGTGTATATACTGGACGTCACGGGCTAGATTTATGGCTTCTTGCTCTGTTTCTACGCTCGCGAGCATGTCGTCCACGTAATGCTCGTACTTTATACACTCCACAGCTTTGGGTAGTGTAGCCTCGAACCTTTCCGCATTTACGTTCTTGACGTAGTGCGCGGTGCTGGGTGAACACGCGGCACCGAATGTCATCACTTGTAGTACGTAATGCTGTGGGTCGCTACCGAGTTTCCCGTCGTTCCATAAGAACATTTGACTGCGCTGGTCGCGAGGGTTCATGTCTACCTGGAAGAACATCTCGCGGATATCTCCCGTCACTGCCACCTTGTACTCTCTGAACTTAAACAGGACCATGAGTAGACTCACCAATTGGTCCGGGCCGGTGAGTAGCATGGAGTTTAGGCTTACTCCGTTCGCCTTTGCCACCGCATCGAACACTACTCGAATCTTCCCAGGCTTATTCGGATTGGTCACCGGGAAGATCGGCAGGTACCAGTCGTTTGGCGTTCGAGTAACCTGCTCTTCGGGAGTGAGCTTTCTGACGTACCCTTTCTGCTCGTACTCCACGATCTTGTTTTGCATTGCTTTAGCCAGGTCGGGATCTCTTCGCAATTTTCTTTCGAGACACTCGTGTCGCTTTAGGGCCATTGCTCGGCTATCAGGCAACTTAACATCCTCGTACTTCCACAGCAGACCAGCCTCGTAGCGATTATCCTTTAAGTGAACGCTGGTTCCAAGCAACATCAGCGCGCGTTCCTCATCCCGCGAACGTAAACTTGTAGTCGGTCGATATATCCCAAGTGACTCTAGCGTAAAGTAGTGTTTCAATGCCATGTTTATTATATCATCTCTTTCTTTGTTGCACGGACAGATGTGGGCATTTACCGATGCCATCTTTACCTCTTTAGAGCCGGGCTGTTTGTATGGCCCATACAACACCCAACCGAGACGAGTTTTTGAAGCGGCTGGTTCGTTCGGCTCTCGTTCCACGGTTCTCAGCGCCTGTCCAACGAAAATGTTGTCGACCCCAATAAGGATTCGTGGAGCCTTGGCGGTTCCACGCAGCGGAAGTCCCTTGAGGTACTCGTACTCCTCGCTTATGACCGAGGGCGCAACCGACTGCTTCCTCAGACTTAAGCTGGCAACGGTGTGTACTGAGTGAAGGTCGAAAATTGCGGAACTTTCAACTCCGGAGATTTTCAGTGACACTTCAACCGATTGCTCCTCTCGACGTCCCTGGTTTCCCGTCCAGGAGATACAGAGCGGACGGGGTTGTCCGACAAGACCCAGCTCTTCCACCAACGAGTGGTCCATAAAGGTCGCCGTCGAACCGTCATCCAACAGTGCGAGCGTATTGATGGTTCTGCCCTTTCCGTGTAGCGTCACCGGGATGTATTTGAGGAGCACACCATCATACGGACCAACGTGGAGGTTGCAGCTCATCGTTTTCTCGGCGGCTCTTCCTGACTGGCGTTCTCGTACAAAATCCTCGTCGTGGAGCAGCTTGTTGTGCCGTCGGTTACACCCGTTCACACCGCACAACACATCCACACGACAGAAACGCGGATGTTTCTTCAGGCAGGTTCTGCACACGGCGTGGGTCTTGATGTACCGCCATCTCGAATTGACGTCCATGCCGAGAAATTTGCCGCACTCTGCCAGACTGGAACATTTCCCTGAACACACGGAACAGGGTTCCCCATGATTCACGGTGACGGACTCTGCAGACTGACCTGAGTCATGGACGTTTACGTTAGCGTACTTACGCGGGTGGCCTGAGCGACCACCACCTTCGCGTTGTAAGTCCCGGGAGATTGGCTTAACAACCTGGCAAGCTGCGCTGACTAGCTCCTTCATCCAATCGTTGAAGGCCAACAATGTTGCCCCCCCGTTGATGTTCCGTTGGTAAAAGCAGTTCAGCCTCACCGTCGGTGGCAGCTTCTCCACCAGCTCGTTCAACAGCGATCCTCCGCTGAGATACTCCTGTAGACCGCAGCTCTTCATCGCCGCACACAGGTTCCTGACCGCGACACCGTAATCGACCAGGGTGTCAAATCGGTCGTCCTTTGGTGGTGGCATCCGTCGAATTTTGGTCATCAACGACTCCACAATGAGCTCCGGGCGGCCATAGCACTCTGTCAGGATGTCGATTGCCTCCGGTACGCTTGACGGATGGTATAAGCAACTTTCCACGGCGTCCCGTGCCTTCCCCTTAAGGCACTGCTGAAGTCGAAGTAAGTTCTCCTCGTTGGTGTACCCGCAGATGGCCGTAGAGTGTTTATAATTGGCAATAAACACCGACCACTCCTGCGGATCCCCGGAGAACGTTGGCAACTCTCGGCTCGTGCACTTTCTTGCCGAAAGTTGGCTTTGGTTCAGCAGCTCGAAGCTTTCGGAGTGGCTTCCGTTCACTGCTGGTTCTGGCTGCCTTGCAGTGACGCGCGTAGGCTGCCGGAGTGAGGCGTGAAGTAGGCGTCGTTTTTCCTCCTGCCGACGCTTTTCGCACTCCTCAATGACGCGCAATTTTTCTTCGAGCATTCGTTGCTCACACTGCTCGCCGATCCGTTTGAATTCCGCTTCCAGCGCTGCATCGGAGTGTGCGGCTGGAGCACTTAAACCGCGATGGCGGATCTGTTCGTGATGGCGCACTTTCTCCAGTATGCCGCCATGCTCGCCTGGCGCGCTTCGCGCGCTTGCATCTTTACATTCAACGTCCATCGCTCTGTATTCGTCGTCGAGCTCATCTGCGATAGACGACGCTGAGTCAATGACGATGTCGCCAAGCTCCTTCATCACGGCCGCTAGCTCACGCTTGGCGTACCGAGGATCCTGATGATACCATGAAAAACGCCCTTTTCATAGCGCAACATGGATATTCTTGTTACTCGGAGAGTGCTTTTCATGGTACCATCAGAGTTGATGGAACCCGTGAAATATGTAGGTTGCGTGACAAAAACGACGTGACGCGATGTTTTTTATACAATGCGCGGTGTTTTTGTGTGGTATGCGATGTTTCGTTAAAGTTGTGTACAATTCTCATTCAAGACAATGTTTGGTTGTGTTAGTGGAAACGTCTCGTTTATTTCAGCAATAAACATACAGTCAGACAGAGCAAGTAAGCGTACGCGTACAGTACCGGCATGAGGCGGGTAGAAAAACCAACGAGCCGGGTTAAATCATTCGGACTAAAATTCTTACTCAAGTGGCTGTGTTTTAAAAAAGTGAATAATAAAAACGATGAATTCTCGGGTGTTGAAAGAAAACGGACAGATCCCGCCGTTGAAGTCCTCGAAAAGTGGTGCACCTCGTCCAAGTAGCTAAAATATGACGGATAAATCAGAAAAGAAAGTGTTATTGCGGTTTCATTAATAACCAACCGTAAATGATCCTTACTTTTATGACTTACCCAGGTAATCAGTGGGAAAAGGTACATTAATCTCTTTTGGTTATTCCAGCATCCGTTCCTTCATCGGCCCAAGTTTCATCTGCTTCTCCGTATGTTAATTCTGCAGCAAAACAGACTAATGTGAATACAGCGTTTTACAGCTCACCTAGCAATCGGGGCAGTGTATGTAGAACATCAAGAATGATAGCCTACTGCAGAGTATTTGATGTAGAATAGCAAAACCCACAAGTGGCAACACAAACGGGTTAGTAGAAAAATCATCACTTTCTAGGATCTACCAGAATGAAAGTTGTCGCGTGGATGTTTGTAGTAGGCACGACCAGTCGAGGGGTGCAGGTAAAAGTAGGGGAAATCGCTTTTCCGCATCAGAAAACGAGCGCGAATCACAAAATCCTCGCAAAAGTTTGTTTTCGACCGGAAAGCGATTTTCCCCTACTTTTACCTGCACCCCTCGACTGGTCGTGCCTACTTCGAACATCCACGCGACAACTTTCATTCTGGTAGATCCTAGAAAGTGATGGATATTCTACTTACTGGTTTGTGTTGCCACTTGTGGGTTTTGCTATTCTACATCAAATACTCTGCAGTAGGCTATCATTCTTGATGTTCTATATACACTGCCCCGATTGCTAGGTGAGATGTAAAACGCTGTAAATATGTTTTAATAGATATATAGGCATATCAAGATGAAGCTGTCACTTTTGAGTTGACCTGCAGAGTTGCTTGAGGAAAGATATGCTACTGGTCAAGGACTACTCGAAAAAAAAGCGGAACATCACCGGGTTTGTTTGTTTCATTTAATTCACAAAAGTGACTTGACTGAGTTTTTACAATTGCAAGCAAATGACATGATGACCAACCTTTTTTCAGCAGCAAAAAGAGATATGTACACACGCATAACGCTCATAACCAAAACCTAAAAAACTAAGGAGAGCTGAAGCATTGTTTTCTGTTCAATTGTACTGAACGGTTTTGAAACGGCTTTAAGCTTCAGAAATACAAGACGGATTGCGATTATCTCGGGAAAAGAGCACAGAGAAAAGACACAGTCTATACGTTATCAAAGCAGCAGGTTAGGAAGCACATCATGAGATAACGCATAGGAAGAGAAAAGCGGCCATCAACCGCATGTGAGCATTGTTGCAAAGTTGACCCCTTTCCTAATGTTCTAGCCTGTTCTTTATATTCAACAGGCAAGACATATAGGTAAGTTTTTAACCCCGAAAATGACCCAATACACGTGTTATGTATTCAGTATTGCAAATATAAACCACTTACTCAAACACGCCAAGGAACCAAAGGTACGTTACATACATATTTCAATCAGCAAAAGCAAACGATCGCCATATGCAGTGAAAACAAAGGGAAGTTTAATTTAGTTTTTACACAAAGTTAATGCTTTACGGGTTTTTCTAAACGTTCATCGAAAACCACCGCACTTTTAATCGTAGTCATATGTCTAACTTTAGAAGAAACTAAAGTTTTGTTTCAACAAGTTATGCCTACGTACAAATTTCACAGGGATATTGTTTTCAATAATTCAAAACAAGTTTCTAGAGTGTCAAAACCATTTAAATTTTGTTTAAAAACTTTAAGGGCATGTGCCTGTTTCAAAAAATAAATTAAACAAAAGTAAATCTATGTTGTTATTTTTCAACGGTTTGTAAAGTACTTGCGTACATTTTGCATGCAAAAAAAAAATTGTTATTTGCATTTGTTTCGCTGTACCGATTTATTTTCTATTAAGTTTATATCTAATTTACAACTAACAGTAAAGTGTTGGTTCGATTAGACAGACGATCGAGCGAAGCGAGCATCTTAGCGAGATGCTCAATTTCGACAATTTCGGTCTTGAGCTTAGCTAGCTATAGCACAGTTGCACGGGCGCGAAAAAGAGATGCACAATTTCGACACACCCATTTTCTCACGCACTTTACGGTGTCGACACCAGCTGTGCTTTTGCTAAGGAAACCATGGACGCAGGATGGTAGAACATATCGCCTCTTCAGTTACGCTTAGATTACAATACTGTGGAAAGTGAGCAAAGGGAGTGCGAAAGAGAGATGCAGACAATTTCGAAAATTTTGACCTTGAGCTTCGATAGCAATAGCACAGCTGAACGAGCGAAGCGAGCGCGAAAGTGAGCTGCACAATTTCGACGTTCCCGTTACCCCATGCACTTAACGGTTTCCCCACCCGCTGTGATTTTGCCAAGGATACTATGGATGCTGGATGGTAGAATATATACATATAAAACAGCAAAGCGTTAACGTGCCACACAGGTTCTTTCATTCAAAGAATTTAGAAGAAAGGGATTGATACCAATTCTCTAATGCGTTGTGAAAATTCTTTTGTGCCGACTGCTTTGCAGCACTTCATTCACATTGCAGGCTAAATGTGATGGTACTGTAGGATTACGTGGTCCTGCATAGGACAGCATGGTTTAAGTCTGAGTTGGTCATGGTTCAAAAAACTGAGTTTTCTACCACATTTTCAACTATATAGCGCTAGGCTTTGCTTTACTTTTTATTTTTTCTGAATAAACATACACTGGGCCCAAAGTTAATCCGGACGCTCAAAAAATGAGCATGCGTCCGACTTTGTGGTCGATTTTAGAGTACTTAGAATTGATAACAATGATTTTTGTTCATTGCATCTTCTTGGTGCACCTTCTTACGAAGTACGTGCAAAAAGAACGGTGAAAAAAATCGTACCCAAACGGCGCAATAAACAAAAGAGTGGAAAAAGTCAGAATTTTGACGGCCAATCGCAAAGTCGGACAGTTATATTTCATCGTATTTTTGTTAGCTAAAGTGGTGTGTAAGTTAGTTTCGACACTTGATATTTGTTAATATCGATGCAGAAGACTCTTGGGCATCGTTAGAAGCACTCGGATAATTCGATTTATTATATTATTGAAGTTTTTATTGAAATATGCGTCACACTACTTTGTTGGAACGAAACGTCATCATTTATCCATCATAACGATGGAAAAAGATTTCAAAGCATATGAAATTAGACTTACAATAGCAAACTAACAAATTCAGACATCATTAAAAAGTATAACACTTCAAAAAGTATCGTAAAATCACCAAAGAACTGCTCTTTGCAGCACACAATTCGGGAAAGGGGAGGAAGAACCAATCGATTCATCCCTTTTACTACTTTACTACTTAAAAGAAATTTTACTAAAAGTGTTTGTTAAGTGCTCTAACTATAAGGAACTATTTACACTGGAATGGGCTGCATGCCAGAACCCCGGGAGAGAAATTATAAATATCGGAGAAAAATTGAAAACTACGATTCTGTTGCTAGAACTGATATCGATAAATATAATGATTTTAGGAACAAATTATATCATTCTACGTCGAAAAGATAGTTAAAGTTAAACAATCATGATATTTTGTGCATGTCCTGTTTACAGTTGACACAAAAATTCGCATTTTTTTCTCAGATAGAAGGCGATACATATGGTGCGTTCGAGGGAAAGGGTTTCACCAAAATTGTCCGAGTTTTTGAAGGTTCCTAAATAATATGAGAGTGCATGTAAGCTAAAGGAGTTGGAAAATTACATAATATTAGGGGAGTAGTTGAGAATTAGTAGACGGGCAATAGTAACTGGGTTACATCAAATGGTTTTTTGAATCATTCTACCTCCCTTTTCCCGAATTGTGTACTGCAAAGAGCAGTTCTTTGGAGGTTTTAGGATTCTTTTTGAAGTGTAATACTTTTTAATGATGTCTGAATCTGTTAGTTTGCTAATGTAAGTCTAATTTCATATGCTTTGAAATCTTTTTCCATCGTTATGACGGATAAATGATGACGTTTTGTTCCAACAAAGTAGTGTGACGCATATTTCAATAAAAACTTCAATAATATAATAAATCGAATTATCCGAGTGCTTCTAACGATGCCCAAGAGTCTTCTGCATCGATATTAACAAATATCAAGTGTCGAAACTAACTTACACACCACTTTAGCTAACAAAAATACGATGAAATATAACTGTCCGACTTTGCCATTGGCCGTCAAAATTCTGACTTTTTCCACTCTTTTGTTTATTGCGCCGTTTGGGTACGATTTTTTCACCGTTCTTTTTGCACGTAGTTCGTAAGAAGGTGCAACAAGAAGATGCAATGAACAAAAATCATTGTTATCAATTCTAAGTACTCTAAAATCGACCACAAAGTCGGACGCATGCTCATTTTTTGAGCGTCCGGATTAACTTTGGACCCAGTGTACATATAATACCCACCCATGTTTATGATGCCAGGAACAATGTTTCTCTTTTCTCAAATCATAGCGCCGCTCCTCTATGTAACCTGCACGAATCAAAAGAGTGCTAAGCATATAGATTGTTGTTACCATGAAATAATTACAAGTTCTTTTGTTTGTTTTAGACTTGAAAGATTTTTCTTCTTACGTGTGCCATAGCGGTCATAATACAACTTATCCGTCGATCCCATTTACTGTTGATTCTGCGGGTATCCACTAAATAACGCTGAGAGAAATAACCGTGAAAATTTAATGCTCGCGCAACTGACGCAGTTTTACATTATATATTAAATAATCGTAAAAGTAAGGTTTTCACCGTAATTACTGCACTACTTGGATGAAGTGACACACCAAAAGTGATGCAAAACCTTACTTTTCTATGGGACCGCACCGAACGCTCATCCCATTGCATTGCATTGATTGCCTTAGAAACAGGCTCGTTTGAGGGGAAATCGAAGCATCGCTATAGAAACCAATCAACTCGCATGGAGAAATTTAAGGATCATCATAACAACCAACGAGTGCGCATAGGCTAAAGTTAAGGATCGCTATATCAACCAGCTTAACTGGGGAAACTAACTCGCCTGGGGAAATGAGATCTTCTTCCATCTGGCGAAACCTGCAGGCCTGGAGAAAGGGAAAACCGATTTAAAATTTGAAGGGCGCAAAAATTACAATTGGGCTGCTCCAGTCACGAAAATTATTAATCACGTTCAATTGAACATGCATTCCAGGATTACCAGAAATGTATCGTTTTGCATGGTTTCATAAAAATCAACACGCAAACAATCCTATAATATAAAATCGTTAACCGCAAGTAGGATGCAAGATAGCGCATCGCGCCCGCACAACCGGGATGGGGAGTGTAACGCGTGACGCGCCCTGGGCTATCCTACGAGCGAAAGCAGGAACAAAATACGGCCTCGCGCCCGCACAACCGAGATGGGGAGTGCGTCATGCGAACGGTGCACAAGAGAATAAAAACTCAGAGGCGCGCAACCCGTGCTTCACACATCGGGTACAAGCAAACAACGCGGCTATGGTGCAGAAACGGTGCACGAACACTGCTTCCGCTCTCGCACTGTTTTTTTTCCGCCGCCTGAACGGGCGTACGCGAGCGAGACACCGCGCGAGCCGAACGGGAGTGCGAACAGAAACGTTGGAAACTCCACTCAGGTACAAACACTGTGGAACCGTATTGGGATAAAAGTCCGAACTAAAACTTGGTATTCGTTTGAAAATAAATTTGTTGTTTTAAACTAGACTACAAAACAAACGAATCGGTCTAAAATGTTACACATAATTGCATCACGTACGATCAACGAACTGTATTCAAAGCAAGCAAAATACGCATTTCATTTCTTTTTGGCGGTTATCCACCAGTTGCCCAATTGTGCATCTGTGGTAGCAAGTGCCATCGTGATCGCATGCACGGTAGACACACACTGGCCCACCTGGCTTTCTTCTCAATGCTAAAGGCTATAACTTTTCGTTGCGGTTTCGCATAAACTAAAAGTTATAGAAAGATGGTTTCTTGCACAAAGTTGTTTGTATTGAAGTGCCCTTTCATTTGAAATGTTGTTTGCGAAAATCAGTCAATCGGTTCAAAAGTTGCAAGATTATGGGTACAATTTCAATCAATTTTTTGTCATTTTTTAACCCTTTGGACGATTTTTGCAGACTACATTTCAAATGAAAGATCTCTTCAAGGTATCTCGGATGGTCCAGAAAACAACTATAGATGACTTTTAGTTTCAGAGCAACCGCAGCGAAAAGATGTAGCTTACCGACCAGAACAGATTGTTATCAGTACCGTGTGTGATGGTACATGGAATGTTTTGAGTATGTTGCACATTTTCAAGGAAAAACAAAGGACCTGGCGCTTACGGGTAAAGTTGGTGTTGCATGGAAACACTTACGCTTTATCCACCAGCTCCACCTCCTTCACGTTATTCACCATAAACACCAGCACACCAGAGGATCAAGCAAGTTTTTTTGTAGAACCAAAATGTTTCACAAAATAAAATAAGGTTCACGATAATTTTGAAGATTTTGGAAGATGAACAAAATAAATTTACGCGGCACGGGGATGATCCTGGGATGGGCGCTCTTCCTAAATACATGGTAAGCTAAATGCATTCTACATTCATTCATGCCTGCATACTCTTCAACTTAGCGTTAGAGAGGGCCATCCGAGACTCGGAGGTGAAAACTTCGGTGACCATCTTCTATAAGTCAATCCAGATCCTGGCATACGCTGATAATATTGCAGCATACCAAAGGATCGAGCAAGCGGCGAATAACCTCGAACTGCAGATTAACGAGGGAAAAACCAAGATGATAGTGGCACCATCAGCGGCCCTGCCAGCAATTGCCGAAAGCCTACGCGGGGTTGACGTACACATAGGTGAACGCACTTTTAAAGTCGTCCAAAATTTCACCTATCTTGGGTCAAAGGTCAGCACCGACAACAACATTGAAGATGAAATTCGCGCGGTTATATTCGCGGTACAGTCTGAGAAAACTCTTCCACTCATGATACCTGTCTAGAGTCTAGACAGTCGAGGCTGGGACTATACGTGACATACATAGTACCAGTGCTCACATACGCCTCCGAGACTCGCCATGGACCCTGTCCAAATCTGACAGGGTGTCGTCATGTTCCTTAGCCATGTTCGAGAGGAAGATGCTCAGGAGGATTTTTGGCCCCGCATGAGGGGAGGGACAATGGAGGAGCCGATATAATGACGAGCGCCAGGCTCTGTGCCATGCGAATGGCACCGAACGACCCAGCCCGTAAAGTCCTTTTAGACTGTTCCCAAGGACAGAGGAGGCGTGGTAGGCCTAAAATGAGGTGGAAGGTTGGCGTAGACGAAGCCGCAGTAAAGCCGGGATACGGAATTGGACCAGTGCTTCCAGCGACCGTGCGCGGTTTCGGATGGAGCTTCGCCAGGCCAAGTACCGCTCAGTGGTTGTGGCGCCACATAAGTAAGTAAGTAAATACATTATACGGCGAGTTTGAGACAGAAACAGCCTAAACAAAAAAAAAACAGAAAACACAAAATTAATATGTGTATAAAACCGCATACAAAACAAAACAAAAGGAAGATTAAGAACTTAAGTTGTACTGTAGATCAGTTACTAGAGAATAAGCCCTGAAATGTCGTCTACTGCGCGATAACTCATAGGGAAAAGACGTTTGCAACAATTCGAAAACTACCGTTCTTTTTGCAACGTGAAAAAAAGAAAATCACTTTAAAAAACAGAAAGTTTTAGGCGTGTCTTTTCGTCTTTCACGTCAAACCGTTCCTTTTCTGGACCTTTTTCTGGACCGGAAGGTCGCTTGAACTGGCGAATAGTTCATAAAAACGGAAAAAATAAGAAGATATAGTAAAGGGGAAGTGTCGATCAAGGTCATCTGCCCGAAGCAGCGCACATGCTCTGTTCAATCTCCGAATCCGAAGGTCATACTTAAAAACACAATATATTCCGAGAATTAAGCTAAAAACAATTGATCGTGTTTTCCATGGCAGAACTGAAGCACATGTCAAAAACCATATTTTATTCGGTCATGGCTAAAGTTCTGACCAACTCCGGAATGGTTGGCTAACAAACCATTAACAAAGTTATGTTGCAGTGAAAATGTTTGCAATAAAATTTGCTGCATTCAATCCATTAAGAAAGTAGGTCTATTACTCTTAATGCATACATTCGTATCCCAAGTCAATTATCGAGTGAACGAAGTCCTGTATTAAACTGGGTATTAAAAAATGATTGACATGAAACACAGTCAACATGTTTGCTACAAGTTTGTTCGGGTATTGTTTATATTCTCTACCATTTTTCATACGGTATTGGTTAATATCGATCAAATTCACACGAGTAGCTCTGTATCAGCGACAATAGTAAGACAGTTTTCGACTCCACTTGCACTCATGTAACCTCACACCAGATCTTGGGATTTTTACAAATGATATTTCCAACAAAACATCTCCTCAAGGCAAGTTTCTTCGCGCAACTATCGTTTTTCTCTAACTTTTAGTTTATGAGAAACCGGAACTAAACGATGTAGCTAAGCCCCAAGAACAGAATGTCTATCACTACGCGTGCGCAATAGTATATGTGAATGCTATGCAACATACCAGGAGTGTGTCGTTCTTCAATGAAAAACGAAGGATAATTTAAAAGTGGCACTTACGACTGAAGCTCGGAAATGATGTAAAACCCTCCCGTTGTAAGGAATCACGCTTAACTCTAACCATTTTACATTGATCACCACCAACCAGCGAATCAGAGCAACACGCATATTCGCATAACCAATAACTTTCACAAAGTAAAATTAGCTTTTCGAAATGATGTATTATTTTGGGGGATCAAGAAGATGAAATATAACAGAACTTGGTTACAGCCATAGACAGTGCTATGACAGTGCAAAAAACATTACACAAAATGGCTTAATAGTTCATTTCTTTGTGCTGGAAGGTCGCTGGAACTGGCCAAATAGTTGAGAATATTTAAGAAATGGTATAGTTTTGGAGGTCGACATCAAATACCCGAAACAGCTCATAGCTTTGGTGTTCTGATGCTTTTATGTACTCACGAAAAATCCAGTAGACGCGATTATCCTGCATGTTGTAATATTACTCCGAAGGTCAATCAACACTTTTTTCTGCCAATCACTTCTATAAAATCTTTGAAGGCGCTATATATTCCGATAATTTTGACGCCGGAAAAAACACAGCAGTTGATTGTGTGTGGTCAAAAACAGAACTTTGATGATTTGATCGGATATGGCAAACATGATCAAACAAAAACATTGAACATAGTGGTAAGTTGTATTTATCCAAACATTAGACACCCCAAAAACTGATCTTATTTTCATCTTCACAATCACAGACTCGGGCAGCATCAAGGGCGTGGGAAATAATGTGCCTATTTAAGCGATAAGGCTCAGATTTTTAGGACAAACACTCAACCAACGGAACCAAATTTAAAATGTATGCTTAGATTTTTATTAATGGAAGCATAGTTAGTGCATTGGTAAACTAAAATAAAAGATAAGTCATACACTATATTGAATGAAAGCAATAGAAGACAGAAACGGAATCAGTTGAATGAAACGTGAAATTTTAACTTTTAAACTGTAGTTTTTCGTAATAACACAATTGAGCAATACTATTCGAAGTCAACTATCAAATGACTAAAGTCTTGCACCTTTAACAATGACTTTGGTTGAACAATAGTCCATTTAGTGGTCCGTGCATTTAAAATAGTTGAGCATGAAACAATGTAAAGATGAGATTTACAAGATTTTTCCAGAATTTTTGGACTATCGAACCGCTGCATTGTCTATACAGCATTGGTTAATGTCGATCATTTTCACGTTAGGCTGTGTATCGTCGACAGTTCAACCATCCACAGATTAAAACAACGATCGTTTGGATCGAACCTATCGAGAAAGGGTTTTCGAAATTTTTACTTTACTAACATTTTCTTTAGCTTACCACCAATAGCAAAGCAGATTTTTGGCTATACATGAACCCATGTAGCCTGGCCACAAAAAATTACTCTTGGAAGTTGCAGGAAATTCAGAATTCACCGGTTCAACCGGTAGGTTCTACCGGGCCTTAGCTAGTCCTATAATATAAAATCGTTAACCGCAAGTAGGATGCAAGATAGCGCATCGCGCCCGCACAACCGGGATGGGGAGTGTAACGCGTGACGCGCCCTGGGCTATCCTACGAGCGAAAGCAGGAACAAAATACGGCCTCGCGCCCGCACAACCGAGATGGGGAGTGCGTCATGCGAACGGTGCACAAGAGAATAAAAACTCAGAGGCGCGCAACCCGAGCTTCACACATCGGGTACAAGCAAACAACGCGGCTATGGTGCAAAAACGGTGCACGAGCACTGCCTCCGCTCTCGCACTGTTTTTTTTACCGCCGCCTGAACGGGCGTGCGCGAGCGAGACACCGCACGAGCCGAACGAGCGTGCGAACCGAAACGTTGGAAACTCCACTCAGGTACACACACAGTGGAACGGTATTAGGATAAAAGTCCGAACTAAAACTTGGTATTCGTTGGAAAATAAATTTGTTGTTTTAAACGGGACTACAAAACAAACAAATCGGTGTAAAATGTTACACATAATTGCATCACGTACGATAAACGAACTGTATTCAAAGCAAGCTAAATACGCATTTAATTTCATTTCGGCGGTTTTCTACCAGTTACCCCATAGTGGTGCAATCGCTTTCGCATGCACGACAGACACACACTGGCGCACCTGGCTTTCTGCTCAATGCTAAATGCCCTAACTTTTCGTTGCGGTTTCGCATAAACTAAAAGTTATAGAAAGATGGTTTCTTCAACAAAGTTGTTTGTATTGAAGTGCCCTTTCATTTGAAATGTTGTTTGCGAAAATCTGTCAATCGGTTCAAAAGTTGCAAGATTACGAGATACAATTTCAATCAATTGTTTGTCAAAGGGATAAACTTTGGACGATTTTTGCAGACGACATTTCAAATGAAAAATCTCTTCAAGGTATCTCGGATGGTCCAGAAAACAACTATAGATGGCTTTTAGTTTCAGAGCAACCGCAGCGAAAAGATGTAGCTGACCGACCAGAACAGATTGTTATCAGTACCGTGTGTGATGGTACATGTGAATGTTTCGAGTATGTTGTGCATTTTCAATGAAAAACAAAGGATAAGGCGCTCTCGGATATAGTTGGTGTTCCATGGAAACACTTACGCTTTCACCACCAGCGTCATCTCCTCTACGTTATTCACCATAACACCAGCACACCCGGAGACCAAGCAAGTTTTGTAGTTTGTAGAACCATAATGTTTCACAAAATAAAATAAAGTTCACGTGCGTTTTGAAGATTTTGGGAGTTGAACAAAATAAATTAACATTGCGATGTGCGATCCTCATCAATTCATGGTAAGCTAAATACATTCTTCGGCATGTTTGAGTCAGAAACAGCCTAAACAAAAAATTCAAAACACATAACATATTGAACGAAACTTGATACAAAACAATACAAAAGGAGGAATTTGGAATTGAAATTGTACTGTAGAACAGGTACTATAGGACAAGTTTCTATACTACCTCCGACACACAGCACAAAACACAACCCCGAACTGTCGTCTACTGCACGATAACTTATAGGGAAAAGACGTTTGAAGCAATTCCAATAGCAACGTTCTATTTGCAACTGGATTTGAAAATTACTTTATAAAACCGAAAATATTTAAGCATGTCTTTTCGTCTATCAACAAGAGTTGAACAAAAAAAAGAAGTCTACGCAATAGCAAGACGGTTGGGATATTGTTCGGCAGTATGAAATATTGTATATTAATATTGCTGGGCTGCCAACCAACTATGCAATGTTGCGTACGACAGTAGAAAAAGTTAAACCATTGATGGTTCTAGTTGCCGAGACACATATCACGGAAGTTGAAGCTTTTGATCAGTTTCACATACCAGGATACCGTGTCGAATCTTGTTTGTCTAACTCGCGACATACTGGAGGAGTTGCAATATATGCCAGAGATTCGGTTGTTTTCAAAGTTTTATTAAATGAAATGAAAGAGGGCAACTGGTTTTTGGGTATTGCGGTTGCTCGCGGTGTGACAGCGGCGAACTATGGAGTTGTTTATCATTCACCTAGTTCTAGTGACTCTGGGTTCGTGGGTGTTTTGGAGGGGTGGCTGGACAGATTCATCGATTTCAATAAACGTAATATTGTGGTTGGTGACTTTAATATCGATTGGTTGAACACTGAAAAGTCGGTTCCCTTAAAAAGAGCAATGGAAGCAGTCAACTTGAAACAACTGGTTAACCAGCCGACTCGCATCACGAGGCTGAGTAGAACCCTGATTGATCATGTATATTGCAATTTCGAGTCTTTGTCAGTTGCTACGGTGTCGGCTCTCAAGATAACTGACCACGAGACTCTAGGGTTGAGCCTTCGTAATGAGCATTCCAACATAGTCCAAAAACGTATTTCTTGTTTGACCGGATACTCCAAACCATCTCTTTGCAATTTCGTTAGAGAGGGTTTGCAGAGTACAATTTCTGGTTTTAACGAAACGGCTAAAATATTGTGGGATACTCTGGAAAATGCCATGAAAGCCTTCACAGTGGACCGAACTATTGCCTGTAGGGATTCAAACAAGTGGTATAACACAGATCTAGCAAGGCTTAAGAGCAGAAGGGACTGTGCCTATGCCAAGTTCTTAAGGACAAACATTTCTCAACAGTGGTGGGAATACACCGCTTTGAGGAATGAATATACACAGCGTCTGAAAGAAACAAGGCAACAGTTTTTTAGCAACCAGATTAGGGACCACCAAGGTAATAGCAGGGAACTGTGGAAAATCCTCAAGTCTATGCTGAAGCCAGAGGATAAGCCTGGTTTAAGTGTAACATTTGAAGGATGCGCCATTTTTGAGGAAAACACAATTGCTGAAAGATTTAACACTTTTTTTGTTGATAGTGTCAACTCTATTCATCAAAGTATTCCTTCCGTGGCTGAACCTTTGGCATTGAGACCAAATAGTAACCCAAGACAACAATTCAAGTTCGAACCAATATCGATTGAAAAGCTCAAATCGATTTGTTTTAGCTTAGAGAACAAGGCTGGAATTAGCAAAGTGAATGCTCAGGTACTGCGTGACTGTTTCCATGTAGTTGGGGGGGTCCTTCTTTCACTGATCAACCAATCATTGGAGGAGGGAATTTTCCCTGACTCGTGGAGGGAGTCTCTAGTAGTGCCAATTCCTAAAGTGTCAGGAGCCACCAATGCGGAGGAGTTTCGTCCGATTAACATGCTTCATATACTTGAAAAGGTGTTGGAACTTGTTGTCAAACAACAACTTGTCCAGTATCTTGACAGGAATAACTTGCTGGTGGAGGAACAGTCGGGCTATAGAGAAGGACATTCTTGTGAATCTGCGCTGAACCTTTTATTAGCTAAGTGGAAGGAGTTAATGGAGCGAAAACAACCGATTGTTGCAGTGTTCTTGGATTTGAAACGGGCGTTTGAAACGATATCGCGACCTTTGTTATTGGAAACAATCAAAAGGTTCGGTATCGATGGAGTTGAGTTCGAATGGTTCGCATCTTATCTCAGTGGAAGAACGCAACGAACAATTTTCATGAACTGTTGTTCAAACCCTGTCGAAAACACCCTTGGGGTTCCACAAGGAAGTGTTCTTGGTCCAGTGTTGTTTATTATGTATATAAACGACATGAAAAAGGTTTTACAGTCATGTGAAATCAATCTTTTTGCGGACGATACAGTCTTGTTTGTCTCGCGGAAAGATTTAAAACAGACCAAGGAGCTTTTGAATGTCGATTTAGATGCCTTAGATGGTTGGTTAAAATACAAGAAATTGGCCTTAAACATCAAGAAGACCAAATTCATGGTATTGTCTTCGAGACAAATTACTGACCAATCAGCTATTGTCATCAATCAGGAACCAATCGACAGAGTCTCCCAGATAAAGTATCTGGGAGTTATATTAGACGAAAAACTGTCTTTTGGGCCTCATATTGACAATGTCACCTCAAAAGTGGCAAAAAAGTGTGGTGTGATTAGTAGATTGGGCAACAATCTGAATTTTTTCGGAAAAGTTCAGCTCTACAAATCGTTAATAGCACCGCACTTTGATTTCTGTGCATCAATTTTATTTCTCGGCAATCAAACACAGTTACAGAGACTGCAGAGGTTGCAAAACAGAGTCATGCGAATGATTTTGTGTTGCGGCTGGTATACTCCTTCGGTTGTTATGCTCGACGTCTTACAGTGGATGTCGGTCAAGCAGCGGATAGTGTTCCAAACTGCAGTCTTTGTGTACAAAATTTTGAAAGGCCTGGTACCAACGTATTTGGGGGAAAGGATAGTGGTTGGGTCTGACGTGCATCGGTATAACACTCGTAGTGCCGGTGAGCCGAGACTTCCCAGCTATCTGTCTGGAAACGCCCGAAATTCGTTGTTTTTTAAAGGAGTACAATGGTACAACAGGATGCCGAGAGAGATTAAACAAGCGCGAAATCTAAGGGAGTTCAAACGCCTATGCGCCGTATACGTGAAGCAGGTGGTCTGACGCTGTGCTTGTAATGTATTTAGTAAATGTTGTAGTTTTTGAGCCCCGTGTTATTGCATTTGTCAACACGGTCTTTGACTATGGTGATGATGAGTAAAAAAATGAACAGGGACTTTTTATTTTTATTATTTAATTTAACTTAATAGAATGAATGAGTCTACATAGTTTTGAGACACGCGCGCGTGAATGAGGACAATTGGTGGACATGGCTGTACGAAAAGAACTAGTAGTATCTACACATCTCGCTGTAGTTGGGTCCCTTTCTGTTCTTGATAGTGGCACCACATTATCAACCAATGGTAATTGGCGGTGTGAACTACAAACAGAGCAGAAATACCCTTTTACACTCCGGAAGGTGGTGCCTCGTTAACCTTGGGGGACTCGGCGATTTGCCTTTCGAGGTGATTGCTCGGGACCGTTGTACGCAAGGAACAAGATCAGGTCCCTTAAGTAGTACTGGTGGGTTTCACCACACTATCAACCATTGATAGCTGGCGGTGTTAACCAAAACTGTGCGAAAATACCTGCCCTACTCCGGAAAGTGGTCCCCTTTTGCTAGTTGGGAAATCTAAGATGTACCTCTTTGTGCAATTGATGGCGACCGTTGTATGAATGGAGCAGAGATGGATGCGATTGTTCTGGAGAGTAATGCCCCAATGCCCCCTCTCGTTTGATAATTTATATTCAATATCGCAAGATACTTTCGTCCCTCTCAAACCTATGTAGGGGTAAGCGGTGGGACTCATCATATCAAGCCAAATCATTTGCGCAGTATAAGGGCATTGGAAAATAGTGTGCTTTTCTCCATGAAAGCAGTGAAGAACTCTTTCTGTTCCTTATGTGTTCCCCTGTGTGTTATTTTGGTTTTTGTTATTTTGAAGACAACGTTTCTACCATGCTGTACAGGTTTCTAGAAATGTTAATATCTAAACAAAATGAGTTTGATTTCATTGAGTTTAATTTACAAAAAAATTGAAACCAGTGATGTACCGTTCACTGATACATTAAACATACTGTAACATTAAAATAGCAAGAATCTGACCAACCTTCAATCAGCTGGTACGGCCTATTATGTATTCTACATCAAAAGTGTCAATGGAAAGCTTGACCGCGAAGTGCTGCGGGTACGTAAAAGATAGGAGGCAAAGAAGCTTAAACGTTCCTTTTTTGGGTCGGAAGCCAGCTTGAACTGTTCAAATAGTTTAAAAAAAAACGGACAAAATAAGAGAAATTTAGTAAAGGGAAAGCGTCGATCTAAGTCGGCTGCCCGAAACAGCTCAAAGCATCGGTGTTCTATCCGAAAGCCGAAAGTCATACTGAAAAGCACAACATATCCCAAGAATTATGCCAAAAACGGAGAAGCAGTTGATCGTTCTATCAATAAAAGAATTCAAACAGATATCCAAAACCATGGTTTTGCCGGCTTTGGCTAAGGCTTTGACCAACAATGGTAAGGTTGGCTGACAAACCGTTAATAGATGTATTTTGGAGTGAAAATATTTGCAATAAAATTTGCATCATGCAATTCAGTAATGATCTTGCGTAGTGTCTTAACTGGCCGATGGTAGGTCTGCAGGTTTATTGCATACATTAGTATCCCAGGTCAATTATCTAATAATCTCATTCCTGTATTATGTATCATCATAAGTGGTCCGGGTATTTGAAAATGTATATAAATGTCTCATACGGTATAGATTAATATTGATCATATTCACACGAGTAGTTCTGCATCCTCGCCAATAGTAAGACAGTTTTCGACTCCACATGCACCTATGTAACCTCACACCTGATGTTGGGATTTTTACAAATGACCTTTCAGACTAAACATCTCTTTAAGACAAACTACTTCGTGCAAGTAACGTCTTTCTTTAGTTTTTGTTTTATGAAAAACCGCAGTAGCGGAAGTCCCAAGAACAGAATCTCTATCACTACGCGTGTGCGTAGTGCTATTGCTGCATTTGTGAATACAGCAAAACCCTTCCGTTGTACGGAATCGCGCTTAACACTAACCATTTTACACTGATCATCACCAACCAGCGAATCAGGGCAACACGCATGCTTAATCACAAAAAGAAGAACTGTTCGTATGTTACTTTTCGAAATGATTTATTATTTTGGGGGATCAAGAGGATATAGGAAGGTATAACGAAACTCTTTTATTCAAAATAGTTACAATTGAAAATAGTTCGGTGATGAATAATGTCTGCTGTGCGTTCTTGGACAATTCATAGCAAAAAGCACAAGCAGCAATGGATTGCTTGGTTACTGCCATAGACAGTGCTGTGGAAACGCCAGATGTAACAGAAGTCGACACAAAAAACATTAGACAACTAGGCTTAAAAGTCCTGTTTTTTTTTTTTTGCTGGAAGGTCACTGGAACTGGCCAAATAGTTGGGTATTTTTAAGGAAAGGTATAGTGTTGGAGATCGATGTAAAATACCCGAAACAGCTCATAGCTTTGGTATTCTGGCGCTCTTATGTACTCACGGAAAATCCAGTAGATGCGATTATCCTGCATGTTGTAACATTACTCCGAAGGTCAATCAACTCTTTTTTCAATCAACCACTTCTAGAGAATTTTTAAAAGCCCAATATAAATGGAAAAAAATGGAACAACAGTTGATCGTGTGTGGTCAAAAGAAGAACTGAAAACATGAATGATTTGGTTGGTGGTTATGGCGGACATTATCAAACAAAAACATTGTATATAGTACAAGTTGTATTGATCCAAACACTAGATACCCCACGACTGAACGTATTTTCGTCTTCACAATCAAGCACTTGGGCAGCATCAAGGACATGGGAAATAATCTGTTTATTTTCGAAAAAAGGTTTTATCGAAAAAAGGTATGAACTTTTCATTTTTCAGTGTTCAGAGCTCAGATTTTGAGGGTAAATCCTCAACCAACGGAATAAACTTTAGAATGTATGCTTAGGTCATCCTCCACGGCGTGTTGATTAGAAGATTTCTTTTAACGGAAGCATAGTAAATACATTTGCCAACTAAAGTAAAAGACCAGTCATACACAATATTGAATTAAAGCAATAGAAGACAAAAACGGAAGCATGTGAATGAAACAGGAAGTATTATCTTTTAAAGTACAGTTTTTCGTGATAACATAATCGAGCAGTAGTATTCGAAGTCAACTATCGACTGGCTAAAGTCTTGGACGTTTAACAATCACTTCGGTTGAACAATAGTCCATTTAGTTAGGTCTGTTGATCCAAAGGTTGTCTAGAAGCCTCTCGGTGACATTCGCTTTCCCCCTTCAGATGATCGTCGCGTGCCACAACGTCCGTAAAAGGAGATTTTTGTCCTTCCGAAACCCTCCCATCCTAGCCCTAGCTTATTGGTGCACATGCGGGATGGGGACAAAGGGTCAAAGAGGTCGCCTTCGAGAACGATCACATAAAAAAATAGTCCATTTAGTGGTCCGTCCCTTACAAAAGATGAGCATGAAATAAAGTAAAGATGAGATTTACAAGATTTGTCCAGAATTTTAGGACTATCGAACAACTGTATTTTCTATACAGTATTGGTTAATGTCGATCATTTTCACGCTAGAGGCTGTGTATCGTCGACAGTTTAACCATGCACATATCAAAACAACGATCGGTTGGTTCGAAACTACCGAGAAAGGGTTAACGACATTTAAACAAATATCCGTCAATTGTAAAACAGATTTTTGACTATATGTACATGAACCCATGTGGCCTGGCCGTTTAAAGTAAGCAAATCCTGGCAAAACCGCTTGACTTATTTAACAAACAATTATAATAATGCCAAGGAGCCACACTGGCACAAAAACGTATGGTCTGAAAACATAACACAAAAAATACTCTTGGAAGTTGCAGGAAATTCAGAATTCACGTACAACCGGTAGGTTCTACCGGGCCTTAGCTAGTAAAAGGAAAACATATAAAAACAAAGATAGAAAAAATCCTTTACTAAATGAAATAGGAAACCGGTAGATACGCAAAACACAAGGTGTTACGGACAGATTGTAACAAAAAAAATTAAAACATATGCACAAAACACGAAACATAGTTGCACACAAATTACAAATAAAGAAAATCACAGCAGAACATCATAGGTCCGGTATTTAAAATATGCAGGGGCCCGCAGATTATCGCACTCATAATGCATGTAGAACACTGGCGAAATCAGAAGGAATGGAAAACGTATCCATAATAGAAAGTAGGATATGTTATACGATGTGCCTGCAGATCATCTCACACAGGCGAATTAAACCGGGAAAGATGAATGGAGACGATTGTCCTATTCCTATCCATAGCAATTGGTAATTGGCCATTCCCAACCTTTGTTTGTAATTCGGTGTCCATAATAACCTGTTTGGAAGTAGACCGATTCAAAAGCAATCTATAACCGACCAATATTTTTCACTCATGATTACCATGACACATGCTTCCTATTGAGTTAAGGTTCTTCAAACCGAGATAAGGTTTAGAGTTGGAGTAGCTTTATATCCACTGAATCAATTGCATTCTCTTCACTACATTTTAATGCAGATTACACCTTAAACCTCGACCCATATACTCAGGCCTGTAGAGAAGAAAGTGAAAATCAAGATTGCGAGTAGAATTAAACAAATATGATTAAGGAGAAATTTTAATTTGACCAGGTGAAAGCCTTGTTAATTAAAGGTAATCGTTTTGATCCGATAGTTTCGTCAATATTTTGAACCTGGATTGTTTTATTACCATTGGGCCATGAGCATGTCATAATCCAACCAGTGAGCCGATGTCATATCAGAATAACCGGTATATGATATAGGCTCTCACAGTTTGTTAGAGAAACTTTATCTATCCGGGAAAAGGCATTTAATGAGATAGAATATTATCCTGCGCATTAGAATTACTCGATTTAAATAAAGATTCTATACGAAACATCGACCAATCTAACCGGACTAAGAATTTTACTAGCTCTGTAAAACGCATTTCTGATACACTACCCGCAATTGCCAATAGCTATTCTTTTTGGTTCGATATAAATAATCAGATAATAATCATAACCTGGTGATTAATATCATGTCATACGACAACCATTGAGCCAATATCATATCAGAATAACCGGGATTCGGGAAATCCATACACAGTTAGATACAGCTTAAATCTTCTAACCTGGCTGATGCTTAGAGTAAAGCTTTTTTTTTGGACCTGCCGAAACTTCACTAGATTTGAGTGCAAATTCTTTCATCAACATGGACCTGTGTAACCGGGCCGTTTAACCTAGTTAGAATAAAACGTCTATAGAAGTTTGCACTCTGGTCGCAGGATTTTCCAAGGTGAAGACTCATAGTCTAAAAAAAAATTTGAATGCTTGCGGACGGAGGTACGCGACAGCCGATCAGTAGCGCCGGTTATAAAATCGGCCCATGAGCGCCAGGGCTCACCAACTGATGGCGAAGGTTCGAAACACAACCGATACCGGTCTCTACCCAGTACGAGAGGGCTGATTTCCCACGTGCGACAAGGAAACAAGCCTTGTAAGCATTTAACGGGCAGGCATGAACTACAAGATATTTACGCTAAGAAAAAGGAGTATGCTTGATAAAACTGTTTGGCAAAGTCAAGCACTATCTTCTAATGAGATTCATCTCAAGAAAAGATATTCAACATGAATATTTCTATTTTTTTAAATTTGACCCATAACTCAACTAAACACTCTGCCTGACAATGTTTTTCACAACCCTCTACGCTATCTTATACCTTTTAAATAAAATACTTCGACTGGGCCGAACATATAAAAACTTGTTTTTACTCAGAGTTGCAAAATGATCCTTTTGCCCATTGTCATTGCTGAAACTATAACGGGAATTATAAAACTACAAGAAAATAAAAAAATGGTACAGGTTCACATTGCGTTTGCTTTTATAGATACAAAAAAATACTTCGCAGTTTTTTTCATTTTCATCCAGATGACCGAAAAATATTGTTTGAGGTGGTCCAAAAGATTGATTTTAAACTTAAACCAGTGATTGAAAAAAAATCAGGCACTTCATGTTGTTATTGGATAATGATCTTTGTCGCACAATCAAAACAGTATTGGAGTGCAAACCTGGTAACAAAGCTAATCGAACCTTTTTTTGTCGATAAATCTCGATCGCAAACGACAATTTGTCAGACACCGCATAGTCACATAAAGGGTGTCCCAGAAAGTATAAGCACGATTTCAAAATTAGGAAAAAAATAAAACCTGTTCCAGAAACTGAATTTTTGTTTCGTAAATTGTGTTTGGGTTCTGATCTGGACTTTTTGCGTAAGATAAAATTTTTAAAATTTTAACCGTATTCTAATGACCGCACTTTTGATCTGTCGCCTCCGATATGGCTGTCGGAGGTCAGCACATACATGTCGTGAACGGTTTTCGACACTTTTGAACAGTTTTACACTTTTTTTGAAATCTGTTGATGTTTTCCGTAGCTTTAACATGTTTTCTCAAGTGTGCCTTCGTTAGCGCAAAAAATATCTCAAATGGTCTGGTCTTGGTCGACTGCATGATGCATGAGGGTTGACCACACAGCAGCTTGTCGTACAGTTTCCGGGCCCGATGTTTAATGCATGCCTAATTTGCAGTCCGTTTCGATTTCTTCTGGATTTTGTACGATTTTAAATTCAATCTTGCCTTGTCTCATTGGACGTTACTTTTTAACGTACCCATTTGTTGAGCCACATCGCGAATGGAACTTTCCTATTTTTGCTTGATTGCTTTTGCTCTTTCCCGGTTCTACTGTTGGTCGATAGGACCAGGTTTTTAACCATTTTTAAGCGTATCCCCGAAGCTAAACGCCTCCCAAAACTTTTGGATGGCGGCTCGTACGGCTCCGATACATACACCTACCGATTTCGCCAATTTCCTTAGCGAAATGTAAGGAGTCGAACACCATTTGGGCAGAACGCTTTTGCGCTTTTTGACGGAAATGCCCCGCGTTTTAACAGAAACGGTTGAAAAAATAGTTTGGATGCACTACCTAGTAGGTTTGAATGTAAACAATCAAACAGCCGAAGAATCAACTGTTTGGGGTCATCCGTTTTCCAGAAACGTAATTTAGAAATCGTGCTTATACTTTATGGGACACACTTTAGTTTTGAATTAAAAAATGCAGAACAGGTTTTGAAACACTACACATTAATTTTCCCGTTCGATCACAATTTTACCCAATCTGTACTTGCATCCTATTCGGCTGCTACCATGTGAGAGACTAACCACCAATTCAACTGTCTTCAACGCCAAAATTCTTCATACCTGAACGTTCGAATTGAAATTCTAAAATAAAAAATACACGTTCTTCAAAAAAAAGATATCTATGGAAAAGATAGAACGGGCCGATTTGCCATCATAAACTGCCCGCAAAGTTGGTGCAAAAGGAATGCAAAATACGTAAATAAAATAGAAATGGTTTCTCAAGAAGAATTGTTACTGAGCGGTCGAGGAAAAAGGAAATATGTCCTTTTCTTTTGAAAACTTGTTCGAGTCAAACTCCTGTCTGACGGTTTTCTTGCAACCTCAATAACAACTCTAATAGGACGTTAAAAATAAGCACTCTTTGTCATTTACTCTCGGTTGCAACCCGTTTTTTGTTGCCAGGTTTCGATTGTTGAAATTATCAACAAAAAATAAAACCAATGAATGTAGTTGATTGAGTTTTGCATTTGTTTAGTATCATTTTTGGATGGCATTTCTATTCATAGCTTCAAAAAGTACTTTTACACGAAACGGGACTTAACAAATCAACAAAAAAATATGAAACATTTGTTGTAGTGACACAATTTTGGTGAAAAAATAGTAGGACATGGATAATCGCTTCAACATGAAAAAATACGACCTGTAAACTTATGACGCTAGTACCATTTTCAAACACGACCGAATTGAGTCGACTGAAAGCAAATGCTTTAGAATACCCTTTTCTGTGCCAAAACAAGCAAGCAAAGACAAACTGATAAAGGTTCTTTTAAATAATAATGATTGAGTGGTCAAAACATTTGCTATTTAACGTGCTCTGGCTAGTTATGGTGTGCAGAAAAGAAATGTTGCGAACGATATCCATAACTAATTGAATCTATTTTGTGATTTAGGTGTATAACGTTTTGTTTTGAGACATCGCATCTTTTCCACATGGACGACTGGTCACGCTGAGGACATTATTAATAGTTGTCCCTCCCTTCTATGAAATCACCAGCTCTAATAAACCCTCAGGAATCAGCATAACACATAGAATTACTACGGGGTCCAGTCTGAACGCTAAACTTAAGAATTAAGCGCATCTTCATGGAATCATTAAAAGATTTATAGAATGTGCTATCAAAATGCGCATAATGCAAGATGATCGCTGATATGATACATGTGAAAATACGGGACATCCTTAATTTGTTGATCTCATGCAAAAAAATGATCGTGTAATTGGTGCTGGTAACAATTCGAATGGGTAAGTCATATGAGCTTTTCTTCGTTCGTCTTGCCATTATGAGGATAGAAACATGCAAAATGGAAAGAAAAACTGAAAACGTTGTGTTGAATGAAGTATTCTAAATGTTAATTGAAAACTTGGAGCAATCGTTTCAATAGATCTGTTGAGAGCCAAAATATTCGAAATTAATGTATCCGCGCATTTATGTTTGCCAGTTTATCTTCACATTTTGACCTGAAGTCTAAACACGACATTACGTCTGTAGATTTTTTTCTCTCTGCTGCTATTGAAGTTTTAAAGAGCATTGAAACTTGAAATCAGTTAATCGTGCTGTGCGAAAGCAACGTTAACATAGTACAGCCTAGCAATGAGTTACATGAATAAACAATAAACAACAAAAGTATGAAGCACTCATTATGCAGATTTCCATTACAAAAGTGCTCAAAATTGCGCCCATCCCTATCTACGTTGGGCTATATTTTTATTTTCAAAAGAGTTCTGCTTTAACAATAACGTTGTTGTAAAATCTCAACGTTAAAGCTAGAGAAATAGATGTTTTCGAAAAAGTTTGAAACTATGCCGATTTACCTAGTTAGATACAAAAGCTAATTCATACCTATTTTGAAACGATTGCTTATCTGCTGCATTACCCGTATTTGTCTTTGCAAATGTTTTAACCAAAGAATGTTTATCTCCAGCCTGAGGTCTTGTATTTGTATAAATAAAATTAGCTTCTTTTGATATTATTTTGCTCAATGATGAACCTTCGATGAACGCCATATTTCTAATCTGATACTTCTTTCCTCCTTTGCGGTAGTGTTTGTTTTTCAATGGTGCAAATTTCCTGCTCCTTCTGGCTTCGTTGCGCGGAAAGGTCGCTTATGTATCGCCTTTTGGTCGCTATCAGTTGCGCTGTTCGCGTTGCTGTTTTGACTTCCGCCTTAAAAACCGCTACCCTATGGCATGTCGAACGAATCGTTTTCGGAATCAATACGGTAGCGCTCCCCCTGGGAGTTGGACATGGATTTCGATCCTTCGGCACCCAGGTCAGGACGTCCATACGTCGGATATAGACTGCTAGAGACATCACTGCTTGACATGATCTTGTGTAATTCGGACGCTGTATTCCGTTCACTCTGTTCCGTTTCCTGGTAAAAATTGGAATCCGACAGTCGGCTACCATCAGCTTTCGCGGACAACCGGCTGTTTTCGTCGATTTGTATGTTTTTTCTCTTTTCCAGATTGTCTTCTCCGTCGGAATCGAACACTCCATCGCCGAAGCTATAGTGCTTGCCCATTTGCTAATTGTGACACCTCTTTTACGTGTCCTTTGTTTGGCTCTTCTTCGTGGCTTAATTTTTCGTTCCCGTGCCAAAGGATAGTTCATTTGGATCTTTGTCGTTTTGATGAGCTTCCACTTGACGTTCATCGCATTTCTTTACACCCGCAGCAATCTTTTTATCTCTTTGTTTTTTGCATAGGTTTTTGCTCGGTGGTGTTATTTCATGCGGAAAACGTACTTGTTATTAACTTTGTTTGGATCTGTTTTCGCAGTTGTTGTCGGCGATCCCTCCACAAATTCGGTGATCTTCAGATGGAACGATTGTTAAAAAGTTTGTATTTTTCGAATTAAAAACGATCAATGCTTACCATTTCGAAAATGTCGGCAGTTTTTTCAACGTTCCTCGAATCATCCATTTTCAGCGATTCTTTGCAATGAATGGTCGAACCGGATTTATTAATGACGAAGATTGTTGTGTTAACGGAAAAACAGTCGTATCTTCATGTTATTTGCACCATTTTGAATTGCCTCACAAAGGGCAGCCAAAGGTTCATGGTGTTCGAAGAGCGGTTCTATTGATCTGTATGGGGTATACCACTAAAATGAAGAACGCACAAAAGCTGGAAGCAACATCCTTAAAAAAAAACATACCATAAAACATCTTCCTTGGCTTCCGTTTGAGTTCGTTTATCCGGGATTGTATCAAAATTTTGTGCGATTAATCAACTCGACAAGTGACAGCAAATTACAATACTGAACAAAGGCTGGCCCTGGGTTACGTCACCAAAAGGGACTTGGACAGCGACGAAAACCGAGGCTAGCGGACTACAGTTCTCACGTTTATAAAACCTACTCCAAACTTGACTGACACAAAACAAACGTTTGATGTGATCATTATTCTCGTCTGAATTTTTAGTGGTTGACAAGAAGGTTTTCCTCAAACTCAAACAAAGTTTGTGTACTTAATCATCAAATTTATGGCCATCAATCGTTTTATATTCCATTCTACTTCTTTGGTTTCCATGCCTTGTAGGTTTACAATGATACATTCAGGGCTACAATTGGACGATATTTTTTGTTCAACAAAGTAGTCTGACGCAGAAAACCTTTACAACTTGTTTATGAGTCCATGTTCGGATCTCCTGTCATACAAAATGCAGTGAACCATATGAGTAAAGAACAAAGCACGCTACTATAAACCAGCTTCGAACGATTTGTCAAACGACGAAAACCAAAGCCAGCCGGTACCTACAAATTGCCAACAAGGAAAACGTGGAACATGTCAAAATTTGTATCAATAAATCCAAACAGGATATGCAACGAAAGCTACCACCGGTGAACAGCTACCGCTCCAAAGCCTTTCAAAAGATGTTATGGTTATTGTGAAAATTGTCTTGCAAAGACCTTTCATTTGAGGGGTCTGTTGCTGTAATTGACCGAAGTACTAATTCGCTATTGACAAAATAGCTAATTGAGCCATTATCACATGTATTGACCAAGGTTTCTGAAGCCTATTTCCTTCAGATTGGCTTGCAGCTTCGTTCTAATGGTGGGTTAACAGAATTTCCCAACCCGAATCACAATAAAAAAAATAATCGCGACATCAAGACAAGACTAACCATTCAATTTCGGTTTAAATATCGTATGCCCTATTCTGAATCCCCATAAAATCACAACTTATTTTTCCGTTAGAAAAACGTGCCATACACTTCCAAAGGGAGGATCCCCGTTGTTATAAGTTCGGTTGATCACGACAATCTTCTGACGTAAAGAAAAAATGTTTTTTGCAGGCATTGAAGATCGGGCACAACTGTATGGAACACTGCTTAAACAAGATTGACTATGAAGCACGATAGTTTTATTTCAAATCCGGTATAAAAGTCAGTACAAAATCAAGTTCTAGGTTCAATCATTGTCACTTCGTGGGGCAAATGCGTTGGGTAAGGTTTAACACATCCAACCATCGAGGTTCTGCTGTATTTTCTTTGTCTATCTCTATCCAATCCGTTTAAAAAAGTTCGATATGAGTAAAATTAAATCTTTCACATTGTCTGTAATGAAGCAATAAAAGTAGTGTGTTGGTATTTTAAAACTGAGAAGAATTTGTTTTCTGTTTGTAATAGTTTGCTGTCCACACACTGCTAGCTTTCCCTTACCGATCCCTGTTATGTTTCCTGCTGGTTGAAGAACAATCTAAGGCAATACCGCTCCGTTTGTGTGCAAGGCAGCGAAAAGCCATTAAGATTTTACTTATGGTGAAAATATGCTTCAAATCGCGTTTTTTGTCCGTCTGCCTCAACCGATCGGTGACCTACGGTGACTTTTCTGCTCTACCTGGTTTTTTCTTCAAGCTACCGGGCTAACGGACATGATGGCGGCCAACAGCTTCAATCTCAGCATAACCGTAAAGCCTGACAATCAGCAAAGCCTCACTGCAAGGGGGCGGGGCTCGTTCTCACGCAATAGTCAACTGTTCGGCGGATCTTACAAGTCACAGAAGACGACCGCTTTTTATGACAACGGATGAGAACGACCAGGTAGATGTTCGATAGAACCTTTTACACTTGAGGAAAAAAGTCTCATTTCACAAAAGGACGTAGTGCTGCATTTGTAAGTGTTGGCGGTCGATTGGCGTGACCATCAAAATCATCTCTTCGTTATCTCCCGAGCTGGAAGAGTGTGTTATTAAAGGGAAGAAAGATCCGCTAGTTGCGGCGAGAATGTTATGATTCCATGTTATATTCTGTTCAAAGGCGTCTTTTTTCTGTCTATGAGAAAGTTATCCTCTGAGAATAATGAGCAAGTGCAAGTTCCTGGCAGCTTTTCTACTCACGGACTGATGTATGCTGTCGATAGGCTGCCCACATTTTAGGAAGAATTTATTTTGGAATTTTCAAACCAGCAAACAGCAAGCTCAACAAGAACAACTGTTTTTCCCAAAACTCAAACCATAAGCTTAAAAGGCACGGTGCGTTACAACTTTTAACAGAAATGCATACTTAAAACCAATCAATCAATTTTTTAAAAAAGGTTCAATAAAATAAACAATCCAACTGTTTCTCAGCAGTATCATTATGTCAAAGCACATTGTCCGCTAGAAAACGCGGCGTTTAATTGTAAACAAACTTAGTAGCAAAACGTACACAATCATGACTTGTAGCCACATTTTAATAAGCTGTTATAATTATCTAAACAATAACGCCTAACAAAAGTATAAACATAAGCCTACGAACGGAAGCGGCTCTTTTTTATTTGACTGTGAAGATAGCCCGATTAAATATCACGTTTTTTTTTACGCTGGTCATTACAAAATAAGCGTTAGTACTGTTCCGATGGAAGTATTTTTTACACAAACCATGCCATTTCATTCCATTCACGGGACAAATGTTTGAACCCGCAAACGAAGGAATAAAAGGTGTGTGGTTTTGTTTAGGGACGTTGATAAAGGACGATTGATAGTCAGTTTATGGGAAAAATACACCTGACCGATAGTCATGTATCCGATAGACCTTGAATAGTAGAACTTAGAAAGAAACCCCATACAGCGTTTTACAGCTCACCTAGCAATCGGGGCAGTGTATGTAGAACATCAAGAATGATAGCCTACTGCAGAGTATTTGATGTAGAATAGCAAAACCCACAAGTGGCAACACATACTAATATCTGAACACCGAACACTAATTTAAACGGGTTTTGAATTGAATTGTTGAAAAGAGCACAATTGCGCAGATCCAGTCACGGAACCTGGCCTGGAACTTCACACGAACGAACGAAAGAAAGAAGGTATTTGGTAGGCATTTTGAAGCGAATATATTTTTTTAAATTAAGTTGGGTTTAATATAGCAGTGAGGCAACCATACAGTAACTATGCCTTGATTAGTACCATTTCATTAACGACGGGATTCAGAAAATCACAAGAGAACATCATATTTCTCGCGTGATTCTAAAGTCGACCACATTTTTCCTTTAAATGACTGAGCATACATTTTTTACAAACAAAAATAGGCACGGTATTTAAAATACGAAATGGCCTGCCGACTTTCTGACTCACACCGCATTTTGAACATGGGCGAAACCAATAGGAATCCTTCATTAATAGACGGGGATCTTATACTTCATTGAAATGGCTTACATTGGACTGTTACGTATGGCTTGGTGACAGTTATTGAGTTTTGGCCGTGATACAACGCGGTTTTTTGGCCAAGCTCCTAATGTCATAAGCCATGGAACAAAACTTCCTATTGAGACATTGGCCTTTAAACCGGGATGAGGTTTTGAGTAGATGCAGCGTTTTATCCTATTTTGATGGGTACTTAGGTTCTTAACTATGAGAAACTCATCATGTTTCTTTGCAATTAACCTGTATTACCCAGGCACTGCATTTGGTAGGTGTATAAAACAGGGAGTATTTGTGGACACATTAATCAATTAGTGGTGGTTGACATATGACGATTATTGTCCCTGTTATTTTTCTCTGGCTGGATTTTGGCTGCTGATAATCAGGAAATTATTATACGCAGTCAATGTAAAACACATCCCTCAGGTAAGGCCTTTAGTGATGAACAGCTTCTCTTTTTATCCTTATAACTTAAATAATAATTAGTAATCTAATTATTATTCAGCCATGAGCATGTCGCAAGCTAGCCAGAGACCCAATATCATATCAGAATAACCGAGTTTTGAATTAGTCTCTCACAGGATGATAGAGCGTCTGAATTTTTCAACCGGGCTAAGGCTATAAAAAAGCCTTATATTATCCTTTCTATTAAGTTTAACTCGATTTAAATGAAGATTCGCACTATAACAGTTGGCCGTTTAACCGGGTTAAGTATTTTATGATCTCTGTAGAACGCATTTCTCAGACACAACCCGTAATTACCAATACTTATACCATTTTGGTTCGGTATGAATCATAACAAAATAATTAGAACCTGGTGAATTAATATTTTAAAAAAATAACCGGGATTAGGGTTAGCCACACACAGTTAGATACAGCTTAAATCTTCTGATCGGGCTGATGCTTAGAGTAAAGCATCGTTTTTTTTTATCTACCGAAACTTCGCTAAATATTAATGTAAATTCTTTCATCAACATGGGCCCGTGTAACCGGGCCGTTATACCTAGTTATGTATTAAATAATCGTAAAGGTAAGGTTTTCGGGGTGATGCTTTGGGGTCACTCCATTACTTGAATGAAGTGACGCACCAAAAGTGACGCAAAACCTTACTTTTCTATGGGACCTCGCTTGAGGTAAAATCGAAGGATCACTATAGAAACCAATCAACTCGCATGGAGAAATTTAAGGATCGTCATACTGCCAACGAGTGCGCATGGGCTAAAGTTAAGGATCGCTATATCAACCAGCTTAACTGGGGAAACTATCTCGCCTGGGGAAATAAGATCTTCTTCCATCTGGCTAAACCTGCAGGCCTGGAGAAAGGGAAAACCGATTAAAAATTTGAAAGGTGCAAAAATTACAATTGCGCTGCTCCAGTCACGAAAAATATTAATCGCGTTCAATTGAACATGCATTCCAGGATTACCAGAAATGTATGGCTCAGCATGGTTTCATAAAAATCAACACGCAAACAATAAAAGGAAAACATATATAAACAAAGATAGAAAAAATCCTTTACTAAATGAAATAGGACACCGGTAGATACGCAAAACACAAGGTGTTACGGACAGATTGAAACAAAAAAAAATTAAAACATATGCACAAAACACGAAACATAGTTGCACACAAATTACAAATAAAGAAAATCACAGCAGAACATCATAGGTCCGGTATTTAAAATATGCAGTGGCCCGCAGATTATCGCACTCATAATGCATGTAGAACACTGGCGAAATCAGAAGGAATGGAAAGCGTATCCATAAAAGAAAGTAGGATATGTTATACGATGTGCCTGCAGATCATCTCACACAGGCGAATTAAACCAGGAAAGATGAATGGAGGCGATTGTCCTATTCCTAACCATAGCAATTGGTAATTGGCCATTCCCAACCTTTGTTTGTAATTCGGTGTCCATAATAACCCGTTTTGAAATAGACCGATTCAAAAGCAATCTATAACCGACCAATATTTTTCGCTCATGATAACCATGACACATAGATGCTTCCTATTGAGTTAAGGTTCCTCAAACCGAGATGAGGTTTAGAGTTGGAGTAGCTTTATATCCATTGAATCAACTGCATTCTCTTCACTACATTTTAATGCAGATTACACCTTAAACATGGACCCATATACTCAGGCCTGTAGTGAAGAAAATGAAAATCAAGATTGCGAGTAGAAATAGACAAATATGATTGAGGAGATATTTTAATTTGATCAGGTGAAAGTCTTCTTAATTAAAAGTTAATCGTTTTGACCCAATAATTTCGTCAATATTTTGAACCTGGATTGTTTTATTACCATTGGGCCATGAGCATGTCATAATCCAACCAGTGAGCCGATGTCATATCAGAATAACCGGTATATGATATAGGCTCTCACAGTTTGTTAGAGAAACTTTATCTATCCGGGAAAAGGCATATAATGAGATAGAATATTACCCTGCGCATTAGACTTACTCGATTTAAATAATGATTCTATACGAAACATCGACCAATCTAACCGGACTAAGAATTTTACTAGCTCTGTAAAACGCATTTCTGATACACTACCCGCAATTGCCAATAGCTATTCTTTTTGGTTCGATATAAATATTTAGGTAATAATCATAACCTGGTGATTAATATCATGTCATACGACAACCATTGAGCCAATATCATATCAGAATAACCGGGATTCGGGAAATCCATACACAGTTAAATACAGCTTAAATCTTCTAACCTGGCTGATGCTTAGAGTAAAGCTTTTTTTTTGGACCTGCCGAAACTTCACTAGATTTGAGTGCAAATTCTTTCATCAACATGGACCTGTGTAACCGGGCCGTTTAACCTAGTTAGAATAAAATGTCTATAGAAGTTTGCACTCTGGTCGCAGGATTTTCCAAGGTGAAGACTCATAGTCTAAAAAAAAATTTGAATGCTTGCGGACGGAGGTACGCGACAGCCGATCAGTAGCGCCGGTTATAAAATCGGCCCATGAGCTCCAGGGCTCACCAACTGATGGCGAAGGTTCGAAACCCAACTGAAACCGGTCTCTACACTGTACGCGAGGACTGACCTCCCACGTGCGACAAGGAAACAAGCCTTGTAAGCCTTTAACGGGCAGGCATGAACAACAAGATCTTTACGCTAAGAAAAAGGAGTATGCTTGATAAAATTGTTTGGCAAAGTCAAGCACTATCTTCTAATGACATTCATCTCAAGAAAAGATATTCAACATGAATATTTCGACTTTTTTAAATTTGACCCATAACTAAACTAAACACCCTGCCTGACAAGGTTTTTCACAACCCTCTACGCTATCTTATATCTTTAAAAAAAAATACTACGACTAGGCCGATCGTATAAAAACTAATTTTTACTCATGGTTGCAAAAAGATCCTTTTGCCCATTGTCATTGCTGAAACTATAACAGGAATTATAAAACTACAAGAAAATAAAAAAATGGTACAGGTTCACATTGTTGGTGGTTTTATAGATACAAAAATATACTTCGCAATTTTTTCATTTTCATCCAGATGACCGAAAAAGAGTGTTTGAGGTGGTCCAAAAGTTTGATTTTAAACTTAAACCAGTGATTGAAAAAAAATCGGGCACTTCATGTTGTTATTAGATAATGATCTCTGTCGCACAATCAAAACAGTATTGGAGTGCAAACCTGGAAACAAAGCTAATCGAACCTTTTTTTGTCGATAAATCTCGACCCCTAACGACAATTTGTCAGACACCGCATAGTCACACAGTTTTGAATAAAAAAATGCAGAACAGATTTTGAAACACAACTCATACATTTTCCCTTTCTATCACAATTTTACCCAACCTTACTCGCATCCTATTCGGCTGCTACCGTGTGAAAGACTAACCACCAATTCAACTGTCTTTAACCCCAAAGTTCGTAATACCTGAACGTTTGAATTGAAGTACAAAAATAAAAAATACACGGTCTTCAAAAAAAAGATATCTGCGAAAAAGATAGTACGGGCCAATTTGCCATCATAAACTGCCCGCGAAGTTTTTGCAAAAGGAATGCAAAATAAGTTAATGAAAAAGAAATGGTTGCTGAATTAAATTTGTAAATAAGGGGTCAAGATCGCCAACACTTACAAATGCAGCACTACGTAATTTTGTGAAATAAGACTACTTTCCAAAAGTGAAAACGGTTCTATCGAACATCTACCTGGTCGTTCTCATCCGTTGTCATAAAAACCGGTCGTCTGCTGTGACTTGTAAGATCCGCCGTACAGTTGACTATTGCGCGAGAACGAGCCCCGCCGCCTTGCAGCGAGGCTTTGCTGATTGTCTGGCTTTACGGTGATGCTGAGATTGAAGCTGTTGGCCTTCATCATGTCCGTTAGCCCGGTAGCTTAGAGAAAAAGCCAGGTAGAGAACAGAAAAGCCATCGAAGGTCATCGATCAGTTTAGGCTGACGGACAAAAAACACGATTTGAAGCATAAATTTACTATAAGTGAAATCTAAACAGCTTTTTGCTGCCTTGCACACAAACGAAGACGTTTTATCTTAGATTGCTCTTCAAACAGCAGGAAACATAACGGGATCGAAAAGGGAAAGCCAGCAGTGTGCGGACAGCAAACTTTTGCAAACAGAAAACAAATTCTTCGCAGATGATAAATAACAACACACTATTTTTATTGCTTCTTTACACACAACTGGTGGTGGCAGAAGCAGGATTCAGAAAATGCAACGATTTCTTCCCTAGACGGATATCAAACAATCGAATCCCGTCTGACTCAATACATCGGACTATTGAATCCCGAATTCTCAAGAATTGATTCGAATGTGACTAAATTAGGATTTGATTTCATGGTTTTTCTAAGAATATTTGAGTTTTCGTGACTTCTTTAAAATCTGTTCTGCCTTTACCAGTAACTATTTGACTTTAATGCGAGTCAAATTTGTCACGTAATGAGTCGATCTAGTGACAATGGAATTGATTCCATTTTACCCAAATCGAACATTTTTTTAAATGGATGGGATAGAGCTTGACAACAAAAATATAGCAGCACCTCTTTTGTCGGATGCAATCTACCTAACCCAACCCCATTGAGAGCACGAAGCTACAACGATTGAAACCAGAACCTAAGTTTGCACTGACATTTTAACTGGAGTTAAAATAAAACTGTCGCTCTACTTTGATAATCACGCTAAGACAGTTTTACCTACAACTAGGTATAACGGCCCAGTTACACGGGCCCATGTTGATGAAATAATTTGCAATAGCATCTAGTAAAATTGTGGCAAATTCTGTAAATCAAAGGCTCAGCCCAATTAGAAGATTTAGCCTGTATCAAACTGTGGGAGGCAAAAGTAGAATCCCGGCTCACTGACTGCCTTATGATGGCTGAATAGTAATGAAACATTTATCGGGCCAAACGAAAGAATTGTTGTCAAAGAAAAATAACGGGGCCAATACCCGTTATTTGCCAAGCACCACTAATTGACTAATGTGTCGACAAATATTCCCGGTCTTATCGTCTCACTAAATGGAGTCTCCGGGAAATACTGGCTAATTGCAAAAGAACATTTTAAATTTCGCATAATTTAGAAGATCTAATAAAGTGAACACGTAGAGTCAATAGATGAAAAGCTGCATCTACTCAAAACCTTATCCCGGTTGGAAGAGCATTGGCTCTTTTTACGATCTCAATTTAAAAACCGTTAAATTCAAAAATATAATGCAATAGGATTAGTGTTCGGAGAGTTTCGAGTGTTCGTTTTATGAATTTCGTCATCCAAGTATCCTTTTGTTTAACTCAAGCGAGCTGATTGCCAAGGCGATCAAAGTACAGAGAAACGTAGACGACAGGCTCTGTAGGTAGACTGTCATAGACTCTGTAAGATAACGCTTCAGGTTCTACAAAATTGACTGTTTATTGTTTACCAAATTTTGTATTTGTTTTTCTTAGAGGCGCGTGTGTGTGGTTTCGTGTGAGAGACGGCTCAGAAATTTGTGTTTTGGGAACTGACCTGTAGTGCGTTTCTGTAACAGGTTTTTTGTGATTGTGTTTTTGTTTCGGTGATAGTGATTTGTGTCGAAAACGGTGTCATATGTGCTTGTTTTTAAGTGTTTTTTTTTCTACTTTTTTGTGTTTGAACCTTTCGAATATTTTTTTGTGCATTTGCAGTGTTAGAAAATACACAGCAAAAGTGATTCAATTGATCTGAGCCAGCCTGCCCGCGCCCTTTAAACACGGATTTGGTGCACATTTTTTAGAATTATCTGATGAATCAAACACATAGTGCCCGTGAACGGCATTTTACAAAATTTAGAACCATTTTGAAAATCCCGTTCTACTTTTTTCCAATCGAGTTGGTTTCCCCAGGTCAACTGTGATTTCTATAGCGATCCTGCCATTTTCGCCAAGGATGCTGATTGCTATGGTGATCAATGCAATGCAATGGGATGAGCGTTTCCAAAATGTCCATACAAAGATGTGGTTTTGCTTCGATTTTAGTGCGTCACTTTATCCAAGTAGGAGCGTCACCCGTGCAGCGTTAGGTTTTGCAGCGTTACTTTAAGGATGTTTTATAATAAGATTGTTTTCGATATTTATTGCCTGCAAAAAGCATTGTTTTCTTTTGTAAGATAATTTTCTTGATATACTGAAATTATAACAACGGTGACCCTCACATTGGAAGTGTGTTACACGTTTTGATAAGAGAATAGTAAGTTGTTTATTGTTGGGGATTTAGATGCGGTTGAACGATTACTAGATCAACATTGAATGGATAATATCGTCTCAAAGTCGTGACGTTTTCTGTAATTTAGGTTCGTATCTGGGGATTCGGCATATTTACCACTAGAACGAAGCTGCACGCAAAACTGGCATCAACCAGATTCAAAATCCTTGCCACAACTAGGGATGATGGGTATAAAATCTTATTTGTCAAAAACTTTACTTTACTATTACTTGATCAATTTGAGAAACAGATCCCTCACATAAAAGAACTTTTCAAGACAATTGAAACAATGGCCAGATCTGTTTTTGAAGGCCTTTGAATCGGTAGTTCTTGAGAATAGTTGGTCTTGGTCAGTGTGGCATATAATAAATGAATTTCCTTATACAATTCTTTGTATTTACTATATTTTTAATGATATTTTGTTGCTTTTTAGTCTTGTAATTTTTTGTCACTTGTCGAATTGATTGTCTACACATAATTTTTATACAATGCCTGATAAACCAACTGAAACGAAAGCCGAGAAAATGTTGTATCGTATGTTGTTAAAGGCCGTGGCTTACACCTTTCTTGTGTCTCCAGTTTAAGTGCATTGCTAAATTTTACTTACATTACCTCCCTTGGACTACCTGAAACTTTCTGCTGCTCCACTTGAGGCGATTAAAAGTGGTGCAAAAAACTTGAAGCACCGATCTTTGGTCCGTTGAACAACGATCTTTTTTATAGAGAGGTCTGATTCGAACATTGGTTGCTCTACGCCAAGATGGTTGATGTTACATCTATCAGAGAATCGCTGCGAACCAAACTTACCTCCTACTTTAAGTTTTAGCCCCAGATAGACAAGTTCTAACGAGAAAAAGTTTTCAATAAACAAGGAAAGTCTAAACATTGTTGTTTACCTATAATTAACACCACTTCCTTTCCTCGACATAAGGCAATCGTGTGCTTTTTTTGCGTAAGATATGTACAGTTGGTGCAATGTAGTTTGCATCCGATCACATCATTTTTTTTTTGCTGTCAGCGTTTGCTCCAGGAATGCTTTACAGACTGCAAGATGCAAACATATATCGAATGGAAAGTAAACAAATTTCTAAGAGTGCGTTGCTGTCCGTAGATAATTTCTCAAGAAGATTGAAAAAGAATGATCAAACCTGGTGGCCTTTTACTGAGAAGCCATGGCAGACGCGTCAGTTGCAAGTTGTTTCATGTCAGAAACCGTGTCGTGTAGGCGAGAAAAGAAACTGATTATTGTTAAAACCGAAGCAGATAACTCTTTGGCATCGTTAGAAGCACTCGGATTACTCCAATGTTTCTGTTATTGTAAAATCACATATATTAGAAATTTTTGTTAACGATTTCTTCTAATCAGCGATTAGTACGCTAGAAAAAAAAACAATGCAGCAGTCTTAAAACGCCTATTTTCAAAGCTCAGCGATTGGTCAAAACATGTTAACTTTTTTGTTAAGTTTTATTTAAGATAAACAAAGTTTTTTTTATGTGAAACGACATAAGCTTGTGGGACAAGGCCTCTCTTCGAAGAGAGTTTGTGTTACCGAAAGGCGGTATATTATTGATCGTTGGTCAGCCGTTCATGATATCGGACGGTGCCAGACTCGAAATTCGATTGCACACCTGTGGTATGGTGTTTTCTCGTGCTACCGCTGCACTATGGGCACCACCAACATAAACAAATAGCAAGTCATAATTTACTTAAGCTATGAAAGCAATGAAAGCATAATAAATTAACTTCTCTCTTATAATATACTTCTCTCTTACAAGCACAAATTGCTTTTTTTTTGTGTAGCTGCAAGTAAAACACAGAAGCGTTAACATCTTCACATTGTTTCATTCTATGTTGTCAGTTTTATGGAGCAAAAAATATGTTGGACCGACAAAGATAGGACTGTACTGAGACCCAAGCGATGTTTTGTTTTCATTGCTTTTTGACACCCTTTATAAATGGAAAACTTCTTTCAAAATTCCTTCTTAAGCACAATTCGACAAAAACACTATAAAGTTATGTATTTATATATACTTTCGTGCAGTCTTGCAGAATGCTTACGAAAAGCACTGGTCTTGCGTCAGAAAAAAGTAAGCTAGTCCGTACTCAACTGCACCACGAAAATCGTGAGCTAGCGCATTCAATCCTGGATGGTTATTTTTAAATAGCTTTTTTCAGATCTACTTTAAAGCACTTTCCCATCTACTTTATCGTTCAAAAAGCTTAAACGTATTGACGATGCGTAGAAAAATATAATCTATCGATCTTACATATTTGTTACGAATATCTTCTTCATGCAGAAGAAATAAACGGATTTCTTTGCCAAAAAAAAAAAATTTGCTCAGTCACATCGCTTTGCTAGTAGGTAAAGTCGATTTGACAATTTAACGAGGCCGTAGACAAGATTGCTCCAAAGTGGCTTTTCGCTTTGTACAAAGTCACCTTCGTATCACAAACCATTGTGCTTCGAAGCTAGTACCCGCTAGGCGATTTCGAGTGAATCGTCCTAGAAAACATGCAACTTCGAGAGGTTTAGTAATGTGAGTGGGACGACTGCTCGAAAAACATCCTATATTTGTTTCATCTTCATACAAAAAATAAGCACCTTTGTTCACATGTAGGTTGTTTCAAGACTTTTATTTCGAAATGCCTAGCGGGTTGGATAGCGTGCTTTACATCCATGCTAGAATAATTTGAAAGAGGTCTCCATTTATGCTTAAAATTAAAAAAACAAATAACCCAAACAACGGGGATATTTCACTTCACCGAACAAGGTGTATATTTTTCCGGCATCTCCTACTTGTGGAAGAGCAGTTTATTTGCGTGTAACCACCAGAAAAAACTTTATTTAAAATATCGATGAAAACTGAGTTTCATAAGAAATTACTTTTATGAAGGCTTGAAATAAGCAGAATAACGCTAAATGCGATTTTTCTTATAGAATGTGTTAACGTGTTATGAAGTTGTCGATTATTGTAACATATTGAATTGAAATTTTATAACAGCAAGCGCAATGTCACATTTTTCACTGTTACTACACCTGGCATTGTTAAGCATGGTTTGGGCGACATATTTTTCATAAAGAGGCAACCTGACAGGCGACGTCGCGATACTTTATGGGACGTCACGCTGCAGTCTTGACCACAAATTACGTTTGTTCAAGTTCAAGCTTAAAGAAGAGTAAGTCAAATTTATTTGAACAATGAAAATACAGCATTTTAAATGAAATAGGAAAAAAATAATAGAAACAAGCTGACGAGCAACCCTATCGTGGCGTTTTTAATCAACTGCACTCGGTGCGTATGATTGTTCGGTGATGTAACGCCTGATCAAAAATGATTCGAAAAAGCATGCGTGCCTCGTTGAGCAAAACTGGATGTGTAGTTTTGGTAAAATATGTGTTTCATTTCGATGGCATCAACGCAATGATGTGTAATTCACTAAACATAAATAAATCATGTAGATTTTGTCATTAAGACACCTTGGCATAGCGCTGACCTTTACTGTAAACACCCTTTATTAAAGCTGCCCAGAGTTTTGAGCACCGTGAGCAAGAAAATCTGAGAAACCACGAGGTGGATTGCCTTTTCAAGCTGACCTCTGAGCGAACCAGACGTGTCATACTGGGGTCTTCTGTTGTTCTGCAAATGTGTATGTGTGTGTGTGTGTGTCAGTGCGGCTTGGTAATATAAGCTTATGCGTAATCGGCTTTGGTAAAATAAATGTTATTTGCCTTTTTCTTCACGTTTACATTAAGGAAAATTGTTTTGTGTGATAATATGTTAATTTGTTCAAATTTCTTCTCGACGTCGACTATTCTGGAAGGAATGCTGGTATCAAAATAGTGAAACTTCGTGAGAAGTAAAATTTAAAGTGTTAGGTTATGTTGATTTGTTTGATAGCGGCAAGTTTACAGTTGAATAAAACAGCCAGAATTGTTAACACACGAAAAGCTGGCGAGAGGTTCACCTATGCCAAATAAAATTTAGCGATACTTTTGACGCACTTTACAAATAAAACGCCAAAAGTGTTGATGTGCAGCCAGTAACCTAAAAACAAGATCGTGTCTTACATATTGCACAGGATTTGTTAATCGCCATGAAAAGAACCAATCATGTATTGCGAAATTATCTCAAATGAAGACCCGTACGAGTGGTCTTGCTCGATCAATATGCTAAGTGATTCTAATAAAAAATAGGAAGTACGAATTACAAGAACAAATCTACAGAAGCTTGCAAGGCAAAAGTACTTTCACTTTTGACAAAAGAAGCTGTGTTAGCTTTAATGCTCAAACCGTTTCCAAGAAAACCTAATATGGTTATTGGCGATCTCGCTTAACACACGGAGAAAAGACTAAACCTGGCCTCGTTATGGCTTTCCTGAACAGTAATTGGCAATTTGCGCATCTCGGTGTTTTAACCGTTGGAGGAAGCAACGGCAAATAGTTTCTTTAGCCACATGTGCTCTAAACGCAAACACAGATTTTTAAGGAATGCAAATAAATCTTTGTCATCTTTTTAAAACGGTGGCTAGATTATTTTAACCATGCATGAAATAATTTGTACGGCAATACGGCCAGGCCGTTCCTTCTGAAAAATAAAAAAAAATGTGTAGTAAAGCATGAATTGTAATATGTCTATTGTTGTCACAATTCACATTTTTTTATTTCCAGAGTTGGCAGAGAGTACTTTCTTCAAAGAGAAATTTCAAACAACTTGGCAGATCACTAATATTTTTTAACTGTCGGTAAGTAATCAATGAAATTTGATTAAAAAACCGCGTGTTTAACTAAAATTGGCAGTAGAACAATTTTGTTCAATGAAGAAGCTACGATCTGATTTTATTTGCCCTAGCTAAATGTGCATGTACAATTTCGTTCGCATGTTACGAAATTAAACCTTATGTGACTTGATAAATTCATAACGTTTCAAATCATTTGTGATGTTAATCATGAAAGTAAAAGTCCCTCTAACGTCGTTTGTTTGATCATTTTTGGATCGTTTAAAGCAAATTTAATAAAATACAACCGTCAGTCGTCAAATGCAATCTTGAAAATCTAGGAACCTCGAGAGACGATGAAGTTTGTTGCAAATCATTCTACAGAGACTTCAAAAAGAGAAAAATGTGCGATTTTATCGACGAACAAAAACTAATACTGCATGCCCAATGTTTTAAGATGAGATTTACTCTGCTCTTTAATCGAAATCAATCTGTTTAATTTAAAAGCTCAAAAGTAATAAAAACGTAGGATGGTACAAAACACGATGGGTCTCCCTATAATTGTTCTTTGCATCGTTGAAAAAAAGTCCAGTCTGTCTTGTAATGGTAAAGCATTGCAGCAAACAGTCTAGGTAAAATTTTTTGTAAAAAATTACAAAGAAGCCTAGTTTTCGATGAACAAAACGAGTCAGCCGTTTTGTGCGTTAAATTGAATTGAATGACGAACCACCGTGTGTAACAAATCCAATTTAAAACGGACGATGACAAATTTCACAATTTGTTAATTCTCGAATACTGTGAAAAGCTGCAGAACGACCTGCTTAATCATTTTAATTTCTTTTCAAAGTTATCCACCACCAGGAAAGTTCGAGAAACTCAATCTGTGACAAACATCGCATCCAAACTTATTTTAAATCAGCTGGTTCCTTCAATACTCAACGCTTTTTAACACGTTGACTGCCACGCTTATTTTGGTCATGTTTCCCTGCAGGCCAAACTTTTTCTTCATACAATATCGCTGGCTATCATTTTTGATAGCCATGGCCTGCTGGGAAGTGCACAGGTGCTCGAAGCGCACACACACAGCTCGGCAATTGATATTTTTCTGGTTTTTTGCCTTTAACACCTTATTGTTTATTTCTATTGGCGTTATTATTAAATATATAGCGCCTCATGATTTCTCCAATAAACGGCTTACGTATTAGCAGCGTGACTGCATCCGTCTCGTTCACCCAATAGACACGCAACGACATTTAGCGAAAGAGACAAAGCGATTCACATGTGATTCAATAAACAAAAACCTTCCACTAAAACAGCTTGTAACTTTTTTCTTACCACAGTTATTGTAAAACCAACCACAAATTAAGCTAGACAGGAGATGAAACTATGTAACTACCAAAGGATTTGTAGGTAGGAGTTGTCATTAAGAAGATATAGTACTTCAAAAATCATGGTAGGTGGCTATCAAAAATGATAGCCATGGCCCCCCAGGAAACATCACTGGCTATCAAAAATGATAGCCATGGCAGTCAACGTGTTAAAGTGCATCGTCTTGATACTAAAGGTAAGCTTGCTTTTAGAAAAACCTTAAAATGCCATTTTTCGATACACCGCAATCTTGTAGAATTTTTTCACCTTTTCTACCCATACTGCAAACGATGGAAAAACCCTCACAACGCCTACGATGTTTGATCATAGACGCTAATAAGTCCTTTGGTACATTATAAGCCAGAAATGTTATACCTGCTTAAAAGCGTATCTGTTTTGCTCTCTGAAAGTTTTCTTCGAAAAACTAACTAATCTGTTTACAAGAAAACTACGATTGATTCAGGTAACCTCTTTAAGCGCTTAGCAGAGCGAACTTTACCTGGGCACAAAACTACCCAGTTTTCCAACAAACGGCCTTGAATGTAAACCTACACTGGACGTAGTGCATCGAACTGCTGAAAACATCACATAATGAGGCGAATAGGAAAATATTACGCTTATTTTAAAATGCAAAATTATCGTGCTCTATGAAATTTATTGAAAAAGAGGAGGTGTAATTGTTATAAAGTAGGCTTCGAATTGGTCCTGGTAGTCTGAGCTAAGCGTAAAGGCGCCAGTTTTGTACCTGATTAGGTAAATACCTGCCCGATGAGAAATGTGCCTACATCCTGTACACGTCTTGTGATCTTTGTACTAGGGAAAAAATAGTTCTTATGTTTCATGACTTGTGTGAGATCCATCCGCTTTAAAATTTAACCGGTCAGAAGTTTTAGTTTTTCTTTCAAATGCGTTAGCAATGACAATGTTAAAACACATTTACGATTTCATAGAGGAGCAACCCAGACCTTTTGACCTTACTGAAATTTAAAACTTTGTCTCAACATCTGACGTGCAACGATAAACGTGCATGCAGTGATGCATTTGAATTAAGCTGTCTCGTTGGAAGAATATGTCTGATTATTGACTGGTCCACAAAATCATTTTAAATCGATTTAAGTGAGGTCAGGACAAATAATCATTTTACAAAAAATGTAACTTCTTGTGATTTAAATATTTATCAAAAATAGAATAAAATTTAAACTTTTGTTCATAGGATTTACTTAAACTAAATTTGTATGTCCGATGGCTTTCAAGCTGTATGGAAGTGCGATATGCAATCATTGTTTAACAATCTTTACCAAATCCGTTTAAAACCACTCCGTGGCAACAGTCAAATTCATTCGGGAAAATGTCAAAAAAAGGAGTGTTTGCATGTCTCACAAGCTCGTCTTCTTTCAGGGAGCAAACCAAAGACAGCAGCAACAAAACGGTGTTAAAAGAAGTCCTTACACTGGCAAAAAACAAAGAAGGGCGGCAAAACAAGATTATCGCTAAGTCCAGAGCAGCGCGAAAGCAGAAGCGTCAGTTTTTTAACAGACTTTGAATGCTGGGCGAGATCGACCGTGCAAAGCAGAAAAAGTGGATGCCTACAATTGATGCATCAAAAAGTATGCTGCATAAAAATCTTCATTGTTTTACTTTATTTTCAACACCTTGGAACTTGGTGAACATCCATGTGAGCATTGCGACTGCGTCGAATAAAAGTGATTTAAAACGGACTCACGACGGTAAACGAAGCAAAAACTAAACTTTCCCTTTCTGAAACAAGCAGCCAAAAACTCTATATGGCAATATAAACTTGGGTTTTAAAGTGATCTACAACGAGAAAACTTGAAGGGACTCAACATGTTTCGTGCAAACCATCTTAGTTCAGTTGAAATCTGTTATTTTTGTTATGTTGAATTGGTACTTAAAGTGACACACAGGTACACCTATTGCTGAACCATTGATCACAGGTACACCTGTTGCTTGATACATCCATTTTTAAAAGGTTCATAAATTTGACACAAATTTATTGGTCATAAGAGAAGTACCTGCAGTAAAGGTCATTTCATTTGTTTTCTTTGAACTTTCTTTTAAATCTTATGTAAAGGCAGTTCAAAAGGTAAGCCAAATTAGTATCAAGAGACCCATCCAAAGGCTCAGCAGAAAAAACCGATACTAGTCTTTTTACTATCTGAACATCTTCTTTCAATCTTATTTCAGATCGACGAAATCGTGAAAGTGCTGTGCGGTCGAGTTATCCTCCAGTAGTCGGAGAGCGCAACATCTGGATAAGATGGTAAGTTTAGTTAAACATCAGAATTTATTGCCAGCTGGTAAGAACGTTTTGGAGTCGCCATATGCGGCCAAGTGTTGTCGTGCAAAAAATTGATTTGGTCCTGCTGGTTCATGTACTAAGTAAGAATTTCCTTCAATGGGTGACTCAAACACATACGTGTTCGTTGGTATACGTCATACGTGAATATTTCAAATGGATTTCAGTACTTCAAGGCTACTGCGTTGAGGGCAGCGCCGGTGCCATCCAGAGTTCATAAGACAGCTCTCCGTTCAAACTGTAACGGTTTATGCTTTCCATCCGTCGCTTTGTTTTATTCTTCAAGCAAAGTTTCAGTAAAGAGTGGGTTGAAAATTTTCGGCGCTGCAGCGCGAATGCGAAGCAGTATGAGTCAGTCGCTGCGTCTCGCTCCGAACCACGGGGATAGGAATGAGTTCATTCAAAAGTGGTAGTAGGTTAGGTCTCAGGTGACAAAACGGCGCTTTAGGCTACAGGGGTTGAAGTTCAGTGACACGCAATGCCCAGTCTTCTAAAGAATAGCAGGCGTGACGCACAAGGCCGTTGCGATTCAAATGAGTTTATTTCCTTAAACAAATGCTATCTTTGATTTTGCATGCTAACTTGTCATCAGTTTGCTTATCCACAATTTTGTAAGTACCAATCCTTTCTTTCAACAGGTTTTCGGCAATTGTTTTGATATCGATGGCAAGGGTTGTCTGTTTACACCAGTGGGGTTCGTGTTATAAAACACAACAATCAAGTAAAGCTTACCACTTAAATCATGAGATTTCGTTTCGCTTTACTATTTATTTAGTTCTTTGTCGTGTCCATATGAAAATTTCTTGGAAGATTCTTGAGCGTGCCTTCACAAATATTTTAACATAAATAATATTTAAAATTAAATAAATATTTAAAAAACACAGAATTTTTATATGAGATTCCAAAAAAATTTACCTTGCACATCTATGGAACAACACAAAAATATGTAGTCCTATAGAAGTTCAATTTTTTTGTATTCCAGCAACAGTTGTGGTCCTTGAACTAAATAACTATAAAAATTCTGAAATTTATTAATTTTTTAAAAACATGTTTTTCAAATGGTAACATTTCCAATAGAAAAGTTTCATTCGGTTTCACGAATCCTTTCCATAAAGCAAATATGCCATACGATTTACATACGCGGCACTTAGTTTTATTCAGAAAATGTTAGCCAAGCAATATTTAATTCATTTATATATTAAGGAGTTTTTTTCTTGTTCAGAGGTAAAACAAAAACGACAGCAAAAAGGAGGTTTCACGAGCGCAATCCTTAAGATAGATAGAACCAAAAAGACACAATAGTGAATAGCAAGGACTAATATTTCCGATGTAAAGGGACTTAAGTAACGAAAAGAGCGCTGTCCCTAGTTGAAGTATAATTTATCGCTAAGCAAGCATGAAGCAAATGATCTTTAACTTTTAACAGTGTTTTACTTAACTTTGTACCTTTCACAAAAATTTAAAGGTTTTGAAAAGCTATGACCAGAGGAATAAGCACTGAAATACATCACATGACAAATCCAATGTAAAATGCATGAATTTTTAGTTACATGGTTGTAGATATGAAGTTTGAAATTGCATGGAACCTCAAATATAATTTGAATTTAATTTTTCTGTTACAAGTCGTGCAGGCTAAAAATATTTTTTTTCGATATGTTTCGATTGTGTTTCGACTATTTCATTACCTTCAATTCGAACGCAACTTAGAATTTCCACAATTACTAAATAAGTATTCCGCATTATTTTGTTTCGTTGAACCATTCCATCACTAAAATTTTCCATTGCAATTGAAAGCAAGCGTCACTCATTGCAATCAACTCTGCGGCTGTAGGTGAAAGTGCCACATAAGTTTGTTTTCGTGATGTATAACCGGTTATCGCACCTCCAAACCGAATTAAGAATCCAGAACTCGACTTCATGTCCCGATGGTTTTTGTCAAAAACTGCTCCGCAAAATACACAAATATTTTAATTCTGAATTTTTCGATCCTAACATCAATTTGCAATTCTTTTTATTCAGCAAATATCCCAAAATCTATTTAAATATATGCTTGATTGCTAGACTTTTGAGCAACGATAGATATCCTGGCAGCTCAGTTCAGCCTGTAGTGCAAGCGGCTTAAAGCAGGCCAGAAATTAATTTCAAGTAAAGCATATTGCTAGAACGTTTTAGTTCTTTCTTCTCCTACCGTTGATAAGGTAGCCAGGATTGAATGGGGTTCACAATGGGGTTGAATTTTTGTTTTTGTTTCAAATAACATCTTCAAGCATCTCTTTTAATTTCGTTTTAAAAAATAAACCGTGAATCGATTTTCGTTCCCACGTTGAAGTGTTACTGTAGAAACCAAACGCTTAGCATTCACCAGCTGTCTGCTGAATTGTCTTGAATGAAATATTTTCTAACATACCATCACTTTTCGCTTGTTAATGTTACGTAGTTACGACTGCCATCTCAGGATTTTTATTTCATTTTTACAAAAAGATCAAGATTTACAACCTCCAGAACGTCTGACGCTCGTGACCCAGGTACACTTAAAGGCAAACGAGTTTGCTCTCCAATATCACGCATTTTAAGCTGGTGTTTGGTGCCACTTATTAATCGTTGGCAGAAACTAAACCCAGAATCGACTTCTGCAGACTGTCAAAGTTGATATGACCCAATCTGCGATGGCACAAGTCTACACTTGCCTTTGATCAGGTTCACAGAGCGTGTGAAAATGTCTGCAGGTTCAATTTGAACAAAAGCGTTTTGTCTAGTTCCAGTAGCAGTTAGTTTCCCATTGAATGTTAAACCGTGTTTTTTTTCCTTCTCAAACGTTTCATTAAGTTCTCGATTTACGAATGGATTCACTGAAAGCAAATACATCGAAAATTCCAGCACTTTTTGAAGTTTTTTTAACAGGAAAGGCTAGTTTATTTAAACAACTTGTATGCTTTTAATGAATGCTGCCCTTTTCGATGATATTCTTATTTCCTCCATTTTCGACCATAACGGCACCGTACTATTTCGAAATTTTTTCTATTTAATTTGCAGATGTCATGATAGGATATGATGCTACGGATTCAAAATACAAATCGTCAATTTCTTCATTGCTTGCCAACTATGCAGTAAACCAACCTTTTTTGTTTCGTTCATTTTGAATTCGTAAGCAATATGCGTGAACTTGTTGAAACGTTTTTATTGCGGAACAAATTTATCTAGAACGGTTTGATTCTAGAGCACCGCTATGCTAATCAAACTTGTGTTGCCTTCTGTTACTTGCGGAAGCAGAACCTGGCGATAGAGTCTTTTTGCTAGCTTTTAAGAACTTACCTTAGAGGTCCGCATTAAACGAAATGAAGCGTGTAATTTTCATCGTGCAATGCTTCATGAACCGTTGTGAATTGCAGAAATGACTTTATTATGGTTGTTAACAAAAGAGTGATTACTTCTGCTTTCCCTTACTCCACACATGGTGGCTGAAATTCACGAACTTTATTTTCGAATCCCATATTGTTTTCCTCTAAGGAACCTGTTATGATGAGCTTGAGTGTAACAAATTGTTTTAAGAGAAAGAATATTGCAGAAACAATTAATTTCCACGAAAGATTACTTCAGCGTATTCAATGAGACTCTTTAAAACGTTTTTCCACGTATCGTTCATGCAACAACCAAATTTTAAAAGATCTGTTGAATCGAACGGGTATGCGCGCTGAGTTTTATGTTCTTCCACGACGATAAAGTCAATTTTAACATCTGCTCTTGTCAAAAAATTACCGGAACAATTTCTTTTTTTATTCAATAGTCACGTCAAATCGCAATAACCCAAAACAGACTACACAGTGTTAGAAATCTAAATCTTTTAAGCTATAAGCTACAACCTGCACACTAGACTTAAACTCCGGCCTCGAACACAGATAATTTGCGTTGCTTATATTTTTGTCGAAGCTCGGTCTATTCTTTCCTGTCGCTACACTTCAACAGAACAAATTTTTTAATTAATCCCCTAAAGTATCTTTACTAAAGGATTCAAATCGACACAAGAACTTTATTCAAAGATATTATGTCAAAACTACCGCAACTCGGAATCTTCGGTTGCACGTTTACGAATATTGGACAATGTATGGTTAAACCCTTAAGTGACAACAAAAAAATTGTTTGAATCACAAAATACGACTCGAGTTATAAAGGTAAAAATAAAACAAGCATCAGTTGATAAACAAATTTTGCAATTTTAAGCAAACAAACATACACAAACGTAACGAAGTGCTCCATCTGAATTTAATGAGTCGATGTCAAAAACAAGTGCGCGAAAAACGACGTGCCTTGAACACCTTTCAAAGACACAACATCAAATTGCAAATAGTATAATCGTTGGTCTGTTCTGTAATGAAATTTCATGTCCAATGGCTAGCAAGTACTTTTCGTCTCTGTATGACAATGCTTCAACATGGATTTATTTCGACTCCACAGTTCGTGGAGCTGTTCAAGAGCAAGTTGACATTTCGCTGCCTTCCTTCATCGAAGACGAGGTACTCACTGCTGTTAAAAACTTCAAGCCTTCGTACGCAGCTGGGTCTGACTTGATCCGCAGTGCGTTAATATTCAACTGTAAGGAGGCCCATGAGCGGCCGGGGCTTACCACCACGACGGCGTGGGTTCGAATCTCAACCAAGACCGGAACTTCCCCTGTACGAGAGGACTGGCTTATCCACGTGCAACAGGTTTTCGACAATCGATATCTCCCGTCAAACATGAAAAATAGATCTATCGAAACCAATTTATGTGCTTCCTGAACTATTGTTCGCTTAGTAAACTATAACGTCGACAACGCCGGCCAGGTCGACGCTATTAATACGGACTTCCACGCTGCCTTCGACTCAGTCAACCCTACCCTGCTGCTATATAAACTGACAAGGTACGGTGTTCATGGTGGCCTTGTCCAGTGGATTCGAAGCTTCTTGACTGGTAGACGCATTCAAGTAAACATTGTCTCGAGACTCTTTGCTCCATTCAGGCACGCTTCTGGAGTTCCCCAAGGGAATGTCCTAGGACCACTGCCTTTTGTGATTTTTATCGACGACGTCGTATTACACTTGATAAAGGTCGCTAAGCTCCTGTACGCTGATGATTTAAAAAAGTTTGTCTCTGTTAAAGATGTCTCCGACTGGCATCATCTTCAGGACTGCCTCACTCGTTTCAGCGCTTGGTGTTCAGCTTATGGGTTGCGATAATAATGTTAAGAAGTGTTCTGTGATAAGCTTGTCTCGTAAACAGTCTCCTTGAAGTATTATTTATCATGCTGAAGGCTTCTTGATGCCACGTTTGGAGGTTGTCACGGACCTTAGTGGTCTGCTAAACAGTAAATTGACGCTTTCTGACCACTTCAACTCAACAATTGCCAAAGTTCCACGTCAACTAGGTTTAATTTTTCGCGTTTCTAAGAGCTTTAAGTCCGCTTTTACTTTAAAATACCTGCACTGTTCGCTGGTAAGACCAATTCTTGAGTTTGCGTGTACTGTCTGGCCACAAGTTCTACCAGGGGAATTGATAGATTGGAGAACGTTCTGAAGAGGGCAACACGTGTCTTGTACAATCGTTTGCCATGGGCTTATTGTATGTCCCGTCCTCCTAATAGGACTCGCTGTTTATTGTTGGGTCTCAATTCTCTAGAAAATACTAGCATTGTTTCTTAGTGTACTTTGTTTTGAAACTTTTCTCAGCTTCGGATGTCGCTCCCGATCTCCTGGAAAAAACTAATCTCTATGCACCGTTGAGGATGTTGAGAAAAGTAAACGCTTTACAGCCGGAGTTCCGCCGAGCTGTCTTCTGTACTCAGGACCCGGTGTTTAAAATCTGTTTACTAGATAATGTAGGCCAGAGGGCCAGATAACTTCATATTTAATAAATGGAATGAAATGAAATGAAATTAAATGAAATATGGCAAAACGTGATCTAAATGTGACGAAAATTCATGACATCGACCGAAGCCAGCAAACCGTAAGGACTAGTCACATCTTTTTGAGTTAAAACAATCAATATGTGTTCATGTGCGTCAATCGATACCTTCGGCTAAAACCGTTTGAGTACAAAAAAGCTTAGTTTTTGTATTATCGTTTCTAAAAAAGATTCTTTGCATTTTGTCTTTACAGTTATCGAAGTGAGATGCCCTCTTGAAGTTCTTCATAACACGTTTCTTCTTCCAACGGTATGTTATTCATACGGTAAGGTATCAGTCTAAACGCATCACGCCGAAATCTTTAAGTAAAGTTGTTTTGTCCATAATATACCGGCGATGCAATAATACGCCACTTAAAAACAGTCACCGAGACCATCCAAGTAATGTTACCATCCCCTGTGATGTGATCTTAGAATGCTTATTTCAAATGGCATATTTGGAAAAACAAGTTTTAAATAAAGACGCGAAAGATGACCAAATTTTTTTTTGGCATAAATACCATGCCACATCAATACCGTTTTTTTATGTCAGACTGATCTTGCAGTTGTTCTTTATACATTTTTTTTTACACACTGATACTAGTGGTTCTTCAGAAAAGGTGATAAACTTTCACTCCGACGCCAGTTGACTCACCAATACATTGTTCTCGGAAGAAAATCACTTGATTTGAAATCAATGTTTTTTAATTACTTTAATTTTAAAAAAGTTTGATACTGGGACATGCAAAAGAACATAGAATGAGCCTGATTCGCATCGATAATGATACTTCAACTGGATCATTTTTATTTAATCCAAGCTGACCCTTGCCTATTTGCCCTTGCCAGTTGGAAACATATCGTTGTGATTTAACCATGTGAACAAATACTTCCGACAAAGTGCATGACTCTAAACTTTGTTTATGTCGAAACGGATGAATGTGCAGTTGTCAAAAAAACTTGCTGATTTAACCCAATGCAGAAAGGTTAATTTGGAACGAGGCGTTATTGTGTGATAAGACAAAATTAAGTGTTTATATTCGGTGTCTGGATATACTTAAAAGAACAGAAAACGCAATGTCATTGATGTTGAAATCGCAAGATACCGATGCGGATATTTATTAGCAAACTCAAGATTGTGTAGACTTTAATACTTTGCTTAGGTTTATACAGTCGTGAAAACGACTCAAGATGCAATTGCATTCATGCAATTGCTCAACGGTTCTCAGTTCGATAAATTTTTGCTGCTGGGTTACTTAATTACATCTGGCAATGAACTTGAATCTGTACTAAATTTTTTACTTTGTTTATGCGTACTTCTGTGAATTGCACACCTCTACGGAGCTTAGACTAAAGATGCCTTGAGGCATGGGTGAGCCCTCAGCCCTGTTAGTTGAGAACCGTTGCATTAAAATAATCAACATTCTTTCGTGTTTCAAGGAAATAAAGCATCGTAGAGCAGATTAGAAGAGATTGAATGTTGTAAAATCTACTTTTTTCACTGCACTGTCTTTACAAAGCTGTTGGGTTTCAAGAATTAAAGTGTCGTAAAGCAGATAAACAGGGAGTAAATATTTAGAAATCTTCTTTTTTCGCTGCTCTGTCTTTACGAAAGATGTGACAAAATTTAAATTGTATGAACACCTAGTATGTCTATTTTGAAATGTGTTCTATCTTCCACAGGAAATAGCTGAAAACGAAGTTTCGAACATCAAATCTGAGTGAGGTTGTATAACAGCGTTCAGAACTTCAGTGATTCTTTTAGTCCTGCCCTTTCTTCATCAACACTGCATCTACATAAAAAACCAACGCAGTTAAGTACAAAACCACACTACCTCGACGAATTTATCCAAACGGCTGCAGAAGACAATGTTTCTTTATATGTAACTGTTGCATCAGTCAACCCGTACCGAATCAACCATCTATATCAAATTAAAAAAGTGCATCGACTTTCGCGTCAACTTTAAGCATGGCTGAACCACGAGCCGTGTCATCAAACTTTGGTGCTTCTGCTCAAAACCAGCAGAGCGGAACAGCCAGGTTTTTCAAAGGCATTGATTATCAACTACAAATGGCATTCAAGGTTATATGCCATATGGCCAAGCTGTCGCAAGAGAATCCCACTTTCAACTTCAAAATCATCAGTGAAGATAAGAAAGCAGTCAAATTTGATGATTTGGTCATCGATTGCACACACGGAAACAATAGTTTTTATCTTTACTTTCAAGCCAAGTGCCAAGATAGCGCAAATGCGGTAATCAGTTTGAAAGACATCATTAATCCCAAAAATGGTAGTTTCTCGCTTAGCATGTATTTTAATGCTTTTGATTTACATTACGGAGCCATGAAGAAAAGAAGTAGGTTGGTTATTTGTACAATGGCTGGTTTGGCGGAAGATTTGAATCCGTTTGTGAAACGTTGTTCAACCGCGAATCTTGAAGATTCTTTGCTAAGATCAATGAGTGAAGAAGTTTATCAGTTTGATATCGAAAAGTCGGAAACATTAATAGATCATATTGAAAAACATTCACTGCTGATAACACTGACAAACGATTTGGCAAGTAAATTTTTTAAAAACGATACAATTTTTCTAAATAATTCACCGTTTGCAGAGTTTCAAAATCTTATAAAAAAAATGGTGTCAATTGACACTGAAAACCCTGCATTTTATATGGTAGATAAATCATTTTTAAAAAAAAAAAAGTGGCCAAGAGTGATTTTAAGAAAGCTTTTTTTGAAGCCTATGCAACCCTGTGTAGTCCTGATAATATTTGGGAAAGTCTTTCCAAAAGACGCTTTAAGCTAGTTATTCCAAAACAAAACCTTCCAGATGATCTAGCAAACCGTTTACCGAAAAAGCCAGATGCCACGAAAATTAAAAAGTTTCTTACCTGTTTCAGATTGGTTTGTAAAACACCTGTAGATGAAAAAGATTTTTGTGCCTGTGTCAATAATATCATCCCACCAACGCAAAGTCCACCAGCACTAAGCTTTTTATCAGACAAACTTTTTAGGTGGTTGCAAAAGTGGATGAGAAAAGGAGACGGGGCAGTTTTAACAAAAGACAATCTAAAAAGCTTTTTAGAAACACCTCAGCGTTCATTTCAATATATGCAAATTGACGCCATATCAAATTCGTATTGCAAATCATTGATTGAAAATGATTTTCAATGCAAAGAAAGCACATTGCTCAATAAAACTCTTTTTATAGACCTCGAAAATTACCTGTCCCACGTTACTACTGATAGCGTTTTTATAAAACAGTTTTATGTTCAGCAAGACGAATATCCAGCGTGGTTTGTGCTTCAACTTGTAAAGTGCTTGCAAAAAAGACTTGGAGATAATATCGCTTATTTATTTTTGAACGAAGAGGAATTCTCTAAACATGTCGTAACAGTACAAAAAATATTTTTATATATGGATTTTCCACTGATCTTGGTAAAAGACTGCAGCGGCAATGAAAAAACCAACTCCGAAGCTATGTTTTTAACGTGGAATGCGCCTAAAGGAACATATGACAAAGTGCTCATCACAATAAGCCAATTTTCTCCAGCTTGTAGTACTGAAAAAAAACTTATAATTCGAGATTTGACGGATGAATGTAGAAGTAAAAAAATGAACATAGTCACAAACTTTCTCGGAACCTTAACCCGCGGTGCAGAATTATTCTGCGATGATGATCCGCTGTTTCTCGTGTCTGAAGTGGAATGCTCTTCAATGAAGTCATTTTTGAACCGTAACTTAAACTTTGAGCGGTTTTCAAAAATTAAGCAGACATATGTTCACCGTAGTTATAACATTAAAAAATTTAGCGAAATTTCATCCGAGACAGATTGTGGATTTGACGAAATCCCCTCACCATGGATAAGGCAGGAAGATGAGAGTATTTGTTCAAAACTATTCGTTCAGAAAAGATCAGTATACCAAACAGAGCAGCAAATTACCAGGTTTTCACAAGATAATACACATTTCATTACAAGGTCTGCCCCAGCGACGTCGAAAACTGTGATTTTATTGAATCATGCAGGTTCTGGTAAAACTTTTTATATGATTTGGCTCGCGAATTCTCTTCAAACGATGCAGTCTCTTAAAGAGTTTTTAGTTATTAAAGTTAATTTGATAGAACATTCCTCAAACTTTGATGATTTGCAGGATCTTTGTTCAAAAATGAACGAAACTATCGCAATCAATCTGCTTTTCCGGCTATTCTTTGTGGATTTGCACGTGACACAAAAATTCGATCCAAATATGTCTAAGTACTGCAAAGCAGCAAAAAGAATTTCAAATTATCTTCGATTCTCAGCAGAAACTTGGGAGATTCATAGCTACAACTCAAACTGCACGGCCGAGGAGTCAATACTGCTCAAAATATTTCTTAGCAAACTCAACAACAAAAAACTGCTAGTATTGTTCGACGGCTTTGATGAAATAGCTCCTGACTACACAAACTTGGTGCTGAAGTTTATAAAAAGTTTAAGTAGAGTCGATGGAGTTTATAAGCTTTATCTTTCAAGCCGTTTTTATGACTTCAAAACAACATTTCAATCGGAACTAAATCAAAACATATACTATTCTTTGCTTGATTTTGACGATAACAAAGTTTTAAAATTTATTCGGTTAAACCTAACAGAAAATTCGGAGCACTTCAAAAATAGCGGAGAACTTGTGCAGCACGGCATGGTCGCAATGTATGCTGATTTGCTGAACAAAATTTTATCAACCATGCAAAACATTCCTTTGTTGTAAGCAATGGGTATTGAACTGTTGCAGATTGAACTTTCCAGCCATATAAATGAAATCACACAAGAAATCATGGTACAGGTACCAAAACCTGGTAAATTGTCCATTTTTAGCATTGTTCAAGATTTTATCAAACAGAAGCTTAAAGTTGGTATAGAAAAAGATGGAACGTGCCTTAAAACATCTAGTGCTTCCCAGTTTTTGAGAGACAGATTAGAGAGCATTAATGAATCTCATGCATTGTTAGGTTTGTACGCAATAGTGGGTGAAAGCAGAGCTAAATTACTCGCATCAGCAGACCAAGTGAGGAAAGCGGAAAGCTACATTAAAAAATTACGAGATGGATCAGAAAAAACTGGCATTGCAGTTGGACTTGAAAAATATTCACCTCTATTTTTTCACCGTTTTTTTTGTGAATATTTTGCCGCCGATATGGCTGTCGGAGGTCAGCACATACATGTCGTGAACGGTTTTCGACACTTTTGAACAGTTTTACACTTTTTTTGAAATCTGTTGATGTTTTCCGTAGCTTTAACATGTTTTCTCAAGTGTGCCTTCGTTAGCGCAAAAAATATCTCAAATGGTCTGGTCTTGGTCGACTGCATGATGCATGAGGGTTGACCACACAGCAGCTTGTCGTACAGTTTCCGGGCCCGATGTTTAATGCATGCCTAATTTGCAGTCCGTTTCGATTTCTTCTGGATTTTGTACGATTTGAAATTCAATCTTGCCTTGTCTCATTGGACGTTACTTTTTAACGTACCCATTTGTTGAGCCACATCGCGAATGGAACTTTCCTATTTTTGCTTGATTGCTTTTGCTCTTTCCCGGTTCTACTGTTGGTCGATAGGACCAGGTTTTTAACCATTTTTAAGCGTATCCTCGAAGCTAAACGCCTCCCAAAACTTTTGGATGGCGGCTCGTACGGCTCCGATACATACACCTACCGATTTCGCCAATTTCCTTAGCGAAATGTAAGGAGTCGAACACCATTTGAGCAGAACGCTTTTGCGCTTTTTGACGGAAATGCCCCGCGTTTTAACAGAAACGGTTGAAAAAATAGTTTGGATGCACTACCTAGTAGGTTTGAATGTAAACAATCAAACAGCCGAAGAATCAACTGTTTGGGGTCATCCGTTTTCCAGAAACGTAATTTAGAAATCGTGCTTATACTTTATGGGACACACTTTAGTTTTGAATTAAAAAATGCAGAACAGGTTTTGAAACACTACACATTAATTTTCCCGTTCGATCACAATTTTACCCAATCTGTACTTGCATCCTATTCGGCTGCTACCATGTGAGAGACTAACCACCAATTCAACTGTCTTCAACGCCAAAATTCTTCATACCTGAACGTTCGAATTGAAATTCTAAAATAAAAAATACACGTTCTTCAAAAAAAAGATATCTATGGAAAAGATAGAACGGGCCGATTTGCCATCATAAACTGCCCGCAAAGTTGGTGCAAAAGGAATGCAAAATACGTAAATAAAATAGAAATGGTTTCTCAAGAAGAATTGTTACTGAGCGGTCGAGGAAAAAGGAAATATGTCCTTTTCTTTTGAAAACTTGTTCGAGTCAAACTCCTGTCTGACGGTTTTCTTGCAACCTCAATAACAACTCTAATAGGACGTTAAAAATAAGCACTCTTTGTCATTTACTCTCGGTTGCAACCCGTTTTTTGTTGCCAGGTTTCGATTGTTGAAATTATCAACAAAAAATAAAACCAATGAATGTAGTTGATTGAGTTTTGCATTTGTTTAGTATCATTTTTGGATGGCATTTCTATTCATAGCTTCAAAAAGTACTTTTACACGAAACGGGACTTAACAAATCAACAAAAAAATATGAAACATTTGTTGTAGTGACACAATTTTGGTGAAAAAATAGTAGGACATGGATAATCGCTACAACATGAAAAAATACGACCTGTAAACTTATGACGCTAGTACCATTTTCAAACACGACCGAATTGAGTCGACTGAAAGCAAATGCTTTAGAATACCCTTTTCTGTGCCAAAACAAGCAAGCAAAGACAAACTGATAAAGGTTCTTTTAAATAATAATGATTGAGTGGTCAAAACATTTGCTATTTAACGTGCTCTGGCTAGTTATGGTGTGCAGAAAAGAAATGTTGCGAACGATATCCATAACTAATTGAATCTATTTTGTGATTTAGGTGTATAACGTTTTGTTTTGAGACATCGCATCTTTTCCACATGGACGACTGGTCACGCTGAGGACATTATTAATAGTTGTCCCTCCCTTCTATGAAATCACCAGCTCTAATAAACCCTCAGGAATCAGCATAACACATAGAATTACTACGGGGTCCAGTCTGAACGCTAAACTTAAGAATTAAGCGCATCTTCATGGAATCATTAAAAGATTTATAGAATGTGCTATCAAAATGCGCATAATGCAAGATGATCGCTGATATGATACATGTGAAAATACGGGACATCCTTAATTTGTTGATCTCATGCAAAAAAATGATCGTGTAATTGGTGCTGGTAACAATTCGAATGGGTAAGTCATATGAGCTTTTCTTCGTTCGTCTTGCCATTATGAGGATAGAAACATGCAAAATGGAAAGAAAAACTGAAAACGTTGTGTTGAATGAAGTATTCTAAATGTTAATTGAAAACTTGGAGCAATCGTTTCAATAGATCTGTTGAGAGCCAAAATATTCGAAATTAATGTATCCGCGCATTTATGTTTGCCAGTTTATCTTCACATTTTGACCTGAAGTCTAAACACGACATTACGTCTTTAGATTTTTTTCTCTCTGCTGCTATTGAAGTTTTAAAGAGCATTGAAACTTGAAATCAGTTAATCGTGCTGTGCGAAAGCAACGTTAACATAGTACAGCCTAGCAATGAGTTACATGAATAAACAATAAACAACAAAAGTATGAAGCACTCATTATGCAGATTTCCATTACAAAAGTGCTCAAAATTGCGCCCATCCCTATCTTCGTTGGGCTATATTTTTATTTTCAAAAGAGTTCTGCTTTAACAATAACGTTGTTGTAAAATCTCAACGTTAAAGCTAGAGAAATAGATGTTTTCGAAAAAGTTTGAAACTATGCCGATTTACCTAGTTAGAAACAAAAGCTAATTCATACCTATTTTGAAACGATTGCTTATCTGCTGCATTACCCGTATTTGTCTTTGCAAATGTTTTAACCAAAGAATGTTTATCTCCAGCCTGAGGTCTTGTATTTGTATAAATAAAATTAGCTTCTTTTGATATTATTTTGCTCAATGATGAACCTTCGATGAACGCCATATTTCTAATCTGATACTTATTATCTTCTTTCCTCCTTTGCGGTAGTGTTTGTTTTTCAATGGTGCAAATTTCCTGCTCCTTCTGGCTTCGTTGCGCGGAAAGGTCGCTTATGTATCGCCTTTTGGTCGCTATCAGTTGCGCTGTTCGCGTTGCTGTTTTGACTTCCGCCTTAAAAACCGCTACCCTATGGCATGTCGAACGAATCGTTTTCGGAATCAATACGGTAGCGCTCCCCCTGGGAGTTGGACATGGATTTCGATCCTTCGGCACCCAGGTCAGGACGTCCATACGTCGGATATAGACTGCTAGAGACATCACTGCTTGACATGATCTTGTGTAATTCGGACGCTGTATTCCGTTCACTCTGTTCCGTTTCCTGGTAAAAATTGGAATCCGACAGTCGGCTACCATCAGCTTTCGCGGACAACCGGCTGTTTTCGTCGATTTGTATGTTTTTTCTCTTTTCCAGATTGTCTTCTCCGTCGGAATCGAACACTCCATCGCCGAAGCTATAGTGCTTGCCCATTTGCTAATTGTGACACCTCTTTTACGTGTCCTTTGTTTGGCTCTTCTTCGTGGCTTAATTTTTCGTTCCCGTGCCAAAGGATAGTTCATTTGGATCTTTGTCGTTTTGATGAGCTTCCACTTGACGTTCATCGCATTTCTTTACACCCGCAGCAATCTTTTTATCTCTTTGTTTTTTGCATAGGTTTTTGCTCGGTGGTGTTATTTCATGCGGAAAACGTACTTGTTATTAACTTTGTTTGGATCTGTTTTCGCAGTTGTTGTCGGCGATCCCTCCACAAATTCGGTGATCTTCAGATGGAACGATTGTTAAAAAGTTTGTATTTTTCGAATTAAAAACGATCAATGCTTACCATTTCGAAAATGTCGGCAGTTTTTTCAACGTTCGTCGAATCATCCATTTTCAGCGATTCTTTGCAATGAATGGTCGAACCGGATTTATTAATGACGAAGATTCTTGTGTTAACGGAAAAACAGTCGTATCTTCATGTTATTTGCACCATTTTGAATTGCCTCACAAAGGGCAGCCAAAGGTTCATGGTGTTCGAAGAGCGGTTCTATTGATCTGTATGGGGTATACCACTAAAATGAAGAACGCACAAAAGCTGGAAGCAACATCCTTAAAAAAAACATACCATAAAACATCTTCCTTGGCTTCCGTTTGAGTTCGTTTATCCGGGATTGTATCAAAATTTTGTGCGATTAATCAACTCGACAAGTGACAGCAAATTACAATACTGAACAAAGGCTGGCCCTGGGTTACGTCACCAAAAGGGACTTGGACAGCGACGAAAACCGAGGCTAGCGGACTACAGTTCTCACGTTTATAAAACCTACTCCAAACTTGACTGACACAAAACAAACGTTTGATGTGATCATTATTCTCGTCTGAATTTTTAGTGGTTGACAAGAAGGTTTTCCTCAAACTCAAACAAAGTTTGTGTACTTAATCATCAAATTTATGGCCATCAATCGTTTTATATTCCATTCTACTTCTTTGGTTTCCATGCCTTGTAGGTTTACAATGATACATTCAGGGCTTCAATTGGACGATATTTTTTGTTCAACAAAGTAGTCTGACGCAGAAAACCTTTACAACTTGTTTATGAGTCCATGTTCGGATCTCCTGTCATACAAAATGCATTGAACCATATGAGTAAAGAACAAAGCACGCTACTATAAACCAGCTTCGAACGATTTGTCAAACGACGAAAACCAAAGCCAGCCGGTACCTACAAATTGCCAACAAGGAAAACGTGGAACATGTCAAAATTTGTATCAATAAATCCAAACAGGATATGCAACGAAAGCTACCACCGGTGAACAGCCAAACCGCTCCAAAGCCTTTCAAAAGATGTTATGGTTATTGTGAAAATTGTCTTGCAAAGACCTTTCATTTGAGGGGTCTGTTGCTGTAATTGACCGAAGTACTAATTCGCTATTGACAAAATAGCTAATTGAGCCATTATCACATGTATTGACCAAGGTTTCTGAAGCCTATTTCCTTCAGATTGGCTTGCAGCTTCGTTCTAATGGTGGGTTAACAGAATTTCCCAACCCGAATCACAATAAAAAAAATAATCGCGACATCAAGACAAGACTAACCATTCAATTTCGGTTTAAATATCGTATGCCCTATTCTGAATCCCCATAAAATCACAACTTATTTTTCCGTTAGAAAAACGTGCCATACACTTCCAAAGGGAGGATCCCCGTTGTTATAAGTTCGGTTGATCACGACAATCTTCTGACGTAAAGAAAAAATGTTTTTTGCAGGCATTGAAGATCGGGCACAACTGTATGGAACACTGCTTAAACAAGATTGACTATGTAGCACGATAGTTTTATTTCAAATCCGGTATAAAAGTCAGTACAAAATCAAGTTCTAGGTTCAATCATTGTCACTTCGTGGGGCAAATGCGTTGGGTAAGGTTTAACACACCCAACCATCGAGGTTCTGCTGTATTTTCTTTGTCTATCTCTATCCAATCCGTTTAAAAAAGTTCGATATGAGTAAAATTAAATCTTTCGCATTGTCTGTAATGAAGCAATAAAAGTAGTGTGTTGGTATTTTAAAACTGAGAAGAATTTGTTTTCTGTTTGTAATAGTTTGCTGTCCACACACTGCTAGCTTTCCCTTACCGATCCCTGTTATGTTTCCTGCTGGTTGAAGAACAATCTAAGGCAATACCGCTCCGTTTGTGTGCAAGGCAGCGAAAAGCCATTAAGATTTTACTTATGGTGAAAATATGCTTCAAATCGCGTTTTTTGTCCGTCTGCCTCAACCGATCGGTGACCTACGGTGACTTTTCTGCTCTACCTGGTTTTTTCTTCAAGCTACCGGGCTAACGGACATGATGGCGGCCAACAGCTTCAATCTCAGCATAACCGTAAAGCCTGACAATCAGCAAAGCCTCACTGCAAGGGGGCGGGGCTCGTTCTCACGCAATAGTCAACTGTTCGGCGGATCTTACAAGTCACAGAAGACGACCGCTTTTTATGACAACGGATGAGAACGACCAGGTAGATGTTCGATAGAACCTTTTACACTTGAGGAAAAAAGTCTCATTTCACAAAAGGACGTAGTGCTGCATTTGTAAGTGTTGGCGGTCGATTGGCGTGACCATCAAAATCATCTTCGTTATCTCCCGAGCTGGAAGAGTGTGTTATTAAAGGGAAGAAAGATCCGCTAGTTGCGGCGAGAATGTTATGATTACATGTTATATTCTGTTCAAAGGCGTCTTTTTTCTGTCTATGAGAAAGTTATCCTCTGAGAATAATGAGCAAGTGCAAGTTCCTGGCAGCTTTTCTACTCACGGACTGATGTATGCTGTCGATAGGCTGCCCACATTTTAGGAAGAATTTGTTTTGGAATTTTCAAACCAGCAAACAGCAAGCTCAACAAGAACAACTGTTTTTCCCAAAACTCAAACCATAAGCTTAAAAGGCACGGTGCGATACAACTTTTAACAGAAATGCATACTTAAAACCAATCAATCAATTTTTTAAAAAAGGTTCAATAAAATAAACAATCCAACTGTTTCTCAGCAGTATCATTATGTCAAAGCACATTGTCCGCTAGAAAACGCGGCGTTTAATTGTAAACAAACTTAGTAGCAAAACGTACACAATCATGACTTGTAGCCACATTTTAATAAGCTGTTATAATTATCTAAACAATAACGCCTAACAAAAGCATAAACATAAGCCTACGAACGGAAGCGGCTCTTTTTTATTTGACTGTGAAGATAGCCCGATTAAATATCGCGTTTTTTTTTACGCTGGTCATTACAAAATAAGCGTTAGTACTGTTCCGATGGAAGTATTTTTTACACAAACCATGCCATTTCATTCCATTCACGGGACAAATGTTTGAACCCGCAAACGAAGGAATAAAAGGTGTGTGGTTTTGTTTAGGGACGTTGATAAAGGACGATTGATAGTCAGTTTATGGGAAAAATACACCTGACCGATAGTCATGTATCCGATAGACCTTGAATAGTAGAACTTAGAAAGAAACCCCATACAGCGTTTTACAGCTCACCTAGCAATCGGGGCAGTGTATGTAGAACATCAAGAATGATAGCCTACTGCAGAGTATTTGATGTAGAATAGCAAAACCCACAAGTGGCAACACAAACGGGTTAGTAGAAAAATCATCACTTTCTAGGATCTACCAGAATGAAAGTTGTCGCGTGGATGTTTGTAGTAGGCACGACCAGTCGAGGGGTGCAGGTAAAAGTAGGGGAAATCGCTTTCCGGTCGAAAACAAACTTTTGCGAGGATTTTGTGATTCGCGCTCGTTTTCTGATGCGGAAAAGCATCACTACCTAGTAGGTTTGAATGTAAACAATCAAACAGCCGAAGAATCAACTGTTTGGGGTCATCCGTTTTCCAGAAACGTAATTTAGAAATCGTGCTTATACTTTATGGGACACACTTTAGTTTTGAATTAAAAAATGCAGAACAGGTTTTGAAACACTACACATTAATTTTCCCGTTCGATCACAATTTTACCCAATCTGTACTTGCATCCTATTCGGCTGCTACCATGTGAGAGACTAACCACCAATTCAACTGTCTTCAACGCCAAAATTCTTCATACCTGAACGTTCGAATTGAAATTCTAAAATAAAAAATACACGTTCTTCAAAAAAAAGATATCTATGGAAAAGATAGAACGGGCCGATTTGCCATCATAAACTGCCCGCAAAGTTGGTGCAAAAGGAATGCAAAATACGTAAATAAAATAGAAATGGTTTCTCAAGAAGAATTGTTACTGAGCGGTCGAGGAAAAAGGAAATATGTCCTTTTCGTTTGAAACTTGTTCGAGTCAAACTTCTGTCTGACGGTTTTCTTGCAACCTCAATAACAACTCTAATAGGACGTTAAAAATAAGCACTCTTTGTCATTTACTCTCGGTTGCAACCCGTTTTTTGTTGCCAGGTTTCGATTGTTGAAATTATCAACAAAAAATAAAACCAATGAATGTAGTTGATTGAGTTTTGCATTTGTTTAGTATCATTTTTGGATGGCATTTCTATTCATAGCTTCAAAAAGTACTTTTACACGAAACGGGACTTAACAAATCAACAAAAAAATATGAAACATTTGTTGTAGTGACACAATTTTGGTGAAAAAATAGTAGGACATGGATAATCGCTACAACATGAAAAAATACGACCTGTAAACTTATGACGCTAGTACCATTTTCAAACACGACCGAATTGAGTCGACTGAAAGCAAATGCTTTAGAATACCCTTTTCTGTGCCAAAACAAGCAAGCAAAGACAAACTGATAAAGGTTCTTTTAAATAATAATGATTGAGTGGTCAAAACATTTGCTATTTAACGTGCTCTGGCTAGTTATGGTGTGCAGAAAAGAAATGTTGCGAACGATATCCATAACTAAATGAATCTATTTTGTGATTTAGGTGTATAACGTTTTGTTTTGAGACATCGCATCTTTTCCACATGGACGACTGGTCACGCTGAGGACATTATTAATAGTTGTCCCTCCCTTCTATGAAATCACCAGCTCTAATAAACCCTCAGGAATCAGCATAACACATAGAATTACTACGGGGTCCAGTCTGAACGCTAAACTTAAGAATTAAGCGCATCTTCATGGAATCATTAAAAGATTTATAGAATGTGCTATCAAAATGCGCATAATGCAAGATGATCGCTGATATGATACATGTGAAAATACGGGACATCCTTAATTTGTTGATCTCATGCAAAAAAATGATCGTGTAATTGGTGCTGGTAACAATTCGAATGGGTAAGTCATATGAGCTTTTCTTCGTTCGTCTTGCCATTATGAGGATAGAAACATGCAAAATGGAAAGAAAAACTGAAAACGTTGTGTTGAATGAAGTATTCTAAATGTTAATTGAAAACTTGGAGCAATCGTTTCAATAGATCTGTTGAGAGCCAAAATATTCGAAATTAATGTATCCGCGCATTTATGTTTGCCAGTTTATCTTCACATTTTGACCTGAAGTCTAAACACGACATTACGTCTTTAGATTTTTTTCTCTCTGCTGCTATTGAAGTTTTAAAGAGCATTGAAACTTGAAATCAGTTAATCGTGCTGTGCGAAAGCAACGTTAACATAGTACAGCCTAGCAATGAGTTACATGAATAAACAATAAACAACAAAAGTATGAAGCACTCATTATGCAGATTTCCATTACAAAAGTGCTCAAAATTGCGCCCATCCCTATCTTCGTTGGGCTATATTTTTATTTTCAAAAGAGTTCTGCTTTAACAATAACGTTGTTGTAAAATCTCAACGTTAAAGCTAGAGAAATAGATGTTTTCGAAAAAGTTTGAAACTATGCCGATTTACCTAGTTAGAAACAAAAGCTAATTCATACCTATTTTGAAACGATTGCTTATCTGCTGCATTACCCGTATTTGTCTTTGCAAATGTTTTAACCAAAGAATGTTTATCTCCAGCCTGAGGTCTTGTATTTGTATAAATAAAATTAGCTTCTTTTGATATTATTTTGCTCAATGATGAACCTTCGATGAACGCCATATTTCTAATCTGATACTTATTATCTTCTTTCCTCCTTTGCGGTAGTGTTTGTTTTTCAATGGTGCAAATTTCCTGCTCCTTCTGGCTTCGTTGCGCGGAAAGGTCGCTTATGTATCGCCTTTTGGTCGCTATCAGTTGCGCTGTTCGCGTTGCTGTTTTGACTTCCGCCTTAAAAACCGCTACCCTATGGCATGTCGAACGAATCGTTTTCGGAATCAATACGGTAGCGCTCCCCCTGGGAGTTGGACATGGATTTCGATCCTTCGGCACCCAGGTCAGGACGTCCATACGTCGGATATAGACTGCTAGAGACATCACTGCTTGACATGATCTTGTGTAATTCGGACGCTGTATTCCGTTCACTCTGTTCCGTTTCCTGGTAAAAATTGGAATCCGACAGTCGGCTACCATCAGCTTTCGCGGACAACCTGCTGTTTTCGTCGATTTGTATGTTTTTTCTCTTTTCCAGATTGTCTTCTCCGTCGGAATCGAACACTCCATCGCCGAAGCTATAGTGCTTGCCCATTTGCTAATTGTGACACCTCTTTTACGTGTCCTTTGTTTGGCTCTTCTTCGTGGCTTAATTTTTCGTTCCCGTGCCAAAGGATAGTTCATTTGGATCTTTGTCGTTTTGATGAGCTTCCACTTGACGTTCATCGCATTTCTTTACACCCGCAGCAATCTTTTTATCTCTTTGTTTTTTGCATAGGTTTTTGCTCGGTGGTGTTATTTCATGCGGAAAACGTACTTGTTATTAACTTTGTTTGGATCTGTTTTCGCAGTTGTTGTCGGCGATCCCTCCACAAATTCGGTGATCTTCAGATGGAACGATTGTTAAAAAGTTTGTATTTTTCGAATTAAAAACGATCAATGCTTACCATTTCGAAAATGTCGGCAGTTTTTTCAACGTTCGTCGAATCATCCATTTTCAGCGATTCTTTGCAATGAATGGTCGAACCGGATTTATTAATGACGAAGATTCTTGTGTTAACGGAAAAACAGTTGTATCTTCATGTTATTTGCACCATTTTGAATTGCCTCACAAAGGGCAGCCAAAGGTTCATGGTGTTCGAAGAGCGGTTCTATTGATCTGTATGGGGTATACCACTAAAATGAAGAACGCACAAAAGCTGGAAGCAACATCCTTAAAAAAAACATACCATAAAACATCTTCCTTGGCTTCCGTTTGAGTTCGTTTATCCGGGATTGTATCAAAATTTTGTGCGATTAATCAACTCGACAAGTGACAGCAAATTACAATACTGAACAAAGGCTGGCCCTGGGTTACGTCACCAAAAGGGACTTGGACAGCGACGAAAACCGAGGCTAGCGGACTACAGTTCTCACGTTTATAAAACCTACTCCAAACTTGACTGACACAAAACAAACGTTTGATGTGATCATTATTCTCGTCTGAATTTTTAGTGGTTGACAAGAAGGTTTTCCTCAAACTCAAACAAAGTTTGTGTACTTAATCATCAAATTTATGGCCATCAATCGTTTTATATTCCATTCTACTTCTTTGGTTTCCATGCCTTGTAGGTTTACAATGATACATTCAGGGCTTCAATTGGACGATATTTTTTGTTCAACAAAGTAGTCTGACGCAGAAAACCTTTACAACTTGTTTATGAGTCCATGTTCGGATCTCCTGTCATACAAAATGCATTGAACCATATGAATAAAGAACAAAGCACGCTACTATAAACCAGCTTCGAACGATTTGTCAAACGACGAAAACCAAAGCCAGCCGGTACCTACAAATTGCCAACAAGGAAAACGTGGAACATGTCAAAATTTGTATCAATAAATCCAAACAGGATATGCAACGAAAGCTACCACCGGTGAACAGCTACCGCTCCAAAGCCTTTCAAAAGATGTTATGGTTATTGTGAAAATTGTCTTGCAAAGACCTTTCATTTGAGGGGTCTGTTGCTGTAATTGACCGAAGTACTAATTCGCTATTGACAAAATAGCTAATTGAGCCATTATCACATGTATTGACCAAGGTTTCTGAAGCCTATTTCCTTCAGATTGGCTTGCAGCTTCGTTCTAATGGTGGGTTAACAGAATTTCCCAACCCGAATCACAATAAAAAAAATAATCGCGACATCAAGACAAGACTAACCATTCAATTTCGGTTTAAATATCGTATGCCCTATTCTGAATCCCCATAAAATCACAACTTATTTTTCCGTTAGAAAAACGTGCCATACACTTCCAAAGGGAGGATCCCCGTTGTTATAAGTTCGGTTGATCACGACAATCTTCTGACGTAAAGAAAAAATGTTTTTTGCAGGCATTGAAGATCGGGCACAACTGTATGGAACACTGCTTAAACAAGATTGACTATGTAGCACGATAGTTTTATTTCAAATCCGGTATAAAAGTCAGTACAAAATCAAGTTCTAGGTTCAATCATTGTCACTTCGTGGGGCAAATGCGTTGGGTAAGGTTTAACACACCCAACCATCGAGGTTCTGCTGTATTTTCTTTGTCTATCTCTATCCAATCCGTTTAAAAAAGTTCGATATGAGTAAAATTAAATCTTTCGCATTGTCTGTAATGAAGCAATAAAAGTAGTGTGTTGGTATTTTAAAACTGAGAAGAATTTGTTTTCTGTTTGTAATAGTTTGCTGTCCACACACTGCTAGCTTTCCCTTACCGATCCCTGTTATGTTTCCTGCTGGTTGAAGAACAATCTAAGGCAATACCGCTCCGTTTGTGTGCAAGGCAGCGAAAAGCCATTAAGATTTTACTTATGGTGAAAATATGCTTCAAATCGCGTTTTTTGTCCGTCTGCCTCAACCGATCGGTGACCTACGGTGACTTTTCTGCTCTACCTGGTTTTTTCTTCAAGCTACCGGGCTAACGGACATGATGGCGGCCAACAGCTTCAATCTCAGCATAACCGTAAAGCCTGACAATCAGCAAAGCCTCACTGCAAGGGGGCGGGGCTCGTTCTCACGCAATAGTCAACTGTTCGGCGGATCTTACAAGTCACAGAAGACGACCGCTTTTTATGACAACGGATGAGAACGACCAGGTAGATGTTCGATAGAACCTTTTACACTTGAGGGAAAAAGTCTCATTTCACAAAAGGACGTAGTGCTGCATTTGTAAGTGTTGGCGGTCGATTGGCGTGACCATCAAAATCATCTCTTCGTTATCTCCCGAGCTGGAAGAGTGTGTTATTAAAGGGAAGAAAGATCCGCTAGTTGCGGCGAGAATGTTATGATTCCATGTTATATTCTGTTCAAAGGCGTCTTTTTTCTGTCTATGAGAAAGTTATCCTCTGAGAATAATGAGCAAGTGCAAGTTCCTGGCAGCTTTTCTACTCACGGACTGATGTATGCTGTCGATAGGCTGCCCACATTTTAGGAAGAATTTGTTTTGGAATTTTCAAACCAGCAAACAGCAAGCTCAACAAGAACAACTGTTTTTCCCAAAACTCAAACCATAAGCTTAAAAGGCACGGTGCGATACAACTTTTAACAGAAATGCATACTTAAAACCAATCAATCAATTTTTTAAAAAAGGTTCAATAAAATAAACAATCCAACTGTTTCTCAGCAGTATCATTATGTCAAAGCACATTGTCCGCTAGAAAACGCGGCGTTTAATTGTAAACAAACTTAGTAGCAAAACGTACACAATCATGACTTGTAGCCACATTTTAATAAGCTGTTATAATTATCTAAACAATAACGCCTAACAAAAGCATAAACATAAGCCTACGAACGGAAGCGGCTCTTTTTTATTTGACTGTGAAGATAGCCCGATTAAATATCGCGTTTTTTTTTACGCTGGTCATTACAAAATAAGCGTTAGTACTGTTCCGATGGAAGTATTTTTTACACAAACCATGCCATTTCATTCCATTCACGGGACAAATGTTTGAACCCGCAAACGAAGGAATAAAAGGTGTGTGGTTTTGTTTAGGGACGTTGATAAAGGACGATTGATAGTCAGTTTATGGGAAAAATACACCTGACCGATAGTCATGTATCCGATAGACCTTGAATAGTAGAACTTAGAAAGAAACCCCATACAGCGTTTTACAGCTCACCTAGCAATCGGGGCAGTGTATGTAGAACATCAAGAATGATAGCCTACTGCAGAGTATTTGATGTAGAATAGCAAAACCCACAAGTGGCAACACAAACGGGTTAGTAGAAAAATCATCACTTTCTAGGATCTACCAGAATGAAAGTTGTCGCGTGGATGTTTGTAGTAGGCACGACCAGTCGAGGGGTGCAGGTAAAAGTAGGGGAAATCGCTTTCCGGTCGAAAACAAACTTTTGCGAGGATTTTGTGATTCGCGCTCGTTTTCTGATGCGGAAAAGCATCACTACCTAGTAGGTTTGAATGTAAACAATCAAACAGCCGAAGAATCAACTGTTTGGGGTCATCCGTTTTCCAGAAACGTAATTTAGAAATCGTGCTTATACTTTATGGGACACACTTTAGTTTTGAATTAAAAAATGCAGAACAGGTTTTGAAACACTACACATTAATTTTCCCGTTCGATCACAATTTTACCCAATCTGTACTTGCATCCTATTCGGCTGCTACCATGTGAGAGACTAACCACCAATTCAACTGTCTTCAACGCCAAAATTCTTCATACCTGAACGTTCGAATTGAAATTCTAAAATAAAAAATACACGTTCTTCAAAAAAAAGATATCTATGGAAAAGATAGAACGGGCCGATTTGCCATCATAAACTGCCCGCAAAGTTGGTGCAAAAGGAATGCAAAATACGTAAATAAAATAGAAATGGTTTCTCAAGAAGAATTGTTACTGAGCGGTCGAGGAAAAAGGAAATATGTCCTTTTCTTTTGAAAACATGTTCGAGTCAAACTCCTGTCTGACGGTTTTCTTGCAACCTCAATAACAACTCTAATAGGACGTTAAAAATAAGCACTCTTTGTCATTTACTCTCGGTTGCAACCCGTTTTTTGTTGCCAGGTTTCGATTGTTGAAATTATCAACAAAAAATAAAACCAATGAATGTAGTTGATTGAGTTTTGCATTTGTTTAGTATCATTTTTGGATGGCATTTCTATTCATAGCTTCAAAAAGTACTTTTACACGAAACGGGACTTAACAAATCAACAAAAAAATATGAAACATTTGTTGTAGTGACACAATTTTGGTGAAAAAATAGTAGGACATGGATAATCGCTACAACATGAAAAAATACGACCTGTAAACTTATGACGCTAGTACCATTTTCAAACACGACCGAATTGAGTCGACTGAAAGCAAATGCTTTAGAATACCCTTTTCTGTGCCAAAACAAGCAAGCAAAGACAAACTGATAAAGGTTCTTTTAAATAATAATGATTGAGTGGTCAAAACATTTGCTATTTAACGTGCTCTGGCTAGTTATGGTGTGCAGAAAAGAAATGTTGCGAACGATATCCATAACTAATTGAATCTATTTTGTGATTTAGGTGTATAACGTTTTGTTTTGAGACATCGCATCTTTTCCACATGGACGACTGGTCACGCTGAGGACATTATTAATAGTTGTCCCTCCCTTCTATGAAATCACCAGCTCTAATAAACCCTCAGGAATCAGCATAACACATAGAATTACTACGGGGTCCAGTCTGAACGCTAAACTTAAGAATTAAGCGCATCTTCATGGAATCATTAAAAGATTTATAGAATGTGCTACCAAAATGCGCATAATGCAAGATGATCGCTGATATGATACATGTGAAAATACGGGACATCCTTAATTTGTTGATCTCATGCAAAAAAATGATCGTGTAATTGGTGCTGGTAACAATTCGAATGGGTAAGTCATATGAGCTTTTCTTCGTTCGTCTTGCCATTATGAGGATAGAAACATGCAAAATGGAAAGAAAAACTGAAAACGTTGTGTTGAATGAAGTATTCTAAATGTTAATTGAAAACTTGGAGCAATCGTTTCAATAGATCTGTTGAGAGCCAAAATATTCGAAATTAATGTATCCGCGCATTTATGTTTGCCAGTTTATCTTCACATTTTGACCTGAAGTCTAAACACGACATTACGTCTTTAGATTTTTTTCTCTCTGCTGCTATTGAAGTTTTAAAGAGAATTGAAACTTGAAATCAGTTAATCGTGCTGTGCGAAAGCAACGTTAACATAGTACAGCCTAGCAATGAGTTACATGAATAAACAATAAACAACAAAAGTATGAAGCACTCATTATGCAGATTTCCATTACAAAAGTGCTCAAAATTGCGCCCATCCCTATCTTCGTTGGGCTATATTTTTATTTTCAAAAGAGTTCTGCTTTAACAATAACGTTGTTGTAAAATCTCAACGTTAAAGCTAGAGAAATAGATGTTTTCGAAAAAGTTTGAAACTATGCCGATTTACCTAGTTAGAAACAAAAGCTAATTCATACCTATTTTGAAACGATTGCTTATCTGCTGCATTACCCGTATTTGTCTTTGCAAATGTTTTAACCAAAGAATGTTTATCTCCAGCCTGAGGTCTTGTATTTGTATAAATAAAATTAGCTTCTTTTGATATTATTTTGCTCAATGATGAACCTTCGATGAACGCCATATTTCTAATCTGATACTTATTATCTTCTTTCCTCCTTTGCGGTAGTGTTTGTTTTTCAATGGTGCAAATTTCCTGCTCCTTCTGGCTTCGTTGCGCGGAAAGGTCGCTTATGTATCGCCTTTTGGTCGCTATCAGTTGCGCTGTTCGCGTTGCTGTTTTGACTTCCGCCTTAAAAACCGCTACCCTATGGCATGTCGAACGAATCGTTTTCGGAATCAATACGGTAGCGCTCCCCCTGGGAGTTGGACATGGATTTCGATCCTTCGGCACCCAGGTCAGGACGTCCATACGTCGGATATAGACTGCTAGAGACATCACTGCTTGACATGATCTTGTGTAATTCGGACGCTGTATTCCGTTCACTCTGTTCCGTTTCCTGGTAAAAATTGGAATCCGACAGTCGGCTACCATCAGCTTTCGCGGACAACCGGCTGTTTTCGTCGATTTGTATGTTTTTTCTCTTTTCCAGATTGTCTTCTCCGTCGGAATCGAACACTCCATCGCCGAAGCTATAGTGCTTGCCCATTTGCTAATTGTGACACCTCTTTTACGTGTCCTTTGTTTGGCTCTTCTTCGTGGCTTAATTTTTCGTTCCCGTGCCAAAGGATAGTTCATTTGGATCTTTGTCGTTTTGATGAGCTTCCACTTGACGTTCATCGCATTTCTTTACACCCGCAGCAATCTTTTTATCTCTTTGTTTTTTGCATAGGTTTTTGCTCGGTGGTGTTATTTCATGCGGAAAACGTACTTGTTATTAACTTTGTTTGGATCTGTTTTCGCAGTTGTTGTCGGCGATCCCTCCACAAATTCGGTGATCTTCAGATGGAACGATTGTTAAAAAGTTTGTATTTTTCGAATTAAAAACGATCAATGCTTACCATTTCGAAAATGTCGGCAGTTTTTTCAACGTTCCTCGAATCATCCATTTTCAGCGATTCTTTGCAATGAATGGTCGAACCGGATTTATTAATGACGAAGATTCTTGTGTTAACGGAAAAACAGTCGTATCTTCATGTTATTTGCACCATTTTGAATTGCCTCACAAAGGGCAGCCAAAGGTTCATGGTGTTCGAAGAGCGGTTCTATTGATCTGTATGGGGTATACCACTAAAATGAAGAACGCACAAAAGCTGGAAGCAACATCCTTAAAAAAAACATACCATAAAACATCTTCCTTGGCTTCCGTTTGAGTTCGTTTATCCGGGATTGTATCAAAATTTTGTGCGATTAATCAACTCGACAAGTGACAGCAAATTACAATACTGAACAAAGGCTGGCCCTGGGTTACGTTACCAAAAGGGACTTGGACAGCGACGAAAACCGAGGCTAGCGGACTACAGTTCTCACGTTTATAAAACCTACTCCAAACTTGACTGACACAAAACAAACGTTTGATGTGATCATTATTCTCGTCTGAATTTTTAGTGGTTGACAAGAAGGTTTTCCTCAAACTCAAACAAAGTTTGTGTACTTAATCATCAAATTTATGGCCATCAATCGTTTTATATTCCATTCTACTTCTTTGGTTTCCATGCCTTGTAGGTTTACAATGATACATTCAGGGCTTCAATTGGACGATATTTTTTGTTCAACAAAGTAGTCTGACGCAGAAAACCTTTACAACTTGTTTATGAGTCCATGTTCGGATCTCCTGTCATACAAAATGCATTGAACCATATGAATAAAGAACAAAGCACGCTACTATAAACCAGCTTCGAACGATTTGTCAAACGACGAAAACCAAAGCCAGCCGGTACCTACAAATTGCCAACAAGGAAAACGTGGAACATGTCAAAATTTGTATCAATAAATCCAAACAGGATATGCAACGAAAGCTACCACCGGTGAACAGCTACCGCTCCAAAGCCTTTCAAAAGATGTTATGGTTATTGTGAAAATTGTCTTGCAAAGACCTTTCATTTGAGGGGTCTGTTGCTGTAATTGACCGAAGTACTAATTCGCTATTGACAAAATAGCTAATTGAGCCATTATCACATGTATTGACCAAGGTTTCTGAAGCCTATTTCCTTCAGATTGGCTTGCAGCTTCGTTCTAATGGTGGGTTAACAGAATTTCCCAACCCGAATCACAATAAAAAAAATAATCGCGACATCAAGACAAGACTAACCATTCAATTTCGGTTTAAATATCGTATGCCCTATTCTGAATCCCCATAAAATCACAACTTATTTTTCCGTTAGAAAAACGTGCCATACACTTCCAAAGGGAGGATCCCCGTTGTTATAAGTTCGGTTGATCACGACAATCTTCTGACGTAAAGAAAAAATGTTTTTTGCAGGCATTGAAGATCGGGCACAACTGTATGGAACACTGCTTAAACAAGATTGACTATGTAGCACGATAGTTTTATTTCAAATCCGGTATAAAAGTCAGTACAAAATCAAGTTCTAGGTTCAATCATTGTCACTTCGTGGGGCAAATGCGTTGGGTAAGGTTTAACACATCCAACCATCGAGGTTCTGCTGTATTTTCTTTGTCTATCTCTATCCAATCCGTTTAAAAAAGTTCGATATGAGTAAAATTAAATCTTTCACATTGTCTGTAATGAAGCAATAAAAGTAGTGTGTTGGTATTTTAAAACTGAGAAGAATTTGTTTTCTGTTTGTAATAGTTTGCTGTCCACACACTGCTAGCTTTCCCTTACCGATCCCTGTTATGTTTCCTGCTGGTTGAAGAACAATCTAAGGCAATACCGCTCCGTTTGTGTGCAAGGCAGCGAAAAGCCATTAAGATTTTACTTATGGTGAAAATATGCTTCAAATCGCGTTTTTTGTCCGTCTGCCTCAACCGATCGGTGACCTACGGTGACTTTTCTGCTCTACCTGGTTTTTTCTTCAAGCTACCGGGCTAACGGACATGATGGCGGCCAACAGCTTCAATCTCAGCATAACCGTAAAGCCTGACAATCAGCAAAGCCTCACTGCAAGGGGGCGGGGCTCGTTCTCACGCAATAGTCAACTGTTCGGCGGATCTTACAAGTCACAGAAGACGACCGCTTTTTATGACAACGGATGAGAACGACCAGGTAGATGTTCGATAGAACCTTTTACACTTGAGGGAAAAAGTCTCATTTCACAAAAGGACGTAGTGCTGCATTTGTAAGTGTTGGCGGTCGATTGGCGTGACCATCAAAATCATCTCTTCGTTATCTCCCGAGCTGGAAGAGTGTGTTATTAAAGGGAAGAAAGATCCGCTAGTTGCGGCGAGAATGTTATGATTCCATGTTATATTCTGTTCAAAGGCGTCTTTTTTCTGTCTATGAGAAAGTTATCCTCTGAGAATAATGAGCAAGTGCAAGTTCCTGGCAGCTTTTCTACTCACGGACTGATGTATGCTGTCGATAGGCTGCCCACATTTTAGGAAGAATTTGTTTTGGAATTTTCAAACCAGCAAACAGCAAGCTCAACAAGAACAACTGTTTTTCCCAAAACTCAAACCATAAGCTTAAAAGGCACGGTGCGATACAACTTTTAACAGAAATGCATACTTAAAACCAATCAATCAATTTTTTAAAAAAGGTTCAATAAAATAAACAATCCAACTGTTTCTCAGCAGTATCATTATGTCAAAGCACATTGTCCGCTAGAAAACGCGGCGTTTAATTGTAAACAAACTTAGTAGCAAAACGTACACAATCATGACTTGTAGCCACATTTTAATAAGCTGTTATAATTATCTAAACAATAACGCCTAACAAAAGCATAAACATAAGCCTACGAACGGAAGCGGCTCTTTTTTATTTGACTGTGAAGATAGCCCGATTAAATATCGCGTTTTTTTTTACGCTGGTCATTACAAAATAAGCGTTAGTACTGTTCCGATGGAAGTATTTTTTACACAAACCATGCCATTTCATTCCATTCACGGGACAAATGTTTGAACCCGCAAACGAAGGAATAAAAGGTGTGTGGTTTTGTTTAGGGACGTTGATAAAGGACGATTGATAGTCAGTTTATGGGAAAAATACACCTGACCGATAGTCATGTATCCGATAGACCTTGAATAGTAGAACTTAGAAAGAAACCCCATACAGCGTTTTACAGCTCACCTAGCAATCGGGGCAGTGTATGTAGAACATCAAGAATGATAGCCTACTGCAGAGTATTTGATGTAGAATAGCAAAACCCACAAGTGGCAACACAAACGGGTTAGTAGAAAAATCATCACTTTCTAGGATCTACCAGAATGAAAGTTGTCGCGTGGATGTTTGTAGTAGGCACGACCAGTCGAGGGGTGCAGGTAAAAGTAGGGGAAATCGCTTTCCGGTCGAAAACAAACTTTTGCGAGGATTTTGTGATTCGCGCTCGTTTTCTGATGCGGAAAAGCATCACTACCTAGTAGGTTTGAATGTAAACAATCAAACAGCCGAAGAATCAACTGTTTGGGGTCATCCGTTTTCCAGAAACGTAATTTAGAAATCGTGCTTATACTTTATGGGACACACTTTAGTTTTGAATTAAAAAATGCAGAACAGGTTTTGACACACTACACATTAATTTTCCCGTTCGATCACAATTTTACCCAATCTGTACTTGCATCCTATTCGGCTGCTACCATGTGAGAGACTAACCACCAATTCAACTGTCTTCAACGCCAAAATTCTTCATACCTGAACGTTCGAATTGAAATTCTAAAATAAAAAATACACGTTCTTCAAAAAAAAGATATCTATGGAAAAGATAGAACGGGCCGATTTGCCATCATAAACTGCCCGCAAAGTTGGTGCAAAAGGAATGCAAAATACGTAAATAAAATAGAAATGGTTTCTCAAGAAGAATTGTTACTGAGCGGTCGAGGAAAAAGGAAATATGTCCTTTTCTTTTGAAAACTTGTTCGAGTCAAACTCCTGTCTGACGGTTTTCTTGCAACCTCAATAACAACTCTAATAGGACGTTAAAAATAAGCACTCTTTGTCATTTACTCTCGGTTGCAACCCGTTTTTTGTTGCCAGGTTTCGATTGTTGAAATTATCAACAAAAAATAAAACCAATGAATGTAGTTGATTGAGTTTTGCATTTGTTTAGTATCATTTTTGGATGGCATTTCTATTCATAGCTTCAAAAAGAACTTTTACACGAAACGGGACTTAACAAATCAACAAAAAAATATGAAACATTTGTTGTAGTGACACAATTTTGGTGAAAAAATAGTAGGACATGGATAATCGCTACAACATGAAAAAATACGACCTGTAAACTTATGACGCTAGTACCATTTTCAAACACGACCGAATTGAGTCGACTGAAAGCAAATGCTTTAGAATACCCTTTTCTGTGCCAAAACAAGCAAGCAAAGACAAACTGATAAAGGTTCTTTTAAATAATAATGATTGAGTGGTCAAAACATTTGCTATTTAACGTGCTCTGGCTAGTTATGGTGTGCAGAAAAGAAATGTTGCGAACGATATCCATAACTAATTGAATCTATTTTGTGATTTAGGTGTATAACGTTTTGTTTTGAGACATCGCATCTTTTCCACATGGACGACTGGTCACGCTGAGGACATTATTAATAGTTGTCCCTCCCTTCTATGAAATCACCAGCTCTAATAAACCCTCAGGAATCAGCATAACACATAGAATTACTACGGGGTCCAGTCTGAACGCTAAACTTAAGAATTAAGCGCATCTTCATGGAATCATTAAAAGATTTATAGAATGTGCTATCAAAATGCGCATAATGCAAGATGATCGCTGATATGATACATGTGAAAATACGGGACATCCTTAATTTGTTGATCTCATGCAAAAAAATGATCGTGTAATTGGTGCTGGTAACAATTCGAATGGGTAAGTCATATGAGCTTTTCTTCGTTCGTCTTGCCATTATGAGGATAGAAACATGCAAAATGGAAAGAAAAACTGAAAACGTTGTGTTGAATGAAGTATTCTAAATGTTAATTGAAAACTTGGAGCAATCGTTTCAATAGATCTGTTGAGAGCCAAAATATTCGAAATTAATGTATCCGCGCATTTATGTTTGCCAGTTTATCTTCACATTTTGACCTGAAGTCTAAACACGACGTTACGTCTTTAGATTTTTTTCTCTCTGCTGCTATTGAAGTTTTAAAGAGCATTGAAACTTGAAATCAGTTAATCGTGCTGTGCGAAAGCAACGTTAACATAGTACAGCCTAGCAATGAGTTACATGAATAAACAATAAACAACAAAAGTATGAAGCACTCATTATGCAGATTTCCATTACAAAAGTGCTCAAAATTGCGCCCATCCCTATCTTCGTTGGGCTATATTTTTATTTTCAAAAGAGTTCTGCTTTAACAATAACGTTGTTGTAAAATCTCAACGTTAAAGCTAGAGAAATAGATGTTTTCGAAAAAGTTTGAAACTATGCCGATTTACCTAGTTAGAAACAAAAGCTAATTCATACCTATTTTGAAACGATTGCTTATCTGCTGCATTACCCGTATTTGTCTTTGCAAATGTTTTAACCAAAGAATGTTTATCTCCAGCCTGAGGTCTTGTATTTGTATAAATAAAATTAGCTTCTTTTGATATTATTTTGCTCAATGATGAACCTTCGATGAACGCCATATTTCTAATCTGATACTTATTATCTTCTTTCCTCCTTTGCGGTAGTGTTTGTTTTTCAATGGTGCAAATTTCCTGCTCCTTCTGGCTTCGTTGCGCGGAAAGGTCGCTTATGTATCGCCTTTTGGTCGCTATCAGTTGCGCTGTTCGCGTTGCTGTTTTGACTTCCGCCTTAAAAACCGCTACCCTATGGCATGTCGAACGAATCGTTTTCGGAATCAATACGGTAGCGCTCCCCCTGGGAGTTGGACATGGATTTCGATCCTTCGGCACCCAGGTCAGGACGTCCATACGTCGGATATAGACTGCTAGAGACATCACTGCTTGACATGATCTTGTGTAATTCGGACGCTGTATTCCGTTCACTCTGTTCCGTTTCCTGGTAAAAATTGGAATCCGACAGTCGGCTACCATCAGCTTTCGCGGACAACCGGCTGTTTTCGTCGATTTGTATGTTTTTTCTCTTTTCCAGATTGTCTTCTCCGTCGGAATCGAACACTCCATCGCCGAAGCTATAGTGCTTGCCCATTTGCTAATTGTGACACCTCTTTTACGTGTCCTTTGTTTGGCTCTTCTTCGTGGCTTAATTTTTCGTTCCCGTGCCAAAGGATAGTTCATTTGGATCTTTGTCGTTTTGATGAGCTTCCACTTGACGTTCATCGCATTTCTTTACACCCGCAGCAATCTTTTTATCTCTTTGTTTTTTGCATAGGTTTTTGCTCGGTGGTGTTATTTCATGCGGAAAACGTACTTGTTATTAACTTTGTTTGGATCTGTTTTCGCAGTTGTTGTCGGCGATCCCTCCACAAATTCGGTGATCTTCAGATGGAACGATTGTTAAAAAGTTTGTATTTTTCGAATTAAAAACGATCAATGCTTACCATTTCGAAAATGTCGGCAGTTTTTTCAACGTTCGTCGAATCATCCATTTTCAGCGATTCTTTGCAATGAATGGTCGAACCGGATTTATTAATGACGAAGATTCTTGTGTTAACGGAAAAACAGTCGTATCTTCATGTTATTTGCACCATTTTGAATTGCCTCACAAAGGGCAGCCAAAGGTTCATGGTGTTCGAAGAGCGGTTCTATTGATCTGTATGGGGTATACGTCACCAAAAGGGACTTGGACAGCGACGAAAACCGAGGCTAGCGGACTACAGTTCTCACGTTTATAAAACCTACTCCAAACTTGACTGACACAAAACAAACGTTTGATGTGATCATTATTCTCGTCTGAATTTTTAGTGGTTGACAAGAAGGTTTTCCTCAAACTCAAACAAAGTTTGTGTACTTAATCATCAAATTTATGGCCATCAATCGTTTTATATTCCATTCTACTTCTTTGGTTTCCATGCCTTGTAGGTTTACAATGATACATTCAGGGCTTCAATTGGACGATATTTTTTGTTCAACAAAGTAGTCTGACGCAGAAAACCTTTACAACTTGTTTATGAGTCCATGTTCGGATCTCCTGTCATACAAAATGCATTGAACCATATGAATAAAGAACAAAGCACGCTACTATAAACCAGCTTCGAACGATTTGTCAAACGACGAAAACCAAAGCCAGCCGGTACCTACAAATTGCCAACAAGGAAAACGTGGAACATGTCAAAATTTGTATCAATAAATCCAAACAGGATATGCAACGAAAGCTACCACCGGTGAACAGCTACCGCTCCAAAGCCTTTCAAAAGATGTTATGGTTATTGTGAAAATTGTCTTGCAAAGACCTTTCATTTGAGGGGTCTGTTGCTGTAATTGACCGAAGTACTAATTCGCTATTGACAAAATAGCTAATTGAGCCATTATCACATGTATTGACCAAGGTTTCTGAAGCCTATTTCCTTCAGATTGGCTTGCAGCTTCGTTCTAATGGTGGGTTAACAGAATTTCCCAACCCGAATCACAATAAAAAAAATAATCGCGACATCAAGACAAGACTAACCATTCAATTTCGGTTTAAATATCGTATGCCCTATTCTGAATCCCCATAAAATCACAACTTATTTTTCCGTTAGAAAAACGTGCCATACACTTCCAAAGGGAGGATCCCCGTTGTTATAAGTTCGGTTGATCACGACAATCTTCTGACGTAAAGAAAAAATGTTTTTTGCAGGCATTGAAGATCGGGCACAACTGTATGGAACACTGCTTAAACAAGATTGACTATGTAGCACGATAGTTTTATTTCAAATCCGGTATAAAAGTCAGTACAAAATCAAGTTCTAGGTTCAATCATTGTCACTTCGTGGGGCAAATGCGTTGGGTAAGGTTTAACACATCCAACCATCGAGGTTCTGCTGTATTTTCTTTGTCTATCTCTATCCAATCCGTTTAAAAAAGTTCGATATGAGTAAAATTAAATCTTTCACATTGTCTGTAATGAAGCAATAAAAGTAGTGTGTTGGTATTTTAAAACTGAGAAGAATTTGTTTTCTGTTTGTAATAGTTTGCTGTCCACACACTGCTAGCTTTCCCTTACCGATCCCTGTTATGTTTCCTGCTGGTTGAAGAACAATCTAAGGCAATACCGCTCCGTTTGTGTGCAAGGCAGCGAAAAGCCATTAAGATTTTACTTATGGTGAAAATATGCTTCAAATCGCGTTTTTTGTCCGTCTGCCTCAACCGATCGGTGACCTACGGTGACTTTTCTGCTCTACCTGGTTTTTTCTTCAAGCTACCGGGCTAACGGACATGATGGCGGCCAACAGCTTCAATCTCAGCATAACCGTAAAGCCTGACAATCAGCAAAGCCTCACTGCAAGGGGGCGGGGCTCGTTCTCACGCAATAGTCAACTGTTCGGCGGATCTTACAAGTCACAGAAGACGACCGCTTTTTATGACAACGGATGAGAACGACCAGGTAGATGTTCGATAGAACCTTTTACACTTGAGGAAAAAAGTCTCATTTCACAAAAGGACGTAGTGCTGCATTTGTAAGTGTTGGCGGTCGATTGGCGTGACCATCAAAATCATCTCTTCGTTATCTCCCGAGCTGGAAGAGTGTGTTATTAAAGGGAAGAAAGATCCGCTAGTTGCGGCGAGAATGTTATGATTACATGTTATATTCTGTTCAAAGGCGTCTTTTTTCTGTCTATGAGAAAGTTATCCTCTGAGAATAATGAGCAAGTGCAAGTTCCTGGCAGCTTTTCTACTCACGGACTGATGTATGCTGTCGATAGGCTGCCCACATTTTAGGAAGAATTTGTTTTGGAATTTTCAAACCAGCAAACAGCAAGCTCAACAAGAACAACTGTTTTTCCCAAAACTCAAACCATAAGCTTAAAAGGCACGGTGCGATACAACTTTTAACAGAAATGCATACTTAAAACCAATCAATCAATTTTTTAAAAAAGGTTCAATAAAATAAACAATCCAACTGTTTCTCAGCAGTATCATTATGTCAAAGCACATTGTCCGCTAGAAAACGCGGCGTTTAATTGTAAACAAACTTAGTAGCAAAACGTACACAATCATGACTTGTAGCCACATTTTAATAAGCTGTTATAATTATCTAAACAATAACGCCTAACAAAAGCATAAACATAAGCCTACGAACGGAAGCGGCTCTTTTTTATTTGACTGTGAAGATAGCCCGATTAAATATCGCGTTTTTTTTTACGCTGGTCATTACAAAATAAGCGTTAGTACTGTTCCGATGGAAGTATTTTTTACACAAACCATGCCATTTCATTCCATTCACGGGACAAATGTTTGAACCCGCAAACGAAGGAATAAAAGGTGTGTGGTTTTGTTTAGGGACGTTGATAAAGGACGATTGATAGTCAGTTTATGGGAAAAATACACCTGACCGATAGTCATGTATCCGATAGACCTTGAATAGTAGAACTTAGAAAGAAACCCCATACAGCGTTTTACAGCTCACCTAGCAATCGGGGCAGTGTATGTAGAACATCAAGAATGATAGCCTACTGCAGAGTATTTGATGTAGAATAGCAAAACCCACAAGTGGCAACACAAACGGGTTAGTAGAAAAATCATCACTTTCTAGGATCTACCAGAATGAAAGTTGTCGCGTGGATGTTTGTAGTAGGCACGACCAGTCGAGGGGTGCAGGTAAAAGTAGGGGAAATCGCTTTCCGGTCGAAAACAAACTTTTGCGAGGATTTTGTGATTCGCGCTCGTTTTCTGATGCGGAAAAGCATCACTACCTAGTAGGTTTGAATGTAAACAATCAAACAGCCGAAGAATCAACTGTTTGGGGTCATCCGTTTTCCAGAAACGTAATTTAGAAATCGTGCTTATACTTTATGGGACACACTTTAGTTTTGAATTAAAAAATGCAGAACAGGTTTTGAAACACTACACATTAATTTTCCCGTTCGATCACAATTTTACCCAATCTGTACTTGCATCCTATTCGGCTGCTACCATGTGAGAGACTAACCACCAATTCAACTGTCTTCAACGCCAAAATTCTTCATACCTGAACGTTCGAATTGAAATTCTAAAATAAAAAATACACGTTCTTCAAAAAAAAGATATCTATGGAAAAGATAGAACGGGCCGATTTGCCATCATAAACTGCCCGCAAAGTTGGTGCAAAAGGAATGCAAAATACGTAAATAAAATAGAAATGGTTTCTCAAGAAGAATTGTTACTGAGCGGTCGAGGAAAAAGGAAATATGTCCTTTTCTTTTGAAAACTTGTTCGAGTCAAACTTCTGTCTGACGGTTTTCTTGCAACCTCAATAACAACTCTAATAGGACGTTAAAAATAAGCACTCTTTGTCATTTACTCTCGGTTGCAACCCGTTTTTTGTTGCCAGGTTTCGATTGTTGAAATTATCAACAAAAAATAAAACCAATGAATGTAGTTGATTGAGTTTTGCATTTGTTTAGTATCATTTTTGGATGGCATTTCTATTCATAGCTTCAAAAAGTACTTTTACACGAAACGGGACTTAACAAATCAACAAAAAAATATGAAACATTTGTTGTAGTGACACAATTTTGGTGAAAAAATAGTAGGACATGGATAATCGCTACAACATGAAAAAATACGACCTGTAAACTTATGACGCTAGTACCATTTTCAAACACGACCGAATTGAGTCGACTGAAAGCAAATGCTTTAGAATACCCTTTTCTGTGCCAAAACAAGCAAGCAAAGACAAACTGATAAAGGTTCTTTTAAATAATAATGATTGAGTGGTCAAAACATTTGCTATTTAACGTGCTCTGGCTAGTTATGGTGTGCAGAAAAGAAATGTTGCGAACGATATCCATAACTAATTGAATCTATTTTGTGATTTAGGTGTATAACGTTTTGTTTTGAGACATCGCATCTTTTCCACATGGACGACTGGTCACGCTGAGGACATTATTAATAGTTGTCCCTCCCTTCTATGAAATCACCAGCTCTAATAAACCCTCAGGAATCAGCATAACACATAGAATTACTACGGGGTCCAGTCTGAACGCTAAACTTAAGAATTAAGCGCATCTTCATGGAATCATTAAAAGATTTATAGAATGTGCTATCAAAATGCGCATAATGCAAGATGATCGCTGATATGATACATGTGAAAATACGGGACATCCTTAATTTGTTGATCTCATGCAAAAAAATGATCGTGTAATTGGTGCTGGTAACAATTCGAATGGGTAAGTCATATGAGCTTTTCTTCGTTCGTCTTGCCATTATGAGGATAGAAACATGCAAAATGGAAAGAAAAACTGAAAACGTTGTGTTGAATGAAGTATTCTAAATGTTAATTGAAAACTTGGAGCAATCGTTTCAATAGATCTGTTGAGAGCCAAAATATTCGAAATTAATGTATCCGCGCATTTATGTTTGCCAGTTTATCTTCACATTTTGACCTGAAGTCTAAACACGACGTTACGTCTTTAGATTTTTTTCTCTCTGCTGCTATTGAAGTTTTAAAGAGCATTGAAACTTGAAATCAGTTAATCGTGCTGTGCGAAAGCAACGTTAACATAGTACAGCCTAGCAATGAGTTACATGAATAAACAATAAACAACAAAAGTATGAAGCACTCATTATGCAGATTTCCATTACAAAAGTGCTCAAAATTGCGCCCATCCCTATCTTCGTTGGGCTATATTTTTATTTTCAAAAGAGTTCTGCTTTAACAATAACGTTGTTGTAAAATCTCAACGTTAAAGCTAGAGAAATAGATGTTTTCGAAAAAGTTTGAAACTATGCCGATTTACCTAGTTAGAAACAAAAGCTAATTCATACCTATTTTGAAACGATTGCTTATCTGCTGCATTACCCGTATTTGTCTTTGCAAATGTTTTAACCAAAGAATGTTTATCTCCAGCCTGAGGTCTTGTATTTGTATAAATAAAATTAGCTTCTTTTGATATTATTTTGCTCAATGATGAACCTTCGATGAACGCCATATTTCTAATCTGATACTTATTATCTTCTTTCCTCCTTTGCGGTAGTGTTTGTTTTTCAATGGTGCAAATTTCCTGCTCCTTCTGGCTTCGTTGCGCGGAAAGGTCGCTTATGTATCGCCTTTTGGTCGCTATCAGTTGCGCTGTTCGCGTTGCTGTTTTGACTTCCGCCTTAAAAACCGCTACCCTATGGCATGTCGAACGAATCGTTTTCGGAATCAATACGGTAGCGCTCCCCCTGGGAGTTGGACATGGATTTCGATCCTTCGGCACCCAGGTCAGGACGTCCATACGTCGGTTATAGACTGCTAGAGACATCACTGCTTGACATGATCTTGTGTAATTCGGACGCTGTATTCCGTTCACTCTGTTCCGTTTCCTGGTAAAAATTGGAATCCGACAGTCGGCTACCATCAGCTTTCGCGGACAACCGGCTGTTTTCGTCGATTTGTATGTTTTTTCTCTTTTCCAGATTGTCTTCTCCGTCGGAATCGAACACTCCATCGCCGAAGCTATAGTGCTTGCCCATTTGCTAATTGTGACACCTCTTTTACGTGTCCTTTGTTTGGCTCTTCTTCGTGGCTTAATTTTTCGTTCCCGTGCCAAAGGATAGTTCATTTGGATCTTTGTCGTTTTGATGAGCTTCCACTTGACGTTCATCGCATTTCTTTACACCCGCAGCAATCTTTTTATCTCTTTGTTTTTTGCATAGGTTTTTGCTCGGTGGTGTTATTTCATGCGGAAAACGTACTTGTTATTAACTTTGTTTGGATCTGTTTTCGCAGTTGTTGTCGGCGATCCCTCCACAAATTCGGTGATCTTCAGATGGAACGATTGTTAAAAAGTTTGTATTTTTCGAATTAAAAACGATCAATGCTTACCATTTCGAAAATGTCGGCAGTTTTTTCAACGTTCGTCGAATCATCCATTTTCAGCGATTCTTTGCAATGAATGGTCGAACCGGATTTATTAATGACGAAGATTCTTGTGTTAACGGAAAAACAGTCGTATCTTCATGTTATTTGCACCATTTTGAATTGCCTCACAAAGGGCAGCCAAAGGTTCATGGTGTTCGAAGAGCGGTTCTATTGATCTGTATGGGGTATACCACTAAAATGAAGAACGCACAAAAGCTGGAAGCATCATCCTTAAAAAAAAACATACCATAAAACATCTTCCTTGGCTTCCGTTTGAGTTCGTTTATCCGGGATTGTATCAAAATTTTGTGCGATTAATCAACTCGACAAGTGACAGCAAATTACAATACTGAACAAAGGCTGGCCCTGGGTTACGTTACCAAAAGGGACTTGGACAGCGACGAAAACCGAGGCTAGCGGACTACAGTTCTCACGTTTATAAAACCTACTCCAAACTTGACTGACACAAAACAAACGTTTGATGTGATCATTATTCTCGTCTGAATTTTTAGTGGTTGACAAGAAGGTTTTCCTCAAACTCAAACAAAGTTTGTGTACTTAATCATCAAATTTATGGCCATCAATCGTTTTATATTCCATTCTACTTCTTTGGTTTCCATGCCTTGTAGGTTTACAATGATACATTCAGGGCTTCAATTGGACGATATTTTTTGTTCAACAAAGTAGTCTGACGCAGAAAACCTTTACAACTTGTTTATGAGTCCATGTTCGGATCTCCTGTCATACAAAATGCATTGAACCATATGAGTAAAGAACAAAGCACGCTACTATAAACCAGCTTCGAACGATTTGTCAAACGACGAAAACCAAAGCCAGCCGGTACCTACAAATTGCCAACAAGGAAAACGTGGAACATGTCAAAATTTGTATCAATAAATCCAAACAGGATATGCAACGAAAGCTACCACCGGTGAACAGCCAAACCGCTCCAAAGCCTTTCAAAAGATGTTATGGTTATTGTGAAAATTGTCTTGCAAAGACCTTTCATTTGAGGGGTCTGTTGCTGTAATTGACCGAAGTACTAATTCGCTATTGACAAAATAGCTAATTGAGCCATTATCACATGTATTGACCAAGGTTTCTGAAGCCTATTTCCTTCAGATTGGCTTGCAGCTTCGTTCTAATGGTGGGTTAACAGAATTTCCCAACCCGAATCACAATAAAAAAAATAATCGCGACATCAAGACAAGACTAACCATTCAATTTCGGTTTAAATATCGTATGCCCTATTCTGAATCCCCATAAAATCACAACTTATTTTTCCGTTAGAAAAACGTGCCATACACTTCCAAAGGGAGGATCCCCGTTGTTATAAGTTCGGTTGATCACGACAATCTTCTGACGTAAAGAAAAAATGTTTTTTGCAGGCATTGAAGATCGGGCACAACTGTATGGAACACTGCTTAAACAAGATTGACTATGTAGCACGATAGTTTTATTTCAAATCCGGTATAAAAGTCAGTACAAAATCAAGTTCTAGGTTCAATCATTGTCACTTCGTGGGGCAAATGCGTTGGGTAAGGTTTAACACACCCAACCATCGAGGTTCTGCTGTATTTTCTTTGTCTATCTCTATCCAATCCGTTTAAAAAAGTTCGATATGAGTAAAATTAAATCTTTCGCATTGTCTGTAATGAAGCAATAAAAGTAGTGTGTTGGTATTTTAAAACTGAGAAGAATTTGTTTTCTGTTTGTAATAGTTTGCTGTCCACACACTGCTAGCTTTCCCTTACCGATCCCTGTTATGTTTCCTGCTGGTTGAAGAACAATCTAAGGCAATACCGCTCCGTTTGTGTGCAAGGCAGCGAAAAGCCATTAAGATTTTACTTATGGTGAAAATATGCTTCAAATCGCGTTTTTTGTCCGTCTGCCTCAACCGATCGGTGACCTACGGTGACTTTTCTGCTCTACCTGGTTTTTTCTTCAAGCTACCGGGCTAACGGACATGATGGCGGCCAACAGCTTCAATCTCAGCATAACCGTAAAGCCTGACAATCAGCAAAGCCTCACTGCAAGGGGGCGGGGCTCGTTCTCACGCAATAGTCAACTGTTCGGCGGATCTTACAAGTCACAGAAGACGACCGCTTTTTATGACAACGGATGAGAACGACCAGGTAGATGTTCGATAGAACCTTTTACACTTGAGGAAAAAAGTCTCATTTCACAAAAGGACGTAGTGCTGCATTTGTAAGTGTTGGCGGTCGATTGGCGTGACCATCAAAATCATCTCTTCGTTATCTCCCGAGCTGGAAGAGTGTGTTATTAAAGGGAAGAAAGATCCGCTAGTTGCGGCGAGAATGTTATGATTCCATGTTATATTCTGTTCAAAGGCGTCTTTTTTCTGTCTATGAGAAAGTTATCCTCTGAGAATAATGAGCAAGTGCAAGTTCCTGGCAGCTTTTCTACTCACGGACTGATGTATGCTGTCGATAGGCTGCCCACATTTTAGGAAGAATTTGTTTTGGAATTTTCAAACCAGCAAACAGCAAGCTCAACAAGAACAACTGTTTTTCCCAAAACTCAAACCATAAGCTTAAAAGGCACGGTGCGATACAACTTTTAACAGAAATGCATACTTAAAACCAATCAATCAATTTTTTAAAAAAGGTTCAATAAAATAAACAATCCAACTGTTTCTCAGCAGTATCATTATGTCAAAGCACATTGTCCGCTAGAAAACGCGGCGTTTAATTGTAAACAAACTTAGTAGCAAAACGTACACAATCATGACTTGTAGCCACATTTTAATAAGCTGTTATAATTATCTAAACAATAACGCCTAACAAAAGCATAAACATAAGCCTACGAACGGAAGCGGCTCTTTTTTATTTGACTGTGAAGATAGCCCGATTAAATATCGCGTTTTTTTTACGCTGGTCATTACAAAATAAGCGTTAGTACTGTTCCGATGGAAGTATTTTTTACACAAACCATGCCATTTCATTCCATTCACGGGACAAATGTTTGAACCCGCAAACGAAGGAATAAAAGGTGTGTGGTTTTGTTTAGGGACGTTGATAAAGGACGATTGATAGTCAGTTTATGGGAAAAATACACCTGACCGATAGTCATGTATCCGATAGACCTTGAATAGTAGAACTTAGAAAGAAACCCCATACAGCGTTTTACAGCTCACCTAGCAATCGGGGCAGTGTATGTAGAACATCAAGAATGATAGCCTACTGCAGAGTATTTGATGTAGAATAGCAAAACCCACAAGTGGCAACACAAACGGGTTAGTAGAAAAATCATCACTTTCTAGGATCTACCAGAATGAAAGTTGTCGCGTGGATGTTTGTAGTAGGCACGACCAGTCGAGGGGTGCAGGTAAAAGTAGGGGAAATCGCTTTCCGGTCGAAAACAAACTTTTGCGAGGATTTTGTGATTCGCGCTCGTTTTCTGATGCGGAAAAGCATCACTACCTAGTAGGTTTGAATGTAAACAATCAAACAGCCGAAGAATCAACTGTTTGGGGTCATCCGTTTTCCAGAAACGTAATTTAGAAATCGTGCTTATACTTTATGGGACACACTTTAGTTTTGAATTAAAAAATGCAGAACAGGTTTTGAAACACTACACATTAATTTTCCCGTTCGATCACAATTTTACCCAATCTGTACTTGCATCCTATTCGGCTGCTACCATGTGAGAGACTAACCACCAATTCAACTGTCTTCAACGCCAAAATTCTTCATACCTGAACGTTCGAATTGAAATTCTAAAATAAAAAATACACGTTCTTCAAAAAAAAGATATCTATGGAAAAGATAGAACGGGCCGATTTGCCATCATAAACTGCCCGCAAAGTTGGTGCAAAAGGAATGCAAAATACGTAAATAAAATAGAAATGGTTTCTCAAGAAGAATTGTTACTGAGCGGTCGAGGAAAAAGGAAATATGTCCTTTTCTTTTGAAAACTTGTTCGAGTCAAACTCCTGTCTGACGGTTTTCTTGCAACCTCAATAACAACTCTAATAGGACGTTAAAAATAAGCACTCTTTGTCATTTACTCTCGGTTGCAACCCGTTTTTTGTTGCCAGGTTTCGATTGTTGAAATTATCAACAAAAAATAAAACCAATGAATGTAGTTGATTGAGTTTTGCATTTGTTTAGTATCATTTTTGGATGGCATTTCTATTCATAGCTTCAAAAAGAACTTTTACACGAAACGGGACTTAACAAATCAACAAAAAAATATGAAACATTTGTTGTAGTGACACAATTTTGGTGAAAAAATAGTAGGACATGGATAATCGCTACAACATGAAAAAATACGACCTGTAAACTTATGACGCTAGTACCATTTTCAAACACGACCGAATTGAGTCGACTGAAAGCAAATGCTTTAGAATACCCTTTTCTGTGCCAAAACAAGCAAGCAAAGACAAACTGATAAAGGTTCTTTTAAATAATAATGATTGAGTGGTCAAAACATTTGCTATTTAACGTGCTCTGGCTAGTTATGGTGTGCAGAAAAGAAATGTTGCGAACGATATCCATAACTAATTGAATCTATTTTGTGATTTAGGTGTATAACGTTTTGTTTTGAGACATCGCATCTTTTCCACATGGACGACTGGTCACGCTGAGGACATTATTAATAGTTGTCCCTCCCTTCTATGAAATCACCAGCTCTAATAAACCCTCAGGAATCAGCATAACACATAGAATTACTACGGGGTCCAGTCTGAACGCTAAACTTAAGAATTAAGCGCATCTTCATGGAATCATTAAAAGATTTATAGAATGTGCTATCAAAATGCGCATAATGCAAGATGATCGCTGATATGATACATGTGAAAATACGGGACATCCTTAATTTGTTGATCTCATGCAAAAAAATGATCGTGTAATTGGTGCTGGTAACAATTCGAATGGGTAAGTCATATGAGCTTTTCTTCGTTCGTCTTGCCATTATGAGGATAGAAACATGCAAAATGGAAAGAAAAACTGAAAACGTTGTGTTGAATGAAGTATTCTAAATGTTAATTGAAAACTTGGAGCAATCGTTTCAATAGATCTGTTGAGAGCCAAAATATTCGAAATTAATGTATCCGCGCATTTATGTTTGCCAGTTTATCTTCACATTTTGACCTGAAGTCTAAACACGACATTACGTCTTTAGATTTTTTTCTCTCTGCTGCTATTGAAGTTTTAAAGAGCATTGAAACTTGAAATCAGTTAATCGTGCTGTGCGAAAGCAACGTTAACATAGTACAGCCTAGCAATGAGTTACATGAATAAACAATAAACAACAAAAGTATGAAGCACTCATTATGCAGATTTCCATTACAAAAGTGCTCAAAATTGCGCCCATCCCTATCTTCGTTGGGCTATATTTTTATTTTCAAAAGAGTTCTGCTTTAACAATAACGTTGTTGTAAAATCTCAACGTTAAAGCTAGAGAAATAGATGTTTTCGAAAAAGTTTGAAACTATGCCGATTTACCTAGTTAGAAACAAAAGCTAATTCATACCTATTTTGAAACGATTGCTTATCTGCTGCATTACCCGTATTTGTCTTTGCAAATGTTTTAACCAAAGAATGTTTATCTCCAGCCTGAGGTCTTGTATTTGTATAAATAAAATTAGCTTCTTTTGATATTATTTTGCTCAATGATGAACCTTCGATGAACGCCATATTTCTAATCTGATACTTATTATCTTCTTTCCTCCTTTGCGGTAGTGTTTGTTTTTCAATGGTGCAAATTTCCTGCTCCTTCTGGCTTCGTTGCGCGGAAAGGTCGCTTATGTATCGCCTTTTGGTCGCTATCAGTTGCGCTGTTCGCGTTGCTGTTTTGACTTCCGCCTTAAAAACCGCTACCCTATGGCATGTCGAACGAATCGTTTTCGGAATCAATACGGTAGCGCTCCCCCTGGGAGTTGGACATGGATTTCGATCCTTCGGCACCCAGGTCAGGACGTCCATACGTCGGATATAGACTGCTAGAGACATCACTGCTTGACATGATCTTGTGTAATTCGGACGCTGTATTCCGTTCACTCTGTTCCGTTTCCTGGTAAAAATTGGAATCCGACAGTCGGCTACCATCAGCTTTCGCGGACAACCGGCTGTTTTCGTCGATTTGTATGTTTTTTCTCTTTTCCAGATTGTCTTCTCCGTCGGAATCGAACACTCCATCGCCGAAGCTATAGTGCTTGCCCATTTGCTAATTGTGACACCTCTTTTACGTGTCCTTTGTTTGGCTCTTCTTCGTGGCTTAATTTTTCGTTCCCGTGCCAAAGGATAGTTCATTTGGATCTTTGTCGTTTTGATGAGCTTCCACTTGACGTTCATCGCATTTCTTTACACCCGCAGCAATCTTTTTATCTCTTTGTTTTTTGCATAGGTTTTTGCTCGGTGGTGTTATTTCATGCGGAAAACGTACTTGTTATTAACTTTGTTTGGATCTGTTTTCGCAGTTGTTGTCGGCGATCCCTCCACAAATTCGGTGATCTTCAGATGGAACGATTGTTAAAAAGTTTGTATTTTTCGAATTAAAAACGATCAATGCTTACCATTTCGAAAATGTCGGCAGTTTTTTCAACGTTCGTCGAATCATCCATTTTCAGCGATTCTTTGCAATGAATGGTCGAACCGGATTTATTAATGACGAAGATTCTTGTGTTAACGGAAAAACAGTCGTATCTTCATGTTATTTGCACCATTTTGAATTGCCTCACAAAGGGCAGCCAAAGGTTCATGGTGTTCGAAGAGCGGTTCTATTGATCTGTATGGGGTATACGTCACCAAAAGGGACTTGGACAGCGACGAAAACCGAGGCTAGCGGACTACAGTTCTCACGTTTATAAAACCTACTCCAAACTTGACTGACACAAAACAAACGTTTGATGTGATCATTATTCTCGTCTGAATTTTTAGTGGTTGACAAGAAGGTTTTCCTCAAACTCAAACAAAGTTTGTGTACTTAATCATCAAATTTATGGCCATCAATCGTTTTATATTCCATTCTACTTCTTTGGTTTCCATGCCTTGTAGGTTTACAATGATACATTCAGGGCTTCAATTGGACGATATTTTTTGTTCAACAAAGTAGTCTGACGCAGAAAACCTTTACAACTTGTTTATGAGTCCATGTTCGGATCTCCTGTCATACAAAATGCATTGTACCATATGAGTAAAGAACAAAGCACGCTACTATAAACCAGCTTCGAACGATTTGTCAAACGACGAAAACCAAAGCCAGCCGGTACCTACAAATTGCCAACAAGGAAAACGTGGAACATGTCAAAATTTGTATCAATAAATCCAAACAGGATATGCAACGAAAGCTACCACCGGTGAACAGCTACCGCTCCAAAGCCTTTCAAAAGATGTTATGGTTATTGTGAAAATTGTCTTGCAAAGACCTTTCATTTGAGGGGTCTGTTGCTGTAATTGACCGAAGTACTAATTCGCTATTGACAAAATAGCTAATTGAGCCATTATCACATGTATTGACCAAGGTTTCTGAAGCCTATTTCCTTCAGATTGGCTTGCAGCTTCGTTCTAATGGAGGGTTAACAGAATTTCCCAACCCGAATCACAATAAAAAAATAATCGCGACATCAAGACAAGACTAACCATTCAATTTCGGTTTAAATATCGTATGCCCTATTCTGAATCCCCATAAAATCACAACTTATTTTTCCGTTAGAAAAACGTGCCATACACTTCCAAAGGGAGGATCCCCGTTGTTATAAATTCGGTTGATCACGACAATCTTCTGACGTAAAGAAAAAATGTTTTTTGCAGGCATTGAAGATCGGGCACAACTGTATGGAACACTGCTTAAACAAGATTGACTATGTAGCACGATAGTTTTATTTCAAATCCGGTATAAAAGTCAGTACAAAATCAAGTTCTAGGTTCAATCATTGTCACTTCGTGGGGCAAATGCGTTGGGTAAGGTTTAACACATCCAACCATCGAGGTTCTGCTGTATTTTCTTTGTCTATCTCTATCCAATCCGTTTAAAAAAGTTCGATATGAGTAAAATTAAATCTTTCACATTGTCTGTAATGAAGCAATAAAAGTAGTGTGTTGGTATTTTAAAACTGAGAAGAATTTGTTTTCTGTTTGTAATAGTTTGCTGTCCACACACTGCTAGCTTTCCCTTACCGATCCCTGTTATGTTTCCTGCTGGTTGAAGAACAATCTAAGGCAATACCGCTCCGTTTGTGTGCAAGGCAGCGAAAAGCCATTAAGATTTTACTTATGGTGAAAATATGCTTCAAATCGCGTTTTTTGTCCGTCTGCCTCAACCGATCGGTGACCTACGGTGACTTTTCTGCTCTACCTGGTTTTTTCTTCAAGCTACCGGGCTAACGGACATGATGGCGGCCAACAGCTTCAATCTCAGCATAACCGTAAAGCCTGACAATCAGCAAAGCCTCACTGCAAGGGGGCGGGGCTCGTTCTCACGCAATAGTCAACTGTTCGGCGGATCTTACAAGTCACAGAAGACGACCGCTTTTTATGACAACGGATGAGAACGACCAGGTAGATGTTCGATAGAACCTTTTACACTTGAGGAAAAAAGTCTCATTTCACAAAAGGACGTAGTGCTGCATTTGTAAGTGTTGGCGGTCGATTGGCGTGACCATCAAAATCATCTCTTCGTTATCTCCCGAGCTGGAAGAGTGTGTTATTAAAGGGAAGAAAGATCCGCTAGTTGCGGCGAGAATGTTATGATTACATGTTATATTCTGTTCAAAGGCGTCTTTTTTCTGTCTATGAGAAAGTTATCCTCTGAGAATAATGAGCAAGTGCAAGTTCCTGGCAGCTTTTCTACTCACGGACTGATGTATGCTGTCGATAGGCTGCCCACATTTTAGGAAGAATTTGTTTTGGAATTTTCAAACCAGCAAACAGCAAGCTCAACAAGAACAACTGTTTTTCCCAAAACTCAAACCATAAGCTTAAAAGGCACGGTGCGATACAACTTTTAACAGAAATGCATACTTAAAACCAATCAATCAATTTTTTAAAAAAGGTTCAATAAAATAAACAATCCAACTGTTTCTCAGCAGTATCATTATGTCAAAGCACATTGTCCGCTAGAAAACGCGGCGTTTAATTGTAAACAAACTTAGTAGCAAAACGTACACAATCATGACTTGTAGCCACATTTTAATAAGCTGTTATAATTATCTAAACAATAACGCCTAACAAAAGCATAAACATAAGCCTACGAACGGAAGCGGCTCTTTTTTATTTGACTGTGAAGATAGCCCGATTAAATATCGCGTTTTTTTTTACGCTGGTCATTACAAAATAAGCGTTAGTACTGTTCCGATGGAAGTATTTTTTACACAAACCATGCCATTTCATTCCATTCACGGGACAAATGTTTGAACCCGCAAACGAAGGAATAAAAGGTGTGTGGTTTTGTTTAGGGACGTTGATAAAGGACGATTGATAGTCAGTTTATGGGAAAAATACACCTGACCGATAGTCATGTATCCGATAGACCTTGAATAGTAGAACTTAGAAAGAAACCCCATACAGCGTTTTACAGCTCACCTAGCAATCGGGGCAGTGTATGTAGAACATCAAGAATGATAGCCTACTGCAGAGTATTTGATGTAGAATAGCAAAACCCACAAGTGGCAACACAAACGGGTTAGTAGAAAAATCATCACTTTCTAGGATCTACCAGAATGAAAGTTGTCGCGTGGATGTTTGTAGTAGGCACGACCAGTCGAGGGGTGCAGGTAAAAGTAGGGGAAATCGCTTTCCGGTCGAAAACAAACTTTTGCGAGGATTTTGTGATTCGCGCTCGTTTTCTGATGCGGAAAAGCATCACTACCTAGTAGGTTTGAATGTAAACAATCAAACAGCCGAAGAATCAACTGTTTGGGGTCATCCGTTTTCCAGAAACGTAATTTAGAAATCGTGCTTATACTTTATGGGACACACTTTAGTTTTGAATTAAAAAATGCAGAACAGGTTTTGAAACACTACACATTAATTTTCCCGTTCGATCACAATTTTACCCAATCTGTACTTGCATCCTATTCGGCTGCTACCATGTGAGAGACTAACCACCAATTCAACTGTCTTCAACGCCAAAATTCTTCATACCTGAACGTTCGAATTGAAATTCTAAAATAAAAAATACACGTTCTTCAAAAAAAAGATATCTATGGAAAAGATAGAACGGGCCGATTTGCCATCATAAACTGCCCGCAAAGTTGGTGCAAAAGGAATGCAAAATACGTAAATAAAATAGAAATGGTTTCTCAAGAAGAATTGTTACTGAGCGGTCGAGGAAAAAGGAAATATGTCCTTTTCTTTTGAAAACTTGTTCGAGTCAAACTTCTGTCTGACGGTTTTCTTGCAACCTCAATAACAACTCTAATAGGACGTTAAAAATAAGCACTCTTTGTCATTTACTCTCGGTTGCAACCCGTTTTTTGTTGCCAGGTTTCGATTGTTGAAATTATCAACAAAAAATAAAACCAATGAATGTAGTTGATTGAGTTTTGCATTTGTTTAGTATCATTTTTGGATGGCATTTCTATTCATAGCTTCAAAAAGTACTTTTACACGAAACGGGACTTAACAAATCAACAAAAAAATATGAAACATTTGTTGTAGTGACACAATTTTGGTGAAAAAATAGTAGGACATGGATAATCGCTACAACATGAAAAAATACGACCTGTAAACTTATGACGCTAGTACCATTTTCAAACACGACCGAATTGAGTCGACTGAAAGCAAATGCTTTAGAATACCCTTTTCTGTGCCAAAACAAGCAGGCAAAGACAAACTGATAAAGGTTCTTTTAAATAATAATGATTGAGTGGTCAAAACATTTGCTATTTAACGTGCTCTGGCTAGTTATGGTGTGCAGAAAAGAAATGTTGCGAACGATATCCATAACTAATTGAATCTATTTTGTGATTTAGGTGTATAACGTTTTGTTTTGAGACATCGCATCTTTTCCACATGGACGACTGGTCACGCTGAGGACATTATTAATAGTTGTCCCTCCCTTCTATGAAATCACCAGCTCTAATAAACCCTCAGGAATCAGCATAACACATAGAATTACTACGGGGTCCAGTCTGAACGCTAAACTTAAGAATTAAGCGCATCTTCATGGAATCATTAAAAGATTTATAGAATGTGCTACCAAAATGCGCATAATGCAAGATGATCGCTGATATGATACATGTGAAAATACGGGACATCCTTAATTTGTTGATCTCATGCAAAAAAATGATCGTGTAATTGGTGCTGGTAACAATTCGAATGGGTAAGTCATATGAGCTTTTCTTCGTTCGTCTTGCCATTATGAGGATAGAAACATGCAAAATGGAAAGAAAAACTGAAAACGTTGTGTTGAATGAAGTATTCTAAATGTTAATTGAAAACTTGGAGCAATCGTTTCAATAGATCTGTTGAGAGCCAAAATATTCGAAATTAATGTATCCGCGCATTTATGTTTGCCAGTTTATCTTCACATTTTGACCTGAAGTCTAAACACGACATTACGTCTTTAGATTTTTTTCTCTCTGCTGCTATTGAAGTTTTAAAGAGCATTGAAACTTGAAATCAGTTAATCGTGCTGTGCGAAAGCAACGTTAACATAGTACAGCCTAGCAATGAGTTACATGAATAAACAATAAACAACAAAAGTATGAAGCACTCATTATGCAGATTTCCATTACAAAAGTGCTCAAAATTGCGCCCATCCCTATCTTCGTTGGGCTATATTTTTATTTTCAAAAGAGTTCTGCTTTAACAATAACGTTGTTGTAAAATCTCAACGTTAAAGCTAGAGAAATAGATGTTTTCGAAAAAGTTTGAAACTATGCCGATTTACCTAGTTAGAAACAAAAGCTAATTCATACCTATTTTGAAACGATTGCTTATCTGCTGCATTACCCGTATTTGTCTTTGCAAATGTTTTAACCAAAGAATGTTTATCTCCAGCCTGAGGTCTTGTATTTGTATAAATAAAATTAGCTTCTTTTGATATTATTTTGCTCAATGATGAACCTTCGATGAACGCCATATTTCTAATCTGATACTTATTATCTTCTTTCCTCCTTTGCGGTAGTGTTTGTTTTTCAATGGTGCAAATTTCCTGCTCCTTCTGGCTTCGTTGCGCGGAAAGGTCGCTTATGTATCGCCTTTTGGTCGCTATCAGTTGCGCTGTTCGCGTTGCTGTTTTGACTTCCGCCTTAAAAACCGCTACCCTATGGCATGTCGAACGAATCGTTTTCGGAATCAATACGGTAGCGCTCCCCCTGGGAGTTGGACATGGATTTCGATCCTTCGGCACCCAGGTCAGGACGTCCATACGTCGGATATAGACTGCTAGAGACATCACTGCTTGACATGATCTTGTGTAATTCGGACGCTGTATTCCGTTCACTCTGTTCCGTTTCCTGGTAAAAATTGGAATCCGACAGTCGGCTACCATCAGCTTTCGCGGACAACCGGCTGTTTTCGTCGATTTGTATGTTTTTTCTCTTTTCCAGATTGTCTTCTCCGTCGGAATCGAACACTCCATCGCCGAAGCTATAGTGCTTGCCCATTTGCTAATTGTGACACCTCTTTTACGTGTCCTTTGTTTGGCTCTTCTTCGTGGCTTAATTTTTCGTTCCCGTGCCAAAGGATAGTTCATTTGGATCTTTGTCGTTTTGATGAGCTTCCACTTGACGTTCATCGCATTTCTTTACACCCGCAGCAATCTTTTTATCTCTTTGTTTTTTGCATAGGTTTTTGCTCGGTGGTGTTATTTCATGCGGAAAACGTACTTGTTATTAACTTTGTTTGGATCTGTTTTCGCAGTTGTTGTCGGCGATCCCTCCACAAATTCGGTGATCTTCAGATGGAACGATTGTTAAAAAGTTTGTATTTTTCGAATTAAAAACGATCAATGCTTACCATTTCGAAAATGTCGGCAGTTTTTTCAACGTTCGTCGAATCATCCATTTTCAGCGATTCTTTGCAATGAATGGTCGAACCGGATTTATTAATGACGAAGATTCTTGTGTTAACGGAAAAACAGTCGTATCTTCATGTTATTTGCACCATTTTGAATTGCCTCACAAAGGGCAGCCAAAGGTTCATGGTGTTCGAAGAGCGGTTCTATTGATCTGTATGGGGTATACCACTAAAATGAAGAACGCACAAAAGCTGGAAGCAACATCCTTAAAAAAAAACATACCATAAAACATCTTCCTTGGCTTCCGTTTGAGTTCGTTTATCCGGGATTGTATCAAAATTTTGTGCGATTAATCAACTCGACAAGTGACAGCAAATTACAATACTGAACAAAGGCTGGCCCTGGGTTACGTCACCAAAAGGGACTTGGACAGCGACGAAAACCGAGGCTAGCGGACTACAGTTCTCACGTTTATAAAACCTACTCCAAACTTGACTGACACAAAACAAACGTTTGATGTGATCATTATTCTCGTCTGAATTTTTAGTGGTTGACAAGAAGGTTTTCCTCAAACTCAAACAAAGTTTGTGTACTTAATCATCAAATTTATGGCCATCAATCGTTTTATATTCCATTCTACTTCTTTGGTTTCCATGCCTTGTAGGTTTACAATGATACATTCAGGGCTACAATTGGACGATATTTTTTGTTCAACAAAGTAGTCTGACACAGAAAACCTTTACAACTTGTTTATGAGTCCATGTTCGGATCTCCTGTCATACAAAATGCAGTGAACCATATGAGTAAAGAACAAAGCACGCTACTATAAACCAGCTTCGAACGATTTGTCAAACGACGAAAACCAAAGCCAGCCGGTACCTACAAATTGCCAACAAGGAAAACGTGGAACATGTCAAAATTTGTATCAATAAATCCAAACAGGATATGCAACGAAAGCTACCACCGGTGAACAGCCAAACCGCTCCAAAGCCTTTCAAAAGATGTTATGGTTATTGTGAAAATTGTCTTGCAAAGACCTTTCATTTGAGGGGTCTGTTGCTGTAATTGACCGAAGTACTAATTCGCTATTGACAAAATAGCTAATTGAGCCATTATCACATGTATTGACCAAGGTTTCTGAAGCCTATTTCCTTCAGATTGGCTTGCAGCTTCGTTCTAATGGTGGGTTAACAGAATTTCCCAACCCGAATCACAATAAAAAAAATAATCGCGACATCAAGACAAGACTAACCATTCAATTTCGGTTTAAATATCGTATGCCCTATTCTGAATCCCCATAAAATCACAACTTATTTTTCCGTTAGAAAAACGTGCCATACACTTCCAAAGGGAGGATCCCCGTTGTTATAAGTTCGGTTGATCACGACAATCTTCTGACGTAAAGAAAAAATGTTTTTTGCAGGCATTGAAGATCGGGCACAACTGTATGGAACACTGCTTAAACAAGATTGACTATGAAGCACGATAGTTTTATTTCAAATCCGGTATAAAAGTCAGTACAAAATCAAGTTCTAGGTTCAATCATTGTCACTTCGTGGGGCAAATGCGTTGGGTAAGGTTTAACACATCCAACCATCGAGGTTCTGCTGTATTTTCTTTGTCTATCTCTATCCAATCCGTTTAAAAAAGTTCGATATGAGTAAAATTAAATCTTTCACATTGTCTGTAATGAAGCAATAAAAGTAGTGTGTTGGTATTTTAAAACTGAGAAGAATTTGTTTTCTGTTTGTAATAGTTTGCTGTCCACACACTGCTAGCTTTCCCTTACCGATCCCTGTTATGTTTCCTGCTGGTTGAAGAGCAATCTAAGGCAATACCGCTCCGTTTGTGTGCAAGGCAGCGAAAAGCCATTAAGATTTTACTTATGGTGAAAATATGCTTCAAATCGCGTTTTTTGTCCGTCTGCCTCAACCGATCGGTGACCTACGGTGACTTTTCTGCTCTACCTGGTTTTTTCTTCAAGCTACCGGGCTAACGGACATGATGGCGGCCAACAGCTTCAATCTCAGCATAACCGTAAAGCCTGACAATCAGCAAAGCCTCACTGCAAGGGGGCGGGGCTCGTTCTCACGCAATAGTCAACTGTTCGGCGGATCTTACAAGTCACAGAAGACGACCGCTTTTTATGACAACGGATGAGAACGACCAGGTAGATGTTCGATAGAACCTTTTACACTTGAGGGAAAAAGTCTCATTTCACAAAAGGACGTAGTGCTGCATTTGTAAGTGTTGGCGGTCGATTGGCGTGACCATCAAAATCATCTTCGTTATCTCCCGAGCTGGAAGAGTGTGTTATTAAAGGGAAGAAAGATCCGCTAGTTGCGGCGAGAATGTTATGATTCCATGTTATATTCTGTTCAAAGGCGTCTTTTTTCTGTCTATGAGAAAGTTATCCTCTGAGAATAATGAGCAAGTGCAAGTTCCTGGCAGCTTTTCTACTCACGGACTGATGTATGCTGTCGATAGGCTGCCCACATTTTAGGAAGAATTTGTTTTGGAATTTTCAAACCAGCAAACAGCAAGCTCAACAAGAACAACTGTTTTTCCCAAAACTCAAACCATAAGCTTAAAAGGCACGGTGCGATACAACTTTTAACAGAAATGCATACTTAAAACCAATCAATCAATTTTTTAAAAAAGGTTCAATAAAATAAACAATCCAACTGTTTCTCAGCAGTATCATTATGTCAAAGCACATTGTCCGCTAGAAAACGCGGCGTTTAATTGTAAACAAACTTAGTAGCAAAACGTACACAATCATGACTTGTAGCCACATTTTAATAAGCTGTTATAATTATCTAAACAATAACGCCTAACAAAAGTATAAACATAAGCCTACGAACGGAAGCGGCTCTTTTTTATTTGACTGTGAAGATAGCCCGATTAAATATCGCGTTTTTTTTTACGCTGGTCATTACAAAATAAGCGTTAGTACTGTTCCGATGGAAGTATTTTTTACACAAACCATGCCATTTCATTCCATTCACGGGACAAATGTTTGAACCCGCAAACGAAGGAATAAAAGGTGTGTGGTTTTGTTTAGGGACGTTGATAAAGGACGATTGATAGTCAGTTTATGGGAAAAATACACCTGACCGATAGTCATGTATCCGATAGACCTTGAATAGTAGAACTTAGAAAGAAACCCCATACAGCGTTTTACAGCTCACCTAGCAATCGGGGCAGTGTATGTAGAACATCAAGAATGATAGCCTACTGCAGAGTATTTGATGTAGAATAGCAAAACCCACAAGTGGCAACACAAACGGGTTAGTAGAAAAATCATCACTTTCTAGGATCTACCAGAATGAAAGTTGTCGCGTGGATGTTTGTAGTAGGCACGACCATTCGAGGGGTGCAGGTAAAAGTAGGGGAAATCGCTTTTCCGCATCAGAAAACGAGCGCGAATCACAAAATCCTCGCAAAAGTTTGTTTTCGACCGGAAAGCGATTTTCCCCTACTTTCACCTGCACCCCTCGACTGGTCGTGCCTACTTCGAACATCCACGCGACAACTTTCATTCTGGTAGATCCTAGAAAGTGATGGATATTCTACTTACTGGTTTGTGTTGCCACTTGTGGGTTTTGCTATTCTACATCAAATACTCTGCAGTAGGCTATCATTCTTGATGTTCTATATACACTGCCCCGATTGCTAGGTGAGATGTAAAACGTTGTAATGCTACATCAACCAGCGGTAAACTGTGACGTATATGGTCAATTGATTTATGTTTCCTAATGAATTTAATATTTTATCTAGTTGGCATGCAAGGGCCTCACTTGGAGTTTCTGGTTACAGCAGATGGTAGCACACCAGCTTCATTTATTGGTGAGTATTGTTAATATGCATTGGCATATGTCGGTGGATTCACGACTCTTTTGACACCTTCTAGCAGCCGTTCCTTCATTTTCGAGTCATACGAAGCCTTCCATTGCCACCAAGATAACAACTCATCCGTCGGCATCCATCCATACCGTACCTGCAAAGAAACAACGTAAGTATAACGAGTCATGATTCAATTGATGTATCCGTTACGATGGATTCGTGGCTTTTTGTTTCACCTTCTAGCAGTCGTTCCTTCGGTTTCTAGTAATATGATTTCTTCCGCTGCCACCAAAATATCAACTCATTTGTCGACGTCCCAAAGTATCCACACCGCACCTGCAAAGAAGCAACGTAAGTAAAACGATTACTTTTAGAATAAACAACGTGATATGTGAACAATTGTTTTTGTAGATACAGATGCAGCTAATTCAAACGGATGTACGAACCAACCATGCTGTTGTTCAACGTTAAGCAAAAAGATCGACACCATGCAAACCACATTGAACTATATATTGGACATCTTACGACCAGTTGAAAGGGCAAACCCTACAGCAGAAAGGCTTTTTGTGTTCCAAAAAATTACAGAAGTGGAGGAACTTGACAAATTAGAAAGAGATTTGGGAGATGAAAGTGGTGCATACAGAAGAGAAACAGCAGGCGGAATTAAATCATTAATTGAGTGTGGCGAAATGTACTACCAAATTCACCAGGCCTTGGACGTCGTTTTCGACAAGCAATTTTTAGCTAAGTGCAGCTGGACAGGAAGGGCCAAGTGTGGCAGAAAAAAAATGATTTGCGCAATATAAAAATGAAATAGATTTGTTTGTAGAATTAGGGAAAACGGAATTTTTCATCCCAACCCTTCGAGAAGTAAGTGATTATTTAAAAAAAAAAAAATACATCATGCAGGCGAAAGGGCAAAAATAACTGGGAGGATCAAATCTACAGCTCACAAGTTTACAAAAGATGGTTTTTGATGATCTCATTTCCTTTTCTACTATCTACTTTTCTCATTTCCTTTTTTAAATCAAGAGATTATATGCAATATAATCAAATTCCAAATCTTGTGATTAAGGTGCAATAAAAATAAACAATGTTTAATTATTTTACAAGTCTTTAATAACACTTACGTTTTAAAAGTATGGAGTAAAGGAATAAATACTAAATTTTCCAATCGATCTAAACGGATTGTGCAAAGCTTACATTTAATGCTAGATACAGTCCATTCTTCAATGTCTTCATTCAAATCATTACTATTCCCTATGTATATGTTCATAGCGAACGAACTAATTGGCTTATAAAATAATTCCCTACACACTAAAACCTTCCTTCCTCCTATAACTATATCTTCGTAATTTATTACTCCCGTAGTCATTTGGACAACCCAGTTGTCGGTGGTCAGAAACCACCCGTCCCTGGTATTGTTTTTAAGATCAAATCCGGCTCTTATAGAAGCAGTGATATTTCCCCCCCCCCCCCCCCCCCCCCCCCCCCTTTTTTTGCAAACATGGGAATTTTTTCTTCGAGCTTGCTTTTCGGGTGTACAAATAGTCTAATTCAGATAGCCTATTTATGGCCTGTTCAAGGTTTCTGTACCCACGCCTTAACAAAACTTTTAAATGGCCAAGGTAATTTTCAAATTGGTGCGAAGATAAGTCAGGTAGTGCACCGAACCGACACACGTCATCGCAGACATGCTGCAAGTTATGTACGTTGCTGGTTAAACCGTTTGGACCGTACACTCCTTCGTATTCTAGCACAAATTTATCCAAAAACTTCTTCGCCGTGGCCCAATACACTTTGTATGCTTCCGTTGATAACATTGTAACGGTACAAAACCATAACATGAAGTGTTGGTATTGAGCATCGCTAATATTTCCACGCAAGACGACGACTCCGGCGTACTGCAGGAATGCACCGAATTCGCTTTCTTTCCAATCTTCTAAATACTCCAAAGAACGGAGAGGACGACGAAATTCGGACGGTAGCCGTATTTCTTCTAACGCCAACGAGACGTTCGTGTATTGCGTTGTTGTCAGCTTTCCATGGAATCCAGATTCGCCATTTTTCCACCTCTTTAAAAGCCTTTTGGTGACTCCCAGGTCCATCAGATGAAGTCTGTCGGCAACTATAACTCCGTCAATGATGTTGAAGTGCTGTAAATCAAGAAGTGGGGTGAGGTGCTTCTGATGATCAGGCCAATAACCTCCTTGACGGAAAACCGCATCGGTCCTTTTCTGGGCACCAATTCCTCTGAAAATAGTGCGGTTGTTCACTCTTTGTCCTTGAGAAACACACTTGATGCATCCTTGAAGTCCGTTAAAGTTGACTACACCTGTAACAGAGTGTACAAAATGTGATGAATGATTGCCAGAGAATAAATCATTACCTTTAATAAACGCCCTTGCTGGTGTATCAGCAATAAAAGCCCGGACTCTAATGTTTATTGCCTTGTCCTGGATGCGAATGCCGTCCGTCATTAACTCATTAAGTTCCGACACAAGTGGACGTAGATATTCTTCTACCTTTTCGGCTCTCTTAGCCCGCAAAAGATAGCCACCGGCATCGGTGCTACGGTGGGCAATTCTGCTGTGCTGATCAGAATAGGCCAGAACTGCATTTTACTGCTATTGGTCAGCGGTAGACCGTCAACCGAAACGTACAAACTCATCGTGTTGATGTTGAGATTCATGGCCCTAAAAGTAAGAATGAAAACGGTTTAGCATTTCTAAGTAACATTCTATGGATCGCTGAACGATTGTTGGGTAGACTTACTGGCATCTATTCTGGATACATTTGTTTACACCGTTGTACCAGAATCTCCCACCGTATATTTGTACAATGTTTGCTTTGATGGATGGTGTCTTGAGAATAGTCCGTGCATCTTTCGGCAGTCGAAATGTTGTTTTTATGCGCAAAATTCGAAGAATTTTTTTCAGAGCAACATGGGTTTGGTTCGTTTCAAGAGCCCAAAATCGCAGACATTCTTCCATAGGTGTTGTTTCTATGTCATACAACTCATCGGGGTGGTCATGGTTTTCTTCATTTCTTTCGAAATGACTTTCTTCATACATTTCCAACAACTCTGGAAGCTCCAGTAATGGCTCGTAGGTTGAGGTGCTAGCCACTGGCTCACTAGTTGAAGAACGAATGTTTACGCTGGCACCAGCGAGCAGCGGTATCCTTGTAAATTTTTGAAGTTTGTTTCAAACGGCACGAATACAGAACGTAGGCCATATCCTGAGCAAACAGTCACACAGAGAGCATAAAAGCGAATGGACGTCCGGAAGAATTCGTAGTCGCAGGTAAGTTTTACACATCTGGCACATTTCTTCATAGCACTTCTACTATCAAGAATTCGTAGTCGCAGGTACGTTTTACACATCAGGCACATTTCTTCATAGCACTTCAACGGTAGAGTTTTGACAGAAAATATGCCATCTTTTTTAAAAATAATTTATCTATGATGGACAGGATTATTTTACATAAAGTAATCCTTTCATATAATTACGTATAAGAAATTTCGGCTAACCCAATTGGTAAATGAAGTCCACATGCATTCGCTTTTGGAGCAAATAGCCATCGTTATTGTAATGTAAACAATCGGCTGTAACGTTATTAGCAAAACAAACGATATTGTGCCAGGACGATCGTACTGCGGTTGGCGAGTCATCGAAAGGTACCAGCGGTTTCGTCCCATTTGAACTACCGAGCAGAATATGATTTGGGGTGATCGGCGCTTCAAACTCATCTTCCAAGGGTACGTAAGTCAGTGGTCTGGAGTTCAGAATTAGCTCGATTTCCTTTAACGTGGTTTCCAACACTTCGTCTGTTGGGCGTCGTGGTAGGTCGAACTCGTTGATGACCTTTTTTACCGAGCGGACAAGGCGCTCCCAGGTTGAAAGTCCACTTCAAGTCGGGACCGTTAAAATGGGCCATCATCACTCCGCCACTTAGTTCTTTAACTATCTCAGCTAGTTCGCGGGATGCCCCGATGAAGTTGGTACCCTGATCGCTGATGAATTCTCGGGGTGCTCCACGCCTCGTCATGAAGCGGCGTATTGCGAGAATACAGGAATCGGCTGTTAGCGAGCGTGCGACCTCAAGATGAACTGCTCTCGTGGTTAGGCAGGTAAATATCACCCCCCAACGCTTCTCCTCATGTCGGCCGACTGTTACGTACATCGGGCCAAAATAGTCCAGCCCAGTGTACGTAAAGGGTTGTTGGGAAATAGCCAGCCTTTCCTTTGGGATACTTCCCATTATTGGAGCAACGGGCTTTGCATCTCGGTTTTTGCAGTGCTGGCAGGATTTCAGTACTCGCTTGTACTCCGTCATCAGCCGAGGTATATGGTACTTGGCACGTATTTCGTTGATCGCCGCCTGATGGTTACCATGCTTTAGTCTCTCATGGAAGTCTCGAATGAGTAAATCCGTTCCGTAATGTCCTCTCCGTAGAATCACCGGTCTACTCATCGTCTCGTCAAACCAGGGGCTCTGGGGCAGCCGTCCCCTGAGTACTAGTACCCCTTGGTCATTGAAAGCCGGCGAGAGCTTGTATAACGAGCTCGACTTCGCTATGACTTGCTGCCAGGGATGAGCTTTCTTCGCCCCTTTCAGCTTGCGTATCTCATCCGAAAATTCTGCTGCCTGGATCTGTTGCAGTAGTATTGCTTCGGCATTCCTGAGTTCGTCATAGCTTAACGGCCCCGTCGCCTTTACTCCTTTAAAACTTCTCGTGTTGTTAATGAAGCGGACGACGTATCCGGCAGCTCGCAATAATCTTGTCCACCGGCTGAATCGCGTAAACTCAATCAAGGGTGGTTCTACAGAGTGATGCAACACGTGTTTGCGGATTTCCTCTTCCGTCTCACCCGGTTCTTCCCTTTGCACTGGCCAACTCAACTCCGGTGACCACAAAAACTCCGGCCCTCGAAACCAGCGACTAGTCGGCGAAAGGTCAGGTATTTTTGCCCACTTTGTAGCCTCGTCGGCCACGTTGAGTTTAGTGGACAACCACTGCCAATCGCGGATGTTTGTTTTCTCGGTAATTTCCCCAACCCTGAAGGCCACGAACTGAGAGTATCGGCGGTGATCTGATTGTAACCAGCAGGTCACGTCTCGTGAATCAGTCCAAAAGTAGTTACGGGCTATTATTGTTCGATGCGATTCCGCGATACAGCAGGCTAGCCGCGCTCCGATCAATGCGGCTTGCAGCTCGAGGCGTGGTATCGATGCTACCCGCGTCTTGGAGCCCACAAGCGCGCATTCGATTACTCCCCGCTCTTCAAAACGAAAATATGCCACTGCTGCCATCCCGTTTTCGCTGGCATCGCAGAATATGTGGAGTTGTATGACGGCTTCCGTCGAGGTAATTTGCCGATAACACCTTGGCACGCATACCTCTTCCACTTCTGGCAAGGCCGAGATCCAAACTACCCAGTTCTCGGTGAGTCGTCCCTCGATCTTCTGATCCCACTCCTGGGAAGGTCTCCTGCAGTAAAATCTTCAGGAACATCAAAAAATTCCCAATTAGTCCCATTGGGTCCACTCACTCATCAAGGTGCTCAACACCTCTCGCTTCGACGGCATCCGCGTTCCTGTGAGCAGCTCCTGATTGTGTTTTGGCGACAGTTTGAAGGAGAAGGAGTCGCTCGTGGTATTCCACCACATTCCAAGAACTTTCTCCGTTACCACGTCGGTCACACAGACGTCTGCTTCTGTTTCAGTGAGCCCCTGTAGATAATGGACGACCTTTTTTGAATTCGACAGAAAATTGCGAATTTCGAATCCTCCCTGAGCGTGAATGTGTCGCACCTCTTCTGCCAAGGTCTGGGCTTCTGCTTCCGTTTCGACGCTAGCTAGCATGTCATCCACATAGTGTTCTTCCTTTATGCAGAATGCGGCGCGAGGATATTTTTCCGCAAATCGTTCAGCATTTATATTTTTCACGTAGTGGGCACTGCTAGGAGAACACGCTGCGCCAAATCCCTCCACAGAATCATCTGACTGCGCTGGTCTTCCGGCCTCATCTGTACTTGAAAGAACATTTCCCTAATGTCCCCAACAATCGCCACCCGGTATTCTCGAAACCGGTATAGCACCGAGAGTAGATTTGCTATTTGGTCCGGCCCGGTAAGGAGCTGCTTATTGAGGCTTATCCCGTTTACTTCGGCGGCGGCATCAAACACCATTCGCATCTTCCCGGGCTTGTTCACGTTTACGACTGGGAATACGGGTAGGAACCAGTCGCGAGGTCGTCTCTCCGTCAACTCATCATCCCTTAGTCGACGTATGTAGCCCTTCGCTTCATAATCCCTCATTTTTTCACGTATGGCGTTCGCTAATTCAGGATCTTTTATCATTTTTCTTTTTAGGCATTCGTACCGTCGCATGGCCATGGCTTTGTTGGGGGGCATCTTTACGTCATCATTTTTCCTCAGCCTTGTAGCTTCGTTTTTTTCTGCGAGTATGGCTAGCGCCTTTTCGTCGTCCTTTGAGCACAACGGTCCCGCAGACGGCAGGATCCCCATCGACTCGAGCGTAAAGAATTGCCTGAAGGCAGAGTCGAGGGCTTCATCGCTACCTCCATTGCACGTGCAGATATGGAAGCTGGCCATACCTCCGCGACGTGCGGCGATGGTTTTATCGCATGGCCCGTAAACCACCCATCCTAATCGCGTTTTGGCAGCAGTAGGCTCGTCTTTCTTTCCTTCGCGTGTTTTTATAGGTTGGCCCAGGCGACAATTGTCGATTCCAATTAAAACTCGAGGGGTTACGTTTTTGTACGACTCTATTGGTAGGCCTCTAAGATGTGTGTACATTGCCAATATTTGCTCCGTGCACAATGATTGTTCCGGTAGGGCTAGCTTCTTCATCGAGTGGACTTCTGGAAGCTCGTATACCGTCCCCGATTCATGTCCGCTAGAGATCCGTAGCGCCACTTGCACTGACTCCTTCTCTTCCCGCGTCGTTGTCCCTGTCCATTTAAAGCATAGTGGATGTGGCGTGCCTTGAAGTCCTAGCTCCTGGACTAGTCCGTGTTCCACGAAGGTCGACGTTGACCCGTCGTCGAAGAAGGCGAACGTCTTTATGCTTCCGTTGGGCCCGTGTAGCGTTACTGGAATGTACCGGAATAGTACGGTGTTGTCACTCGCGGGTCTATTTGTGCTACAGTGTGTTAGTGTGTGTACCTGGTGTTGTGCTGTGTCGATGTGAAGAAGTGGGTGATGCAAGACGCCGCAGCCGCCTATCTCACATGGTTTCTTTTCTTGACACGGGCCCCGGTGCGTGACGAGGCATTGCTTACATATCCGGCTCGCCTTCACAAACGTTCGTCTGGCGTTAACTGCCATCTGCCGAAAAACTTCACAACTGGTCATTGATACACACGAGCCGTGACATAAAACGCACTTCGAGGGCAGTGATGGGCTCTTCGATTCGGGTGTGATGGTGGTGTGCAAATTCCAGCGCGCCGTGGTCCGTCGCGGTTCGTTTGTTTGCGATTTGTTGTGAACTGCGCGTCCGGACAAAGGGGCAGCCGCGCTGATATCTAGCGCCAAATCGCCTATCCACTTAGCAAACTCGAACAGGGACACATTCGGGAGGTCCCTGCGGTGTCGTGCCCACTCGATAAACGTTGTGTCTGGCAGCTTTGCCGTTAACTCCCTCAGCAAGGTAACATTACACATGCACCCGTACATGCCCGTTGCTCTGATCGTAGCACAGAGATTTTGCACCTCAAAGCCGAATTCCGCCAGCGTGTCGAGTCGGTCATTTCTTGGTGCCGGCATTCGTCTCACTCTCTCTACGAGTGACTCTACAATCAGCTCAGGCCTGCCAAATCTCGTTCGGAGGATGTTGATCGCATCCTTCAACCCAGACGGCAGAAGCAACAAATGTTCTACCGCCTTGCGTGCAGCACCGGTTAACGCCTTTTGCAAACAGAGCAAGTTTTCATCGTCGCTGAAGCCGCAAAGCGTCGATGATAGCTCATATCGCGCGATGAACAAGGGCCACTCCGCCGCTGAGCCGGAGAATGTGGGTAGATCCTTGCTCGTCGATTGCCGTGCTGCCAGCTGACTCTGGTTCAGGATTGTTGTGTTGTAACAAGTGCCGGAAAGATTCACGTTCGGTGCAGGAAAACCTCTCGGGCTTGTCCCCTCCGCGTAGTGAAGTGTTGTGCCCCGACGCCTTTGGGATAGCCCCGTTATCGCAATGGCGACCGCCCGATTCCGGTTGATGACCCTGGGTCGCCATCGTTGGGCCGGTCCAGGCAGAATGGCGGTTCACCGCCGCTGAAGCCTCCATCTTTCGGCGCCATTTTGAAAACCCCGAGCGACTCGCGTATTCCGGAAAAAATAAGCTACGTTCTGCCGGGTTTTCACCGAGGAACCCTACTCCGCGAGCCGGTTGTGTCTCCCCGCAACGATCAGTGCTATCCAGCCATTCCTCTGCCTTCCGCATTTCGGTTGTGCTGGCCGACGTTGCATCGTTTACAGTGGTGTTCCGTTCTTGCTCGTAGGCGCGCCTCTCCTCCTGAATCGTAAGTTCGCGGATTTGCCATTCGAGCTCTCGCGAGGCAAGCTCGATTTGTCGTCGTTTCTCTGCAATCGGGACCCGGCTCCATGTCTCGTGTGCGGGCTTGGCTCGATCGTCCGATCCGAATGCGTCGGATGCGTCAACGGGGTCAACCCTTCCGGGTGGTCATCTGCTTGACTCGGTCCGGCCGTCGCATTCCCGCTTTGTGCCCGGGGAGTGTGGTGGAATGTGAAAGAGGCCGGGGTGGACCTCGAGTCAGCCATCCTAGCGCTTTCAATTGCGCCTACGCCGTCGCGTATCGATGGCAGGCTCGCCATTTCCATGGCTTCGATCCTTTCCCCGCGTTGCGTTTCACCGTCGTAACTCATCACGGTTTCTCACGAGAAGCTGGTTTTAGTAAACAGTTAATTTGCGAAAACTTTTCGCCAGAAATTTTTAGAATGTTGAAACTATTTCAACAGAATAAGAACACGTTATTTTAAGACCACTTGCACGAGCGAACTAAAATTTTCGTGCATTATTTATTCTCTCCAAATCCAAATTAACTATTTCTCCAACCGAATCGCGCGTTTATATAGTCCCGCAGTTTAGATCATTTTCAAGCTATCCTAACCGCTTCGGTGACACTTGCGTATTTGACGGCAGCTGTCATGCCGTTGCTTTGTTTTGCAACAAAGGCTATGGCCATTCGATGTAAACAAGCAAACCATATCGCTACTTTCCTATACCCTGCTATCGGTATCCTCTTTCATGAAGCTCGTATGGTTGATCACGATATTACCAAGCCCGATGGGGTTATGTTTGATAACCACAATTTGCACATTATTCTGCAGGAGCATACTTTCACTTGCACTGGCACCAAGTTTTAACACACCAACTGTTCATCACTTTTGAAACGCAATGGCTTCTACGATCGAAAGATTCAGTGTAGTAAAAATGTAAACATTGGCGATGCGGGCACCGCCATTGTCCGCCTGCTTTTTTCGACCGCTTTGAGTTGAATGTACGCGATCTTGTACCCGACGAAAAAACGAACACATACGTGAAAGCGCGTTCAGGCTGCAGCGCGGCACGATGATTTTTTAAACACAACGGCCTGTTGCTCGCACGCTCGCTGCTCGTGCGTGAAGATGTTGCCAGCAAGTATGGGTCCATCAGGGGCGGGATGAGGAAATTCCTCCTGATGCATCGCTTCATCGCGGTGTTTTGTTCGCGATGTTGTGCGACCGCTTGCAAGTATAGACTCGCGGAGAGGAGCACTGGGGTAGCACTTTCATCGCCCGGGCGTTTTGTATGGAAATTGTTGCTCTTAAACTCGCCGTCGCGCAACTTTGTTCGTCGGGATGTGACGGCCAGTGTAGTGTCCTTACGGAGTGCAAGACATTTCTATCACTGAACGTGAAGGCTCGATGGGCCATCGTGACCAATCGAAAGGCGTGTTCACAGTGTCTAAGGTGGCATCGAAGCACTTGCCGAGTCTCCAGCGTGTGCGGACAAGGAGGCTGCACGTAGAAACACCACACACTACTACATAGCGAGAAAGTCGGTAACCGGCCGGCTTCGACAACGACGGTGGCAACGGCGGAGTGCAACGTCCATGTGAACGCAGCGGGCGGGGTCTTACTTCGGTACGTGCCGATCGTCCTTCACGGCAAGGGAAAGACGGTAAAGACCTACGCCTTGCTGGACGACGGATCCTCATCGACCATCATCGAGCACGACCTGGTCGCAGAACTGGGGTTAAGTGAGGCTCCGCAGCCGCTAATCACTGGACCGGTAATCAGAAACGCGAGGAGGCCGGATCAGTTCGATTAGCGATCACACTTTCTGGCGCCTTTGACGGTAGCAAGCGGCATAAAATGTCGAAAGTGCACACGCTGGAGCAACTTGCGCTACCAGAACAGTCGCTAGACACGGAAGCACTGTCCAAGCAATACAAGTACCTCATGGGAGCAGAAGCCGAATCCTACGCTGGTGTTAAACCCCGGGTGCTAATCGGAGCACACAATTGCAGTTTGGGGCAAGCGATGGTGACTCGGATGGTGAAGACGAGACTGGGGTGGATTGTATATGGGCCGTGTTCTTCGGTTCACCCGACCGTCGAGAAAACCGTTCTGCACCATAGCATTAACATCTGTCCATGCGCTGACCAAAGTGACGACAAACTGCACAGCGCGGTGAAGGAATTCTCCGCGATCGAGTCACTTGAAATTTCAAGCACCACAAGGGCACTGCACTCGAAGGATGATGAACGGGCACTTCAGATCCTTAAACGAGAAACAAGGATTGAAGGAAGCCGTTTTGAGACCGGTCTCTTGTGGCGTTGCGACAACGTTCGACTTCCCTGTAACAAAGACATGGCGATGGAGCGGTACGAGTGTCTCAAGAAAAGAATGTTTAAAGACCCTGAGCTAGCAAATGCGATCACGCAAAAAATGACGGAATACGAGGCAAAGGGTTACATACGACGCTTGACCGAATCGGAAAAACTCGAAAAACACCCTAGGGACTGGTACCTGCCGATTTTCCCAGTCACCAACCCGAACAAACCAGGGAAGCTGAGGATAGTGTTCGACGCAGCTGCCAAAGTCAGGGGTGTGAGTTTGAACACCCATCTCGTCACCGGGCCGGACCAGCTCACTAGTCTTCTCTCGGTGTTGTTGAAGTTTAGGGAATACCACATTGCTGTAGCCGGTGACATTAGAGAAATGTTCTTTCAAGTTAAAATGAAGAAAGAAGATCAACAATGCCAAATGTTTCTCTGGGGTGACCAAGGCAACAACGCTGAGCCGGCGGCGTATGCCGTAGCGGTCATGACATTCGGCGCAGCATGCTCACCAAGCAGCGCTCAATATGTAAAAAACATCAATGCTGAACGGTTCGAAGAGCAATTCCCACGCGCAGTCGCTAGTGTTGAAACCGAAGAAGAGGCGATAGAACTAGCCGAGCAAGTCCGTCTTATCCACGCCCAAGGTGGTTTCGAAATCCGAAATTGGGTTTCGTACTCGTTTAATGTGGCCGCGCACCTACGAAAGGAACAACCCTGTGACCTCAGCCTAAATATGTGTTCGGAAACCCACAAGGAAAAAGTGTTGGGAATGTGGTGGGATATAGCAACGGATTCGTTCACATTCCGGCTCTCACCCAAACACGATAAGCAGCTACTCTCAGGTGAAAGATTTCCTACCAAACGAGAAGTCCTGAGAACACTCATGATGATATACGACCCAATGGGCCTGATCGGATGTTTCCTCATCTTCGTGAAGATTCTCTGACAGGAAATATGGCGAGCAGGACTCGGATGGGACCAAGAGATCATCGGGATCATTTCTGAAAAGTGGTCAATGTGGGTAACGTATCTGCCGGAAGCTTTAAAGGTGAGCATACCCCGGTTCTACCGAAATACCACGTCAGCCAGTGTACAACACGTCCAGTTGCACATATTCTGCGATGCGAGCGAGTATGCGATGGCTGCCGTAGCATACTTTCGTTTCGATGAGGGCGACACCATAGAGTGTGCGCTAATCGGGTCGAAAACACGCGTAGCACCCATAAAGTTTGCCTCAATTCCCAGACTCGAACTACAAGCAGCGCTAATTGGATTAAGATTTTCCGGTACTATCCTGCAGGAGCATCGAATCAAAATCGCCAAGTGTGTTTACTGGACGGACTCCAAAAACGTGATAAGCTGGCTACGCTCCGATCACCGACGGTACAGTCAGTTCGTCGGAAGCCACCGCCAATCCTCCTACGCGGAAAGCGACAAAGATGAACGTGGTGGACGAAGGGACCAAGTGGCAACGTTTCCCAGACCTGGGTCCATCAAGCCGGTGGTTTCGGGGACCCGACTTCCTTCGTGAACCAGAACAGCAGTGGCCAGGATCCCAGGCATCCATCGAAGAAATCGCAGAGGAATTGAGGCCGACGCTGCTGCATCACTCAGTCACTGAGCCCTTAATCCATTCGGATCGTTTTTCCAGGTGGAAAAGGCTACTAAGAGCGATCGCATACGTTCTCCGATTTGCAAACAACCTGCGGAAGCAATTCAAGCGGGAACCAATCGTCACGGGACCGCTCAACTCGGAGGAGCTAGAGCAGGCCGAGCGTGCAATATTTATCATCTTTCCCCGAGGAGATACAACGCCTAAGCGAAGCTGACCACGGACACCAGCCGACGAGAAGTGTCCTTAACAAAGACAGCTCGCTGTTCAGATTATCCCCGGAAATCGACGACCACGGAGTGCTGAGATCGCGAAGCCGCTTGATTGACTGCCCTTGGATCGATGACCACGTAAAGCGTCCCATAATCTTGCCTAGAAACCACCGCGCTACGGCCCTCCTGCTAGCAGATTTCCACGAGAGGTATATGCACATTAACCACCAAACGGCTATTAACCAGGTCCGAGAGAAGTTCCACATACCGCGGATGAACTCCGAATTTAACCGCGTACGTCGAAGCTGTCAATATTGCAAAAAACGATCGGAAAAGCGGTGGGGAGTAATTTTCACGTGCCTCACTACACGGGGAATACACTTGGAATCGCCCACACGCTGAACACCTCATCCTGCATTCTTGCGCTCCGGCGGTTCATTGCGCGAAAGGGAATGCCAGTGGAAATACGAAGCGACTGCGGAACCAACTTCGTTGGGGCCTCCCGTGAGCTGAAGGAGGTTCTGCAAAACATTGATCGTGACAAGCTGATGGAAGAGTTCAACGCTCCAGGTCTGAAGTGGATATTCAACCCTCCAGGGGCACCACATTTCGGAGGTGGTTGGGAGCGCCTGATCCAGTCGGTAAAAAGGTGTATTGGTGAACTTCAGATGCCGCGACTCCCAACCGATGAAATCCTGGAAACGACATTGGCTGAGATTGAGGTTGTCATAAACTCAAGGCCCCTCACACACGTACCCCTGGACAATGAGTCAGATTCACCACTAACGCCTAACCATTTTCTCTTCGGAAGCTCCAACGGGACGATACCTCCGGTCGCCCTCGATGACGGTTCCACAGCACTGCGAACAACGTGGAAGACATCGCAACAGCTAGCCAACAGGTTTTGGAGGAAGTGGGTTGCGGATTACCTGCCGACTCTAGCACGTCGAACGAAATGGTTCCACCCGGTACGCCCTATAAAAGAAGGAGATGTAGTAGTAATCGCGGACGGAAGCTTACCTCGGAACAGCTGGCCCAAGGGACGGGTCGTCGCAGTAATTCGAGCTAAGGACGGGCAAGTGCGGCAAGCAACGGTGCAGACCCAAAACGGATTACTCCAACGACCGGCGACAAAGATTGCAGTGCTTGACGTCAAGCAGGATGGAAGCGGTGACGCGCCAGCACGAGGTTCGAACTGACAGCTGTTTAGTAAACAACGAGAGACAGGACGGAGTAAAGTAAATATGACCCAGTCGGCATAATTACTCGGGGGGCAATGTTACGAACGCGTAACGCTCGTAACGCTCCGTCCCACAGACAGGAAATATTTCGTTATCTTCGGGCCTGCATTCAACTTCGGGCTAAGCCGGGGGTGGGGGCCAACGTGCGTTCGGCCACTATAAAAGCGAAAGCGCGATCATTTGAAGGCCTTTTTCCTGTACCCAGAATAAATAGAGTGAAGTTTTAAAACGTGCCACAAGGCCGTTAACGAAAATCACCGTTTTTATTTCTTTAACCCCAACAGGAAGGAAGCAGGTTGCGTTCGCAACATGTTTTAAAAACTTCACAAGTTTACATCACCAACTCACAGCACGAGCCGACACCACTCCGTTTTCGTCAAGATGTCAACGACCGAAGCATTAGCGGGACTGACCAAAGGTCACAACGACGCCTCGAGTGCAACAGGTGCAGACGACGATAATGGGGCGTTCAGGACCTTTGATGCCCAGCGGGTAAATTCGACGGAGGCAAACCTGTCCACCGAAGATGGATCCACCTCGGAGATCACCGTTGAACCAGCTGGGATCGCGCCTGCGCCAATCGACTTGGAACGGCAAATTATCGCGCTGGAGAGGAAGGAGCTCGAACTCGAGCGCAAAAGCATCGAGCTAGCGAAGCGAGAGCTAGTGCTTCAAAGAGCAGTTCTTTGGTGATTTTACAATACTTTTTGAAGTTTTATACTTTTTAATGATGTCTGAATCTGTTAGTTTGCTAATGTAAGTCTAATTTCATATGTTTTGAAATCTTTTTCCATCGTTATGATGGATAAATGATGATGTTTCGTTCCAACAAAGTAGTGTGACGAATATTTCAATAAAAACTTCAATAATATAATAAATCGAATCATCCGAGTGCTTTTAACGATGCCCAAGAGTCGTCTGCCTGCATCGATAATAACAAATATCAAGTGTTGAAACTAACTTACACACCACTTTAGCTAACAAACATACGATGACATATAGCTGTCCGACTTTGCGATTGGCCGTCAAAATTCTGACTTTTTCTACTCTATTGTTTATTGCGCCGCTTTGGTACGATTTTTTTCACTGTTCTTTTTGCACGTACTTCGTAGGAAGGTGCACCAAAAAGATGCAACGAACAAAAGTCATTGTTATCAATTCTAAGTACTCTAAAATCGACCACAAAGTCGGACGCATGCTCATTTTTTGAGCGTCCGGATTAACTTTGGGCCCAGTGTATGTACCAACTGCCCATCATCGACCGCTAATCCGATCGTAGCCATGGCATGCTGATCCTTCGTTGTCCATGCGGGAGTAAATGGCTCTGGTTTCGTACCAATAATAGTCTCCCAACTATCCTCCTTTATGAGCAGAAGCTTCATTTTAAACGACCAATTTTCATAATTGACAGCGTTCAGCTTAATAAAGGATGCCATTTTTTCCGTCATTTTGCACCGACCACAATAATAAAGAAATGCGCAAAACAAGTTTACGAGGACAGACGCGGGAGCAAAACAAAATTACAGTTTTCAGGAAACGTTCCTGGGCCCATAACCTGTTAAAGTTAGAATTACACACGAAAGACACAGTTTAGGTTTACACACGTTTATTCCATGGTTGTCCGTTTGCTACGACTACAAATAATTCACCACGCGCATCTGTTTATATATAGTTCTGATCACACCAGTGATGCAAAATCCTAAACTCTCCATGCAGAGAAATGTCAAACGCAAGATAATTAAGACTAAGGTGTGCCAAACGTACGAGCTCGTACGCCGGGATTCGGTTGAGCAATTTGTGGAGGCGGCAATAACAGCTCTAGCAGAGTCCTGGGACGCCTGCCCAGCATAATCTCGGCTGGAGACTTCCCTACGACCAATTGCGCATTTGGGGTGGACCTATAGGTCTGCAAGAAGGTGTCCAGGGCTTCTCGCATTGTGAGACCACCAGCGGAAATCTTCCTTAAAGCGCGCTTAAAGGTGTTGACAAACCTTTCGGCCGGTCCGTTGGACTGCGGATGATACGGCGCTGTCCTAATGTGCTCAACCCCAGTTTGCCTACAAAAAGATTCAAATTCCAAACTAGTAAACTGTGGGCCGTTATCTGACACAAGCGTTTCCGGGTTGCCAAAACGGGCAAATACGTTTGGAAGAATACTTATCGCCGCCGGGGCTGTTGTGCTGCTAGTTGGGATAACCTCCGGCCATTTGGAGAACGATTCGATAATCACCAGATACCATTCCCCGATGAGTGGTCCCGCGTATTCGACATGAATGCGGCGCCAGGGACCTGATGCTTCCGGCCACTTAGCCGACTTGATGATCGGTGGGGATTTAGCTGCGAACTGGCATCAATGGCATGAGTTTACCCAGTCGATGATGTCACGATCCATCGATGGCCAATAGAAGTAGCTTCTGGCCATAGCTTTCATTTTGTTGATTCATGGATGCCCGAGATGAACTTGGTTTAAACATTTCTTCTGAAGTACTTTAGGGATTACCACCCTCTCACTAAAAAGAAGACATCCGTCGATTGTTGTTAACGAATCTTTTCGGCTATGAAAGCGTGACAGTTCTCATACCGCTATGCAAGAGACACCGGCTTGGTCCTATGATTCCCATCCCTTATTCCCCCCAAAACCTATCCCTCCCTCCGCCCAAGTTGTGTAATTCCGTACAGCCTTACATGTCTTGTGTCTAATTAGATCTGTCCCACGGACACCAGACCGGTTTGTGGATTCACATAGCGCAGGGAGTATCGCCGTACCATAGGGAGGCAGACTTGTGCGTTGTTGTCTGGGGTATTTTTTTCTCTGTTTTTTTCTGGTTCTTTTTCCTTTGGTTTTATCCGTAGGATATTTGTAATTCGCCTGACCTGAAATAGGCGAGGACAGAAGGAGCGCTGCCAGTGACAAAAGGCGCAAATAAGCCGCCAAGAAGCCCCGCATCCGGTTCATACATATACACATATACATATACCCACCCCCGGATTTCCACACACCATCCCAGCAATAGTAAAACCGACGCACCTCATCACACCACATACCGCAATAGTAAATCAACACCCAGCAACCCCGCACACGAGTTAGAACAACCGAGAAAGCCCGGGATAAGGCCTAACCGTAGGGAGGAAATGCCCTAAGAACAAACAAGTGAACAATGCGTGTTGCGAACGCAACCTGCTTCTTTCCTGTTGGGGTTTAAGAAATAAAAACGGTGATTTTCGTTAACGGCCTTGTTGCACGTTTTAAAAACTTCACTCTATTTATTCTGGGTACAGGAAAAAGGACTTCAAATGATCGTGCTTTCGCTTTTATAGTGGCCGAACGCACGTTGGCCCCCACCCCCGGCTTAGCCCGAAGTTGAATGCAGGCCCGAAGATAACGAAATATTTCCTGTCTGTGGGACGGAGCGTTACGAGCGTTACGCGTTCGTAACAATGCGTCTACGTTATTCATTCAACTACCAGCTCTATGCTCGATAGTGTATTCGTAGTTTGCTAATGTTGTGACAAATGCGGATCGAGACAGGGAATGCGTTTATATGTTAGGGTCAAGAGCTTAGCTGATAAGAGCGAGTTGTCTTATCTTTATCAGTCCGTTGTCCTCGCTCTATCAGTAGCTCAGTTTTTTGTAATCGTTAAATTTATGTTAGTGTATGTGCTCGGGACACCGACGCGGGAAACCATTTTTGTAAAGTCCTCTTCTTCGTCAACTCCCGCGTCGCTCGGACGTTCGTCGCTTCAACGTACAGTTAAGTAATTTATATTAAAATAAAGTTAGGTCAAGTTACCCAAAAAGCACACAACGTAGGGTTGATGTCAAACAGCTAATATTAATGATCATCTTTACAATCTAGCAACAGCAATTTGTGACGTTCCTTTCGAATTCTTCACACCACTGTAATTGGTTACTAATTTAAATTTTCTACCATAAAGGTAATTATTGTAATCGCATCAGATATATAACTGTTTAACAAAATTGAAGGTTATGACAAAAGAGTCGCGGTTACAGAAAACGAACACGGACCGAAGACTTAAATTTGACGACCGTTCTGGTCGGAGGTCGGTTGCAGAAGAAAATCTGCCTCGTGGTTTTATTTGACACAAGTCATAATCCGAGGTGCTTAAGACTAAGGTATGATTTACATAAGGTAGTTACATTAGAGGTGTATATAAATTCACGGTCATTAATTATAGGAGTTTACAGCTCGGTTATCCTGACCCTCAAATTGCCCTCAATTTGATATACGAGGGCTGACAATAAAGTAAGGTCTCCAACGCTGCAACTTCGACGGATCACGCGCTAGGCGAAATCTGGAAACACCGCCGTGTTCCTTGGTTCCCCCACTACCACTTTGCTACTGGGTGAGGCTTCCCCGACCGCTCAGTCTTGGCTGAGCAGCCGTCAACGATGGAGGTACTCCTCGCGTCAGCGTCCAAGTGCGAATTGCGTTCTGTAATACGTTTTTGAAGTGCGAAAAAGGTGACACCTATTGAAATCCATCGTCAACTAGTTGAAGTTTACGGGGAAAAGTGTATGGACATAAAAAACGTGCGTAAGTGGAGCCGCGAGTTCAATTCCGGGCGCACTAATATTCACGACGAGGAGAGAAGTGGCCGACCGTCGGTCTCGGATGGGATTGTTCAAGCAGTGGAGGCAGAAATGCTCAAAAACCGCCGTGCGACAATTAGGGACTTGGAAGAGAAGCTTGGAGGAGTGTCACTACCACATGTTCCCCGCCCTGAAAAAACATCTCGGAGGGAAGAAGTTTGAAAGTGACGCGGAGGTTCAGAAAGAGGTCAACACCTGGCTGCGCGAGGCGGACGGAGAGTGGTATTCTGCCGGCATAGACAAGTTCATCGTGCGGATGCGCAAGGTGTTGGAAAAAAATGGCGATTATGAAGAAAAGTAGCCAAGACCTTGGCCTTTCCAACGGTGTATCGCTTTTTGTAAATAAATGTCATTTTCTATGAAAAAAATGTTGGAGTGATATCTCTTCGGAGTAGTGAACGAACACACGCGTCTCGTTTGAAGGTTGAATTCACTCTGAATTTTATTCTGCTTCCTCTCCACAAAACGTCAACCTGACATTAAACGACAGTGCTGCCAGGAACACAGAAAGTGCAATGTTTTGGAATACTAACACTCCTCCTCAATACATTGCTGGATAACGCTCTAGTTCGTCAAATTCATGCCTTCAACAAATCTTTTTTGTTTAACGTGCCCTAACAGTTTCGTAAGGATGTCTGCAATCATGTGTTCTGACGCACAGTGACGTAAAACTGCTTCACCTTTCTCACACATATCTTTCGTAAAACACAAACGTATGTCGATGTGTTTCGATCGTCGTGACAGCCGCTCTATCGCCACGAAGTTTATGCATCCTACGTTGTCTTCATATACAACCGTAGCATCATCCTGTTTTTCGTTAGCCTCTTCCAGTAGACGTCTTATCCAGAAAAGCTCTCGGCACGCTTCCGATAGCGCCACGTATTCCGCTTCCATACTTGACAAAGAAACGCACGATTGCTTCCTACTTGCCCAGCAAACTGTAGCTTTGCCAAGCTGGAACAAGAAACCAGAATTAGATTTTCTGTCTGACGTGTCACCACCCCAGTCTGCATCACTTAGACCACAAAGCTTCAATGGTTCACTACGATTTGATGCCAACGTCAGCTTGTAGTTACTGGTCTTCAACAGATATCTGACCACACGCTTCAATTCCACCATGTCTGCTTCGGTTGGGTTGCTGACCTGTCTGCTCAGTATGGATACACTCACAGCTATGTCGGGTCGAGTGTTCACGGCTATGTACAGTAGCGCTCCTACCATACTATGATACTGCTCATTATCTGCCAACTTTCTGCTTCCTTCGCAAACGCGATAGTAGCCGGTATCCATTGGAATGCTTGAGCCCTTAGCCTTCTCAAGTCCAAATCTGCTGGCAACCTTCTTGATAAACGTTTCCTGGTCCAAAGAAAAGAATTCTTCTTTGTCTTTGGTCATTCGGATTCCCAGGAAATGGTTCACTTCTCCAAGTGATGAAAGCTCGATGTGTTTCTGTAGCTCTTTCTCTACTTTCGTAATTTCACTATCACTAGTGCTGGCTACCAACATGTCGTCAACGTAGATCAATAAATAAACACGTACTCCTCCTGGCAACGTCTTTACATACAAACAAGGATCGGATCTGGATCTTCTGAAACTCATTCCGGTTAGAATTGCGCCAAGAGTGTTATGCCATACTCTGGCTGCCTGTTTCAAGCCATACAAGCTACGTTCCAGTTTGCACACAAGCTTTTCCGTACCAGGCTTAATGAAACCTTTAGGTTGTTTCATGTAGATGTCTTCTTGTAGTCGACCATGCAAATACGCTGATTTAACATCAATATGCCGCACTGACATTCGTTTATGTCCTGCAATTGTCAACAGGATTCTCAGCGTTGTTTGTGTAGCCACTGGCGCAAACACGGCATCATAATCTTCACCATAACGTTGTGAAAAACCTTGCGCCACAAGGCGAGCTTTGAAACGAATCACATTTCCATCGCTATCTTCCTTTTTCTTGAATACCCATTTGCTACCAATAGGTATCCGTCCTGATGGTAATTCTACTACAGACCAAGTTCTGTTCTTTTCTAGCGATTGATATTCTTCAGCCATCGCTGCTTTCCATAATTCTTCTTCTGCACCACTAATAGCTTCTTCATAGCTGGCGGGTTCATCATTCATAGCAACTGCTAAATTCACCTCATAATCCTTCAGATATCGAGGAAGAACTCCTCTGGTGCTTCGCTTAGAACCTTGCTCAATTGCCCTACCAGCCATAGCTTCGGGTCGAGGTAGGGAATTCAATGGGCAAGAGCGAAATGGTGATAGCCTTGTCTCTTTTACACCAACGCAGAAATTCCCCCGTCCCGCCACTGCCAGAAATCTCTCCTTACCGCGCCCATCTGTTGCCGCGGCAGCCGATCCGAACTGAAAAATCGAGGTTTGTGCATCAAAGTGCGCATGCGCAATGCAATACGATACGAAGTTTAAATGCCCTGCGCGATCGGGTCTTCGAAGACCCAGCGCGAGCGATCGAAAACCCAGCGCGAGCAATCGTTGACCAGTCGAATACTAGTGATGGGAAAACTCTCAAAACCGAAGAGCAGATCAGATCATTTGCTCCTGTGTAAAGATCGGATCAGATCAGAAGAGCAATATGACCAAAAAAAAAAAAAAACCTCACCAACCAAAACCACAGCACATACTGCACTCGTACATTCCGTCGTGGCCGTTTTAATTTTAATTAATTCATATTCAATTCTATATTCATTTCACTTCTACCCGCTTATGTATGTACACTGCGTCCTTTTTTATTGTTAATTCTTATTCCATTCTCAATTCATTTCAGTTCTAACCGCTTATGTATGTACACTGCATATATACATCCTTTTTTATTGTTAATTCATATTCTATTCTAAATTCATTTCAGTTCTAACCGCTTATGTATGTACACTGCATATATACATCCTTATTTCACCTAGTTCAAATTCTTATCTTTGTTCATAGTTAATCAACTAAACCTACTACATACATATATTTACAAAAAAATTAATCTGATTCTGCATTGTTATTGATAAACAAAATTTCATTCAACTTCTTCGGAGCTAACCTGTTTCGTTTTTCTGTGTTTATCTGTCCTGCTTTAGAAAATATCCGTTCGCAGGGAACAGATGTTGCTGGTATGCATAATCGCGATCTTACTAGATGACACATCTTTGGGAATCTATGTCCCTCTTGTTTCCACCATTTTAACGGATCTTCATCAAAGCCAAGCGGGTTTGATTTCATATATAAATCTAATTTCATTATTGCTGCCGCCCTAGGGTTCAGTTCAGTTCTTGTTTCCGAAACTTCCCTGATAAAATCGCTGAACAAAGTGCTTGGTGCGGCTGGCTCTACTAACGATTCCGATGATTCCGCAACATTTCTATCTTCCCTGTACAAAGCAGTGAGTTTGTCCACAATTTTTTCACGAATGGTCCTGGCTACTCCTGGATCTTTGAAAGGAATATTTTTTATTCTTGGATCTAACATCATGGCTTCTTTTAATGTCTCATTGGAAGATGAGAGCCTAAATCTTTCCTCCATTCCTTTATTGAGATCCACCACTAAATTGATCACTTCCTCTTCAAACTTCTCGAGTGTATATGCCTGTGTTTTTTCCATTAGAATTTTTACCAGCAGTCCGATTTTCGAAATAGTCACACTTTTTTCAGCGGACATGACTACTGTTGCCTCGTTAAAATGGGCAAGCACTTTGACCGCTTGCTCCATTACTAACCACTGTCGATTAGTCAAATTGAAAGGCAGGCGTAAAGAATCTATACACACTCCAATTGCCACTCTATTTTTTACGAAACGATCAAGCATATCATGCGTCGAGTTCCATCTGGTACAGACATCCTGTTTTAACTTTAACTGAGGCATGTTTAGATTTGTTTGTATTTCGGTAAGCTTCATGGCAGCTGTTGAACTTTTTTTAAAATGCATGACTATTTCTTTTACTTCCTGTACTATGGGTTTTATATTTTTTTGGATGGCATGTTGCACAACCAAGTTTAACGAATGTGCAAAGCAGGGAAAATGTTTTATGTGCAACTCAGACACTGCTGTAATCATATTAGCAGCATTGTCGGTTGTTAAAGAAAAAACTTTTTGTTGAATTTCGTATTCGTCCATAACATTTTTAAGCCATGTGGCTATATTTTTTCCGGTATGCTGCTGCTTAAATTCTGCACATTGAAGCATGACGGAAACTAATTCAAAATTTGTATTTATATAATGTGCCGTAACGGCATAAAAACTAATGTTATTAATAATTGTCCACCCATCCGCTGTAAGTGAGATCACTTTGGCTTCTGCGATGTTATGGAATACAGTGCGGTAAGTTTCGTGATAAAGAGTAGGCAAGAGTGAATTTGACAAAGTTTTTCTGGATGGTAATTGATAATAAGGATTTAGTTTTGATATGAGCTTTTTAAAATATTTGCCGTCTACTATGGAAAATGGGAAATACTCTTTACACACGCACATCAAAATTGTCTTATCTAACTCTTGTTTATCAGCTATTGTTAAAGGTGACCTGACCGGGAAATATTGATGAATTCTATCTTGCAAAACTGATGAGATTGGCTGATTAGAGGTTGTTGGCTGATCAGTATCTTCGCTATCGGATAAACATATCTGTTCTATTGGATTCGACCTTATCGCACTTACTTGGGTGTTAAGAAATGTATGTGTTTTTAAATGCCGTTTCATGTTCGATGTCGATTTGTTTTGTGAATACGCCAGTTTCGAAGCACAATACTTGCAATGTGCTTGGTTGCCTATCAATTTGAAATGGTTCCAAATTTCAAGTTTCCGTGGAGGAGCCATCGCCTAGAATTTGAAGAGACATAAAAAATAATAAGATCTAACATATTATGTTTACGAAAACAAAAATAGCGTAGTAGCAAGCTTGTCGTTTCAAAACTCACCGGAAAGGATATACGCGAAACTAATACTGGACTGTGCGAACTGTGTGAACTGTGTGAACTGTGCGAACTCGTCGGCTAGCAGATTCACTGAAAGCACAAATGCGTTATCCATCCATAATTATAATTATAATCGTCTAAAGGTAATAAGTTTTTTACAATACTCACCGAATAAAAATGGACAAAATTGAGGTTAGAAACTGCAGTTGAATATGTCGCAAAAGGCAGAACTATGGGAAGCACAACTAGGTGTTTCGTTTACTTTGAAACATTTACCAAGAATCACCTGCCTCAAGGCTACTATAACGGAGACGCACTCAGCTTTACGCAAACGCATGCGTTTATACCAAAATAGCGTAGTAGCAAGCTTGTCGTTTCAAAACTCACCGGAAAGGATATACGCGAAACTAATACTGGACTGTGCGAACTGTGTGAACTGTGTGAACTGTGCGAACTCGTCGGCTAGCAGATTCACTGAAAGCACAAATGCGTTATCCATCCATAATTATAATTATAATCGTCTAAAGGTAATAAGTTTTTTACAATACTCACCGAATAAAAATGGACAAAATTGAGGATAGAAACTGCAGTTGAATATGTCGCAAAAGGCAGAACTATGGGGAGCACAACTAGGTGTTTCGTTCACTTTGAAACTTTTACCAAGAATCACGCTGCTATAACGGAGACGCACTCAGCTTTACGCAAACGCATGCGTTTGCCTTTTTCCCATGGGAGAGACAGGGGCTGTCACCGATGACGCAAGACCTTGCGTTTTCTGTACTAAAAATCAATCGATGATTCTTGCCGCAGACTCTTGCGTTTTTATATGACAATAGTAAATATTGTTTCAAGTAGATTTTAATGAGATTTTATACTCAGATAAGCGGTATAATAAAAAATTAAAGTATTTTTTGGGGCAGAAAACTGTGCTCGTTTGACATTTCAAAAACGCAAATGCCAGACCTTGCGTAAAGCTGAGACCAGAGGTTCAGAAGATTTAACATCTCTATTTGAATTGTCGGTTAATACAATTTATCACCTGAGAATGCCCTTACATTGAGTTGGTTAACCAAGGTTAATTAGTGTATCTCAATATGTTGGAATAAAATGTAGCACTAATTAAGTATTTTGTGAATGATGTAAAACATGTTTGGCTCGATAATATTTAATGAGGTGAACTATACAAATAATTTTTCAGTGATATGAAATGCTAGAACACTTACCACCAATGTTACAAACCATATTTCAATTATCAAAATACTATAGAATCGAACCTGGTTAACCGCGAATAAAATTAACCTGATGAAATAGATTCACAATTTTTATTTCAGTCAGATTACTCTGCGAGAAAAAAAACTGGAGAAACACAGCTTTGTTTGAACAACCTTGATCCCCAGCAGGCGTTAATATGAGCAAATTACCCTTATTACCCTTATTAAGCAAGCCGTAGACGTTACATATTAATCTGCACAGATGTTTAACGTCTACGGCTTTTCCTTAGCTCTTTCCAACATCCCTCGAGATACTCGGGATATCTGGAGGGATGTTTGACAGACGATGGGAACGAGAGAACAAAGGAAATCTGTAGACGTCAAAGATCTGCACAGATTAATATGTGACGTCTGCGGGCTGCTTTAGACAAGGAATGTATCTGTCATATTTTTCCAGAAGTTATCTGCCAAACGCTCTTGACAGATACATTCCTTCCTCAAAATCGGAATCAGGCATGACCGGTTCCGATTTTCTTTCGACTGGCATTTATATGTCAAAGAGGCGGTTTGTTTACTTTTTGCTTTGTTGTTTGCAACGGATTTTGTTCGTCACTCTAGGATGAACAATACGCTAAATTCAAACATGAAAATGATCAAATAACTGCAAAACCCATTTTGTGGAACTTTGCGTTATTACACGAGCGGTCATCATTTATATGTCAAACGCCATGCCAGAGCCTACTTTGACAGTAAAAGGATGGAAAAATATGATAGATACATTCCTTGTCTAATAAGGGTAATATACCCTTTTATATTGGATGAGGAATATTTCTGCCACTCGATTTTAGATAATAGTGTCAAATCGCCATTGGCAGAAATATTGCTCCGATTTTCTTTCGACTGAAATTTTTATGACAAAGTGGTGATTACTTTTTGCTCTGTAGTTTGCAACAAACTTTGTTCATTACTCTTGCTCGAACAATACGCAAAATTCAAACATGCAAATCATCAAATAACTGCAAAACCCATTTTGTGGAACTTTGCGTCAGATACCGCTACGGGTAATAGCGTCACTAGGATCATAATGGAGCAGATCAGATCACATCGTCATAGGTCTGCCGGCAAAGAGCGTATTGGATCAGATCAGAACACATCGCCATAGCGCTACGGGTAATGGCGTCACTAGGATCATAATGGAGCAGATCAGATCACATCGCCATAGGTCTGCCGGCAAAGAGCGTATTGGATCAGATCAGAACACATCGCCATAGCGCTACGGGTAATGGCGTCACTAGGATCATAATGGAGCAGATAGGATCGCATCGCCATAGGTCTACAGGCAAAGAGCATATTGGATCAGATCAGAACACATCGCCATACCGCTACGGGTAATGGCGTCACTAGGAGCATAATGGAGCATTTGCTCTCATATTTTAGGATCAGATCAGATCATATAAACAAGAGAGCAGATCGGATCATAAGAAGCTATTCCTTCTTCTCATCACTATCGAATACCCAGCGCGGTCGAATACGGACGTACGGGTACCCGTACGGGTATACCCAGCGCGAGCGGTCATTCATTCATACGTACGCAGCGCAAGCGATCGCTAAATGAAGAGCAAAAACCGAAACGCGGTGGCCATATGAATTCGCTCTGCGAGAGGTTTAAATGGCTAGAGCGGGTTGAGCGTATACCGATGCATTCCCATACAGTCCATACAAACGGCTACGCAGTAGATATATATTGGGCCTTTAGCACACCGTTCTCAACAAAGAGCGACGGTCTTGCGGTAGGTGCGCAGAGACCGGAGTGGAAACAACGCGGTTCAAGTCCGCGTAAACAGCGTTTCATTTACTTACCAACTCCTAGATCAGGCCATTTTATTTCAGACGCACTCACTCGTTGCCATTCAGCCCATTTGTTGGAACCGCTGTAATGTATCGGTCCAACGAAGCTGTCCGAACGGAAACGTCGCCGCGACGGCGATGTTTTTTGTAAATGTTTAAAAGGGATCGAGCGATGCGCCTTCGTCCTCTTTGGTAAAACGTAAACGAGAAAGCCAGACGATTTTTTGGCTTTTGTTGCTTAATAAAGTTTCGCATAGGCAAGAAAAGCTGGTTGCCTTCTCCTTTGTATCATCGATCCACTTAGAGCCTTGTTAAAGACAATCTGTCTTTAACACCATTCTATTTCAGTTTCGTCCATTCGAGGTCGATGACTAGGACCACTAGAAACTTCATCAAGCTCGACGAAGTTATATCTATAACAATATTCCTAATGATTAAAACTGCATCCAGATCCCGATCGTATATTTATACGTAACCGGGCAGCATCAAGAGTACACCACGTATGCTGTTACCCGAAACATTACCTATGTTTCGATAATATATTTTGTATGTTAACTTTCACTTACCAACGTCTAGATCTGCCCACGGTATAACACTTGATCCACTTTGTTTGAATGCCTCCCCCTCCATTTTTATTTCACTATCCATCACTTCGTTTACTGTACAACGATTTACAGCAAACAGTAAATAAAACAAAATAGTCGACACAGCTCAAGACTTTGATAGCGATAAATCCTTATCAAAACAAAGTTGACACATCAAAACAAGCCATCCACGCGGATTTCATAAAAAAAATAATGCTCAAAGATGATGATAAGAAAACAAAACAAGAACTTCATGATCCACCGTTCTTGCGGTTTTATGGGAACTGTACGTGCAATGGGCAAACGAAGTTGAGTGATGACGTAGCGCTACTCGACGCTGTAGTGCACAAGTGTGGACTCCAGCGTGGGTGCATTGAGGAAAATTCATTTTTTGAGAGAAATTTGAGTGTATGCTGTGCACCAATGCCGCTGGGTATCTTGCTTGCACTTGTCCACCGCCGGCCGTCCGCCGATGGATATCTTGCTTGCACTTGTCCGCCGCCGGCTGTCCGCCGATGCTACTCTCCAGGCTAGATACAGTACGTCTGTGGTTTCGCTGCTTTGGGCCTTTTGGGCGCCGTAGAATTTATTAACTTTGTTTGGCCTCCCTGGACCAACTGCCGAATTTGGCCGGATCTTCCTCCGGTCCTAACGTGCAACCTCGTTGCTTGAACACGTTCTTCCTAGCGTCACTCAAGAACCAATCAGATTATACGGGGTTCAACTTCCCGGGTAGCTCTGGTTCTGATGAAACCACTTGAGGGTGAGTATTTTCACTTTCGACAAATCTCGCTGGAGCCTCCAATGTTACGCTTGACGTGCTTCTTGCGACAGGTGGCACTTCCACATAATTTAGATTTGTTTTGTTTAATATAAGGTATTTCATTGTATCTTCTCTGTCTGTGCTTATTGCAGCTTATTTACATTTCAGGTCAGGCAGCCCAATTGCTATGACGCTGTCTCTGACACTGAGCCTCCCTTCGAACACATTTATTACCCCGGCATCCAAAATGTTGGGCTCATTGAACAAGGACTTTGTGTTCTTCACAACTTTCCCCTTCAGGGTCCACCTGTCGGTTCCCTCCCAATAGGATTTCATTCCCTCGTGTTAGGAAAAACCCTGGCGAATATATAACTTTGAGCTACCTCCTCTTTTGCTGCAGTTTTGGGTAGATCAATTTTTCACCCTTGGATCTGCAATTGCGCGAATTAAAATCGTCCTGCTCCCCATGAAGATTTATTGTTTGCTATAATACCCTATGCGGACTTCTTACGGTTCGTTTCAGATGTTACAGCTTGTTTTCGAAAGTGTATGTCGAGATGGTCGATAGTGGGCCAAATCGACATACATCTTCGGAAACATGCTGCAAACTGTGTATATTGCTGGTGATGAATCCTGGCCCGTACACGCTATCAAATTGTAGAACGTAACGGTTCAACAGTTCACCAGCATATTCCCACATATCTTTATATAATATTGGGTGTACAACTTATTAACCGGAATTTGACGCTAGATGTCCATAGTAACAAATATGGTGAAAGCTTGAACTTTATATAAGTTACGTCTCGTCTGTCGGTGCACGTCTTTATTCTTCCACGGCTCGAACAAGAAGACCGATCGTTTCCGTCTAAAGCTGGCCGTAAACGTTGCGAACTTGTTCGCGCGAACAATTTGACAACCAGGCATTGCCTATGTTAAGGAAAGGCAAGGAAGATATAAGAGGATATCTTCCTTTCCTTTCCTTAACATAGGCAATGCCTGGTTGTCAAATTGTTCGCGCGAACAAGTTCGCAACGTTTACGGCCAGCTTAACCACTGACGGATCCTTCTGACAGCGAGATGCTATATTAATCAAGGTTAATATAGGTGTGCTGTATCCTATCGTACTATAACTTATATATGTCATTTTGAAGGTACATTTGACAGCTATCAAAATCAGTCAACAAAACAGTTTTATCTTGTGTGCTTCATTATTATTTTTCATGATGAATAATTTCAAAACTTGGAGAAAAAGACAGTATTTGCGGGAGGTTCTGTTGGGTCATTTTTTTGCAAAGCAAATTGCTACGGAAAGTTATCGTTTGCTTGTAGAAGTTTATGGCGATGATGCTTTAGCGAAAACACAGTGTTTTGAATGGTTTCAACGCTTCCAAAGTGGCGATTTTGACATCAAAGACAAAGAACGCCTAAGAGCCCCGCTACACGACCCGAAAACTCAAAAACTTCTCGGCGAGAAGAGGGGAACAACCGAGAAGTTTACGTCAAAAACTTTTCAGCTCCGTGAGCTGAAAACTGCACCCGAGAAGTTTTTGGCAGCTAACCGAAAACTCAAATGCGTCAGAAGAAGAAGACGAAAAAGAAATAAATGTAAACATAACAAATCTCAAAACACAAAATAAACGAACATATGGTGATAAATTTACGTGTTTCTTTTGTAGTTACGGTTAGTTAATATTTTGTTATTTTATAGCTAGAATATCAATTATAAATTCACTATAGATCAGGGGTTCGCAAAGTCCGGCCCACCAACTGATTCCAAAATCTAAAAGTTTCAAAAAGTTTAATGATAAAGATTAAAATATTTTATTCTACCACTTTTTATGTAACTTGAGAACATCAAAATCTTCCTTCTTCATGCGAAGAAAGTTAATTATAGTTTCATTTGCTTGCTCTGCTACAGTATTGTCCAGCAAACGGTTGCCATCTTCTTGCCTCCGCACAATACGCCTGTTGCGTTGTTGCAAGTTTTGGGTACTCAACTCGATGACCCGCGATAGGGTAGTTAGCCACACTTCAACAGATTATCCATCTTTTACTTTTTGTGTGAATTGAAATAAGATCTTGTTTGCTTTGAAGGAAGATTTTTGAGTTAACTGAAAAATCAAAAACAAAAACCTCGTTGCGCCGCAAAGTTTTGAGTTTGCGGCTCGTGTAGCGTGGCTCACAGAATTGGTACCACAAAACGCGGCTACACGAACCGAGAAGATTTTGACGTAAACTTATACGGTTTTTGAGTTCTCGGTTGGAGTTTTCGGTTCGTGTAGCGGCCCGGTAAGACAACCAAAAAAGTTTGAAGACGAAGAATTAGAGACGCTTCTCGATGAGGATTCGTGTCAAACACAAGACGAACTTGGTAAATCGCTGGAAGTGACTCAGTAAGCCATTTCGAACCGTTTGAAAGCCGCCGGATACCTTCAGAAGCAAGGTAATTGGGTCCCCTATGAGTTAAAGCCGATAGACGTTGAACAGCGCTTCTATATGTCTGTATGTGTATCGTGACTGGGGATGAAAAATGAATCCATTATGACAATCCCAAGCGCAAAAAGCCATACGTGAAGCCAGGCCAACCAGCCAAATCAACGGCGAAGCCAAATATCTACAAAAATAAGCCGCCAAGGTTATGCTATGTATTTGGTGGGATCAGAAGGGGCCGTTACATTATGAGTTGTTGAAATCGGGTCAGACGATCACAGGTGTCTTGTACCGCACACAATTAATACGTTTGAAGCGTGCCATAATCGAAAAACGCCCGGAATATGCGACCAGACACGAGGCTATAATTTTTCATCACGACAACGCTCGGCCGCATGTTGCAAGACCCATGAAAAACTATTTGGAAAATAGTGGATGGGAAGTTTTGACCCATCCGCCTTATAGTCCGGACCTTGCTCCGTCTGACTTTCATTTATTTCGTTCGATGCAAAACGCCCTCACCGGAATACGCTTCACTTCAGAGCAAGGCATCCGAAATTGGATAGATTCGTTTTTGGCCGGCAAGCCGGCGCAATTTTTTTGGGATGGAATTCATAAATTGCTTGACAGATGGGAAAATGTTATAGCTTCTGACGGGCAATACTTTGAATAAAATGTGTTGGTCTGTCATTCGGTCATATCGGTCGCGTTCCTTAATCGCTCCGCTAAAATTGTAAAATTCACTCACGCTCATCAGCAACCTTTTCACATTATCACGTTAGTTCGGTATCCTTGGCGTCTGTGTTTTTGTTTTAGCAGGCCTGAGCTAGAATGGCGTCCGTTTGATTTGCCTGTGCTAATGAATTTGCCCAGACGCGGCTACGATGCGATGCTGCTATTGTGAAGAACTTTTTCATTATTCCTGCACCACTCTGCCTGACGATATGATGACCAATATCAAGCTACAGCATGATGTTTATTGGAGCTGTCCTGGCTGCACCAAAGCCCTTGCCAACCCAAGGAGCAAAGTGATGAAGGAGGTCGACCTACAGGCGGGGCACGCCGCCGCGATTAGTTCAATCGTTTCATCACTGAAGGACGCTATCCTCGAGCCTGTGATAGATGGTGGAGGTGGTGGACTTGCTGCGTTTAAACGTTTCGAACTTTTTCGCGCACATGGGTCGCGGGCGGACTCTGCTGACCGGACAGCATGGAAGCACTTAAGGTGTTTCCCAAATACACGGTACGGCACGTTGGGAAGCGTCGGGCCTTACCTCGGGTAGGGGGACTTCGACGTTCCGGGAGAAATCAATAGACACGAGGTTTAATTTATCATTATCTCCGATGAACTGGCTCTTTTGACCAACTTTTTGAACGATTTTACTCGGTTTTTAGGAAAGTGTTTGTGACGGTTGCCGAAATAGCTGACTCGGCTAGATGAAGTCAACTTGTGTTATAATTGGTCAAAGTGGTAAAGGGTGGCTTTCCGGTACGAGCTAGTACATAGCTTACGCTGCACTTTGAGTGCGTTTACCAGCTAGCTTGTTGGTAAACCCTTCGTATGCTAACCGACTGGATGCCTGTTGTTTATGCAATAATATGCATAGGTGAGGTGATTCTATCACACCTCCCTTCTTAAAAGAACTTCGTAACGCAAAATTTTGAAATGAAGAAATTCTAATGTTTAATAGGTCGATTTTTTTGTACTCTTTGATTCGTTCCTAAATCGTTTTCGATCACTAAATTTGTCCCTTCTATTTGTTTAACTTTGTAGGGTCCTTTGTAAATAGGATCTAATGTTTTGCGATTTTCGTTGGTAATGGCTATTTCGTCGTCTATATTGAATGTTACAGGGCTTAGGTGATTCTGTTTTTCAATTCTTTTGAGTTTTTCCTTATCGATATATTTCCTTGTTCGTTCATGTGCCATGTGGAATCTGGTATTTAACTCTTTAACGTAATTTTCGAGGTTATATAATGGTATTTTAGCATTGAATCAAGAAATAGATTGATTTTGTCATTTCTTCCAAAGACTAATTCAAATGGTGTATAACCGTGTTCCAAATTTGGGGTTGTGTTATATGCGAATGCATAAAAGTTTACCCATTCATCCCAATCATCATTATGTTCATTTGAGAAAATTCTTAGATATTCGTTTAGACATTTGTGGTTTCGTTCTAGTGCACCTATTGTCTATGCAGTGGTGGATCAGGGATACTGGAGGCCCTAAGCGGTAGGAATTTTGAGGCCCCCAAATAAATAAAAAAATTGTATGTGCTTTTTTGGGATCAATCAAACTTGGAGTGCAAAGAGCTTTTTTTATTACTACCACATATTCTATATTCGTAATTTCTCACTATCACATCATCTCAAAGCTAATTTATACCACATACAATGTTATATTTCAGTATTACAAATACGAGGGCGGACCCAAAAGTAACGGGATTCGGGTTGTAGGGAGAAGAGGGGGGAAAGGGGATCGGGTTCAATATTTTTTTAGAAGCTTAACATGTTCTTGATCGGTATGCAAAGTTTAGTTTCTGTGAGTGCATCCGCTAGTCTTTGAGAATTTTTTCAGTGCAACGGTTTTATTATTTTCGGCGATTTTGTGAGATGGTCATGTGAAACTGAGGTCAACCTCGTTCTGGGCTCCCCACAGCTTCAAAAGCGGACGAAAATGTTTCAAAAATCAACAATTTTGTTCAGCATTTGTTTATCCATAATGGAGGATAAACTTAAAAAATCCACCCTGCAGATTTGAAGATGTTGAGGGAAAACAGCTGGAAGAAAACGACGGATCCGTGGGGAGACTGGTTCTTCCACGGAACTGAGACCACGACAACGCACCTGCCCACAAAGCGCTGTCCGTGAGGCAGTTTTTGACCAAAAATGACATGACACCGATTTTTCCATCGTGGAGGAACAAATTCTGAACAAGATTGTTTATTTTTGGAACATTTTCGCCCGCTTTTGAAGTTGGAGGGCGCCCAGAACGAGGTTGACCTCAGTTTCATTTGGCCATCTGTCTTAATCGCCGAAAAAAAATAAAACCGTTACACTAAAAAAATTCTCAAAGACTAGCGGATGCACTCACAGAAACTAAACTTTGCATACTGATCAAGAACATGTTAAGATTTAAAAAAAAATATTGAACCCGATCCCCTTTCCCCCCTCTTCTTCCTACAACCCGATTCCCGTTACTTTTGGGTCCGCCCTCGTAATCCAAAGCGATACAGGAAAGTTTAATAATAAACTTTATATTTAAAATTTCATTATGAAACATGTTTTTTTTCTTTTTTCTTGCAAAGAAAAGAAGAATCAATAGAATCAATTAGTTGCTCTATGTAGAAAATTGTCAAATTGTTAAGCTTTTCTTCTCCTATTGTGCTTCGCAAATAATTTTTCACTCTTTTTAAAACTGAAAATGAACGTTCACCTGATGCGTTTTACAAAGGTAATGTAAAAAATATCTTAATCAATATTTCTACGTTTGGAAAAGTACATGACATATTCCTAGCTATTTTATATATGTCCATTATATTTACATTTTTGTTATAATTAGTTCTACTCTCATCTTCTCGTATTAATTCAGTCAAGTGTTTCAATTCTGCCTCTAATGTAGGGCCATCAATATCATTTTTATGCATATTTTTAAAGTATTCTTATACCTTGCTCTTGTCTTCCAAAGAAATGTGACGATCAAAAAAAAATCTAAAAGGTTCTAAAGCTTCCTTGTATCTTTGCGCAAAGGCTTTTCTTGTAAATAGTGAAACTGGTTTATTATATATATCCTTCAGATTGACTGGTTGCTCAAAGACTAACTGATATGTTCAGAGGTGTGCTTCTTTTATAGACAGCTTTCTAGATTGCTTTGATATCACCCCCTCTCAATCCGACATTTTTTTTTTTTTTCACCAAACATTTGAATTGGGTAGAGTCGAGAGATTTCGTAAATAAGTCTGCTGATCACGAGTACCGATAGCTTCAACACTTATTTTCCTTTTTCTTTTAAATCTCTAATGAAGTGGTGTTTCACATCTATATGCTTAGTTCGTTTGCATCTCTGCATCGATGCATCTTGCTGAAACCTTCCGAGATAGCCAACTGGATAACACAAATCTGGCCTATCATTACATACATTACATACATTAAACTACCAAGCATTACATACATTAAACTACCAAGTAGTTCTCGATAAGGTTCACCAGCAGCAGAACCACCACGTTCCAAATATAGACCCTTTTCCATTGGTGTTTTTGTCGGATTGCATTCCTTCATTTTAAAGCGATTTACAAGTTTTTCAATGCTCGCTTCTTGTGACAACTTCAAAATTCCTTTGTCACGATTATATTCAATATGCATTCCAAGAAAATGTTTCAGTTCTCCACAGTCATTCATTTCAAAAACTGTTGCCAATTTTCTTTTAATTTCTGTCACAGAGTTAAGGATTCTTTCAGCTATCAAAAGATCATCCGCGTACAAGATGATGTATACTTCAACTCCAGGCTGATAACGCACATATAGACAATAGTCTCTCTTTGTTAATTTCTGGAACATTCATCATCGATGAGTCTCTGGCAGAATATACCTAGAAATCTGAGAAATGGCCAGGTACTTGGCGCTTCCTGTCACTGCGCCTTAGCTGGTTACCGTTTTCTAATTCCGTCTTATGTTCTTCCGATGAACAACATTCTTCGCCACCATCCAAAATTACATTTACCACTTCTTCATCCGGCATTGGTTCAACAACTGCAACGACTTCCTCCTCTTGCTTCGATGTTTCTGGGTTTGATTCCGTCAAACATTCCGCAAGCAAATCTTCTGTATTGATAAACACTTTTCTTTCTTGCTTGTCGAAACTATGAACTGCCTTGTTTTTGTTCGTGTCTATACCGTACGGAAAACAGGATTCGTCGAACCTTACATCTCGAGCGATGGCCACTTTTCTTTTTCGACGATTCCAAAGGCGGTATCCATTAGGAGCGTAACCAATCATTATAACTTCCTCACTCTTGTCGTCCAACTTTTTTCGCAATTGAGTAGGAATCCACGCGTACGTCTTACATCCAAAAATCCGTAGTTTTGACATGTTTGGTTTCTCTCCAAACCAACATTCCGCCGGCGTTTTTTCTTCCGGTATTGCTACCGTTGGACTGCGGTTCATTAAATACACCGCTGTTGTAGCTGCTTCATACCACATTGATTTCGGCATCGAAGCATCTATCAACATTGTTCTTACTTTTTCCATCAATGTACGGTTAAAACGCTTAGCCACTCCATTCTGCTGAGGTGTGTATGCAACTGTAGACTCAACTTGTATACCTTTTTGCCTATAAAATTCTCGTTGCGCAATCGAGCCATATTCACGACCTTGATCCACAGTCAGCTTCGATATTTTTGATCCAAATTGTGCGGTAACAAGTGCTTCATACTCCTTGAACTTTACAAATACTTCCGATTTGTTCTTTAATGGATAGATCATCGCGAAGTGCGTTTTGTCATCAATGAACGACACATAGTACCTAGTCCCATCCCATGCTGGTGGATTGATAGGTCCGCACACATCTGAATGAATTCGTTCCAGAATTCGATTTGCTCTCGGTCGTGTTCCATGGAAAGTTTCGCGGCACTGCTTACCCTTTGCACAAGCGTCGCAAAATTCGCTTCTTCCTGGTTCGAATTTCACTCCCGTTGCCAAGTTCTTGCGCATAATTTTGTTCATTCCATCTTGGCTTAAATGTCCTCGACGACGATGCCATATGTTATTTTCTAGTTTGTTACACATGTTGGCAGTATGTCTGTCCACTCCGAGTACGAGTTCATACATGTTCCCTTGCACTGGCGCTGTAGCGATAATTTCATTATTCATTTTTATCACAGCTTGCTTCTTTCGGAACAAAACTTCTGCTCCTCCATCCGTCAACTTTTTTACGGATATCAAATTGTCGCGAAGGTCTTTTACATATAAAACATCACGAAAGTTCAATGGTACACCTTTGTTGCTAATGCCGTTAATTTCGCCAATTTCGTGTGCTATTATATCAGTATCATCTTTTGCCACACTCAAAGATACTGATGACGACAATTTCTTCACCAAATCGAAAAATATCTTTCGATTTACTAAATGGTCACTCGCTCCGGAGTCCAATTTGAATTTGATGAAATTGTTTCCTTTCGTCTTAGTAGCCAAATGTTTTGCTAGCATGAAGCTGCAACCTTTATGCTCAGTAGCAACATTACTTTCTCTCTTTCGGCAGTTCTTCTTCATGTGTCCTACCTGACCATAGTTGTGGCATTTTCCGTTAAATTTTCCAGCACGGTTGCTTCTAAACGATTTGTTCCCGGCAAACGCCATAGGTTTCACCTCATCTATACCGTTCTGACGATCCAAACGTTTATTTTCTTCAGCCAGCAGGCGTTGTTTCACAATTTACAAGTTTAGATCCTCTTCTTTAATATTTTCAAGGGCCGTTACCAGAGGATCATATGAGTCCGGCAGACTCAAAAAGAGCTGGGACACCAGATCACTTTCTTCCATGTTCCCACCGGTCATTTTCAGTTGCCTTACCAAGTCAACAAATGACTCCTCATTGACGATTCCTCTTTCATCCGCAGACGCCCAAGTTGTTTCCGCAAGAGCGTCTGATTGGCCACAGATTTTCTAGCGAAGGTTTCGCTTAATCTTGCCCACATATCCTTGGCAGTTCTCTGGTCCTGGACCACTTCTAGGACTTCATCTGCTAGGAATCCGACGATATAATTTTTTGCTCTGCGATCCGCTTCCGTGAACAATTTGGCACTAGCCGCCTCTGATGGCACATCTTCGTTGAGCGTTTGCAACACACCAGCCGCATCCAAGAACATCTTTACACGGAAACTCCAGTTTCCGAACCCGGGACCACCGGAATATTGTGGAATCCCGTGCGCAGCGTCTTTCGGTATATAATAAACTTTCGGTAATAGTGAAACTGGTTTATTATATATATCCTTCAGATTGACTGGTTGCTCAAAGACTAACTGATATGTTCAGAGGTGTGCTTCTTTTATAGACAGCTTTCTAGATTGCTTTGATATCAGCTTTGCTTGTATCTTTGGGGATAGTTCTTGTCTTCATCACGAAATGTCTGTAAAAACTGATCTAACGATTTAAGTAACATCGAACCTTTAAATAATTCATTGTCTACAGATTGTAGCGATTTACTAGTAGCATTGACTTGCTGCAACATATTGTTCCAGAGAATGGTCATTAGGATTGTTTCATATTTTTCCATTTTTAATATTAATGATTTTGCTTCTGTTTTTTGTTTTCAACATTGTTTTCGTCTTCTGAATTTACGATTACTTAAATAATATGTGATATTTAGGCACAATCGCTGCTTCGAGGCCCCCTATCAGCTCGTGGCCCCCCCGCGGCCGCTTACTTTGCGTACCGCTTGATCCGCCCCTGTGTCTGTGGATGATAAGGTGTGGAAAATTTATGCTTATACAGTCTGTTCTCGAGTTACGCGGTTCTCGACTTACGCGGATTCGGAGATACGCGGTTTTCAAAGTTTGACAGTAGATTGGGTTTATTACATCGATTTAAATTCCTGAGATGTACAACCACACGAATAAATATGTAAATTACACATTTGCATAACTTACGCTTTTTATTTCGTTTGTTGCAATTTATGTTGTTTGAATACGCTTGCATTGCATTCATATTAATGAACAAAGAAAATTTTTGAATATTCTATGATACATGTACACAAGAGCTCGATCTCTTAACTCCTAGTATAAACTATGTGTCAAGCAATATTCGAGATACGCGGAAATTCGAGATACGCGGATTTCTCTGGTCCCCATAATCCGCGTAACTCGGGAACAGACTGTAGTTGAGCAATTTTGCAATATTGTCAAATAGTTCGTTTTTATATTCTGTTCCCATATCTGTTCGTACTTCTGAAATATTTGTTCCAAATATCATTGTGAATTTTTCTACGAATGCTTTAGCTAATGTTTTAGCTTCTTTGGTTGGTATCGGTATAATTGTTATATGTTTGGTTAAATTGCACTGTATTGTGACTGCATATCTGTTATTATTTATTGTTTTTTGAAATGGTTCAACTGTATCTATTGAAATAATTTGAAATGGTTTTTCAGGCGTGTCTGTTTTTTCGAATTGTTCTATAGGTTGTCTATGGTGTTTGTTTCGTTTACAAAGTCTACATTTTTCTACGAATTGCTTGACTGTATCTTTCATGTTCTTCCACGCAAATTCTTTTCTTAACTCTTATACATTTTACATTGACCTAGATGTCCTCCAGTTGGGGTGTTGTGTGTTTTCTGCAGAATCTCGGAGATTTCTTCTGGTCTTGTTATAACTTTTTGTTGTTCGTATACTAGTATTAACGTTTCTTTTAGCGCTTCATTGGCTGCCTTTTTCACTGCCTCAGCAAGAATTTTCTTGAATATATGTTGGGCTTTAGATATAGCTAGCATTTTTATATATCTGTTTTTCGCGATTTCTTCTAATTGCTTGAAAAAATGCACTAATGCACAGATTTCAGCACTGAACCGGATTTCTTCTACTAATAGAAGTTCCTTATTGCTTTTTTTGAGGAAGTATTCTTTTATTTTTATTATATCTTTTGTGCGCTTTTTGTTTTTTATGCATGCTCAGATTTCATACGTATTGTCGTTCTCCTGCATCGCTAGCTCTAGTTTTGGTAAATTCATTATTTCTTCAAAGGTTCAAGCATTAAACATTTTGAGGTGATCAATCTCTAGTTTGTCTTTTACCATTGTTTTCGTTTCAACTTTGCTTGTCATTTTTCTGGTAATTACGTTAACGTTTTTAATTTCATATGATGTTATGGTGATTCTTGACAAAGCATCTGCGACTACATCCTGTTTTCCTTTGATATATTCGATATCGAAGTCGAATTCTTCTAAATCAAGACGCAGTCTAGTCAGTTTTGATGACGGGTTCTTCATTCCGAATAGATACACTAGTGGTCTGTGATCTGTTTTTATCTTGAATCTCTTGCCGAAGAGATATGCTTTAAAGTGAAGAATTGCCCAATGTATTGCGGCTAATTCTTTTTCGATTATTGCCTTATTCATTTCACCTTTCGAAAATGTTCTGCTTGCAAAAGCATTTGGTAAATCATTTCCGTTATGTCCTTGTGACAAGACTGGTCCACAGGCTGTAGTTGAAGCGTCTGTAGTCAATATAAATTCTTTAGTGAAGTCTGGATACTGTAGGATTTTAGGATTAATGAGGGCTTTCTTGAGTCTTTCGAATACTTTTTTACATTCGTCGCTCCATATAAACAGTGCTTTTTTCTTTAACATCTTATTCAAAGGTTGAGCTCTTTCTGAAAAGTTGGTATACATTTTCTGTAGTAGTTGCAGAAAGCTACATATCGTCTGACAGCATCTGCATCAGTTGGAACTGGATAATTTTATATTCTGTCATATTTTGACTCATCTGGCAGTATGTTTTTATCTGTTATTTTATGTCCAAGATATGTAACGTCAGGTTTGAAAAAACTGCATTTCTCAGGATTAAGTTTGAGATTGTAATGTCTCAGCCTTTCAAATACTCGCCCTAAGTTTTTCAAATGATGATTCTCTGAGCATCCTATCACTACAATGTCGTCCACGTAAACGGTTGAACATTCTGGTGATAATCCAGCTGTAGCGATGGTCATCATCCTCTGAAAACGATACTTGAAATACATCCGAAGATGGTATATCAAGTGTTTGTTCACCAAGTCCTCAACCAACCCCAAGTACCCGAGGGCACTCGAAGTGTTGGATCGGCCAACCTGTCCCGACACTCTTAGTCCTTGACGATCCTAAAGTGTTTGCCCGGTAGGGCCATTGGAACACAACGCTTGCGACCATGCAAGTGGTCTGGGGTATAGGTGATACTGACATACCACCGAGATAGTACATCTAGTATTTGTTCACCAAAACCAAACCAACCCCAAGTACCAACCCGGGATACTCAGAGTGTTGGATCCGCCGACCAGCACCGACACTCCAAGTCCTTGACGGACCCAAAGTGTTTGCCCAGTAAGGCCATTAGATCACAACGCTTGCTACACCACAGTGGGCTAACGCGATAGGCTCAGTTTGAGGGTATTCCAATAAATGGAAAGAGTTTACAGTCAACTCAATCCATTCTCGTGATGTTATTAGCCATCTAGCTAACGACTCCTATACATATGCTACCAGCCTGGTTCGGTTACGACCTTGGAGGCGTTCATGCCAAAGTCCGCTCGGACTAGTATTGGGCCATTGGTCCGTACCTGTGGTTCCTCTCGTACTGCACAGGAATTCCATTGAGATAGCACTTGCACACCAGTAGGGTAAAACTAACCTGTCTCACGACGTTCTAAACCCAGCTCACGTTCCCTTGAAAGAGTGAACAATCCTACGCTTTGTGAATTTTGCTTCGCAATGATAGGAAGAGCCGACATCGAAGGATCAAAAAGCCACGTCGCTATGAACGCTTGGCGGCCACAAGCCAGTTATCCCAGTAGTTGCAATCGAGCAGTCGAGCTGGACGGACGTCACTCCGTGCAGCTCCCGCACAAGGTTTCCAGAAAGCAGAGAAATTTAATTGAAAAGTGTGGCTGCGTGCTTGCATAAAGCCGCCATTGGACGAAGAAATAACTTTTATGACGAAAGGAGAACGAAAACAGTGGATTATTGGCTGGAAAACGTGAAAGAAATTTCGCGTCGGGGGCGTAGCCCCAACCACCCATCTCACATAAAACGCCGAGAAACCTACAAGGAAAGTGAGGAGAAGCTTGCAGAAAAGTCGAAAAAAGATGAAGAAAGAACTTTAAAACGAAAGAAGAATAAAATCAGTGAAGTTTTGGCCGAGAAAAGTGAGAAAAATTTCGCGTCGGGGGCGTAGCCCCAGCCCGGACGCCATCTTGTCAAACCACGTGGCGAGAAATTCAACAAAAGTCAAATCAACATCTGACAGCTGAAAACCCTACCATCAACATCAAGCCGAATCTGTGAAATGAAAGGCGAATAATTCCGAGTTCAACCAACGACGGATTCGGCTATCCGGTAATCGCTTGGATCTTCGTAGACGACGGATTCGGCTATCCGGTAATCGCTGGGATCGTCGTAAGCGACGGATTCGGCTATCCGGTAATCGCCGGGATCTTTGTAAGCGACGGATTCGGCTATCCGGCAATCGCTGGTTTCTTCGTAGGCGACGGATTCGGCTATCCGGTAATCGCTGGCATCATCGTCGGCGACCAACTGTCAGTTTATTCGTACTCCCCGCTAGGCAATTTCGAGCAAATCGTCCTCAAAAACGTCCTCCATGACACAAACATCGAGCAGTTTTGTATGGTGAGGAGGACAAGGAGGACGATTGCTCGAAAAACGTCCTCCTTTAGTTTCATCGCCATACAAAAATGGAGGACGTTTGTTCGCGCGGAGGACGTTTTGAGGACGATATTTCGAGCTGCCTAGCGGGTCAGGAGTCTTCGAGCAAGTGCTTGAAACAAGTGATCGAAAATTCGAGCAAGTGCTCGAAAATCAGCAAAACTGCCTGAAATTCGAAAATCTGGCGAATCATTAATTTTGAATTATTCCCCAGATCCTTCCTAGCATACCTCGTGAAAATTTCTGGGGATGGAGCAGGCATCGGGGGAGCCTTCGACGTGTCGGTCGGCCAGAATTCGGTCCACCTGCGACGCTCCCGCACCGTCGACGGAGGACGACAGGCCAGCGACGACATCGACATCTTCAACATCATCGGCTGCGCCGCCGTTGAATCGGCCGCGAAAGGGGGGCAGTGGATCGTCATCGACTGCGACGCCCACTCGGCCAATGGTAGTGGTGCAGCGGATGGCCCTCAGCGATATGGATATCTCTGAGGAAAGCGAGGAGGACGAGCTTAACACAACCGTCGTCCAGCAAGTGGCCGAAGCCCCGCAGCAGGAGTCGTCAATTGCAAGCCTCAGCAGCGAGTTGAGGGAACTCCGGGCAACCGTTGAGACCCCCCTCGCCAAGGTAAGCGAGATGGAGGCGAGCCGAGCAACGGCAAAGGATGGTGACGCTGAGCTAAAGGCGAAGATGAGGCTGATGTCCCGCGAAAACACGGAGTTGAAGCGAGAGAACAATAGCCTGCGCGAGCGTGCATCTGCCTGTGAGCGGGAGGTGATGCTGCTTCGCAGCGGGATCAGCTCCATGAGTTCGATGGCTGAAGTTCCACAGCAGCATGGAGGCGGAATCGGCGAAGGCGAGCGAGACCTTGAACGACGTTCAGCGCCAGCCGAGCAGACACCTCCAGCGGGTCAAGGAGCTCCGCGCAAGCGAGAACGCGGGAAGAAGAAGCAGAAGAAGCAGGAGCAGGACCAGACAGCAGCTGCTGAAGCGCCGATCAGCACATTGCAGTCGACACCAGCGACGCCCGGCGTACCGGTGGCCGGTGTTGGAAGCAACGCTGCTCCTCTTCCGGCACCGAAGAAAAGGGCTAAAAAAGTGAAGAACAAGGAAACTGCGGCAGCTGACAACATTGAAGCGCGCGACGCAGCAGCAGCGACGACGTATGCCGGGGCGTTGGACGTCGATCGAAGCGGTCGGACCTGCCGCAGCAGACATCAATGCGCAGAGAAGAAAGGCCCGGAGTGGTTGTGCTCGAGAGCGATGAAGGCCACAGCTATCTCGAGGCCTACAAAGCTGTCCGAGAAAAGACATCTGTCGATCAGCATGTCGCTCGAGTTTCGAGAACAGGGGAACGCACGATGTCCCTGTTTCTCAAATCTAACATCGACTGCGAAAACGTGCTGCTAGAAGTGCAAGCGGCCATCAAGGGGGTAGGTGCGGCACGCCTCCTTGTGGATAAGCAGACGGCAGCATTGACCGGCATACAAATGCTGGCCAGCTCAGAGGATGTCGTAGCAGCCGTTAAAAGACAGGCAGGCCTGACGGTGCCGTTGGACGCGGTGCGCATGTGGCGCCGCTATGACGGCATGCAGAAGGCGCACATCAAAACCAGTGAAGATGCTGGATGGCCTCAGGATCACCATTGGGAACACGAGATGCATCGTGCAGGCGCTTGCGTCGGTCCCAGCAGGCGAGCAGCTATGCTATCGCTGCTTCGGGAAGGGGCACCGTTCGCGCGAATGCACTGGACCGGACTTTTCCAAGTGCTGCTTCCGGTGCGGATCGAAGCAGCATAAGGCCAAGGAGTGCAGCTCGGGCCCCAAGTGCCTCGTGTGTTCCGGAAACCATCAAACTGGGTCAACGGTTTGCAGCGGAAGTAGCCAGCCGTCATGTTCCCGCTAGTATCGACCGCAGATGGCAGAGGGGGCGTCAGGTTGAACATCCTGCAGGTCAACCTAGGATGCAGCAGAGTAGCGCAGGACTTGATGCTCCAGACCGCACGGGAGCAGAAAGTCGACGTCGTGTTGGCGTCGGAGATATATCGCGTCCCAGAGAACAACGGGAACTGGGCGGCTGATTCGACGTCAAAGGCAGCAGTAGTAGCCACCGGAAGCCTGCCAATTCAGCGAGTGTGGTCGAGCGAGGAGGGGATGGTATCAGTCCAAGTGGCAGGGGTGACGTTTATATCCTGCTACGCCCCACCGACACCGGGATGGACTGACCAGGAATACCAGAGGCTCCTCGATATTGTTGACATCGAGGCCAGAGCACACCCGCTCGTTGTCTTGGCGGGCGACTTCAACGCCTGGCACGTGCGATGGGGCAGCGCGAGGACGAAGCCGCGTGGGGAAGACCTCGCCGAGGTCGTCGACCAGCTTGACTTGGCGATCTTGAACCGCGGCAGTGTGCCCACGTTCGTCGGCAACGGTAGTGCTACTGAAAGTGTGGTCGACGTGTCCTTCGCCAGTCCGGCCATTGAACCCGGTAACGATTGGCGGGTGCTCGACACTTTCACCAACAGCGACCACAGATACGTCAGATTCAGCGTATCCGCGACACCAATCGGCGGCGCTTCACCACACCAGCAGAGGCAACCGCAGCAACAGCATCAGCATCGTGACCGGCAGCGGCATCGCGAGCAGATTGGACCGAGATGGAAGTTGCGCCAATTCCATCCCGAAGCCTTCCAGATCGCGCTCCAGGCTTCCGGGTTTGCCGAAGCGGCTGTATCACCGGCGACTCTCACCGCTGGTCTCGCTAGAGCCTTCGATGAGGTGATGCAGAGGGCACCACCGGCGCAGTTTTTGGTGCGGCCGGAAATGTACTGGTGGACGCAGGAAATCGGCCTTCTCAGGGAAGAGTGCAAGGCATCTAAGGATAAGATATTGACTGCCAGATCTGGTGCACAGCGAGAGTTGGAAAGAGAACGGCATAGAAGCTGCAAGAAGGAGCTCGCCCGTGCCATCAAGGCAAGTAAGGACCGCAGCTTTGACGAGATGATTGCGGAAGCTGAGGGCAACGTCTTCGGCACTGCCTATAAGGTGGTAACGTCTCGCCTTAAGGGTAGCCGCGTCCCTCCGGAGCGAGATCCTGCGATTCTCCAGCACGTCGTGTCGGAGCTCTTCCCGGATCATGGCACGTTTGAGTGGCCTGCACCGGATTTATTCGATTTGGGGCAGACATCGCAGGAGCCAGTTAGGGAGGTGTCGAACGAGGAGCTCTTGGCGATTGCAGCGCAGATGGTGCCTACTAAGGCCCCGGGACCCGATGGCATCACCAATGCAGCATTGAGAGTCGCTGTGCGGGAGCACACAGAGACGTTCCGCCACGTGTTTCAGGAGTGTTTCGACCAGTTCACCTTTCCCGCTGAGTGGAAGCGACAACGTCTTGCACTGCTGCCCAAGTCTGGAAGACCTCCGGGCGATCCGTCATCCTTCCGGCCTCTTGGGATGCTCGACGGATCAGGCAAGATTTTGGAGCGACTGATCTTGGACCGCCTAAATGAACACCTTGAAGACCCAGACCACCCTCGCCTGTCGCCGTCTCAGTATGGGTTTAGAAAGGGCAGGTCGACAATTCAGGCAATTCAGCGTGTTAAGGACGCCGGCCAGCGTGCGATGGCCCACCGAATGGCGGATCGGAGGGCTAATAAGTGTCTGATGGTGGTGTCTTTGGACGTCCGCAATGCATTTAACACGGCGAGCTGGCGTTCCATTGCCACAGCACTACAGGCAAAACACGTTCCGGCATGCCTGCAACGGATATTGGAGAGCTGGTTTCGGGGACGGCTACTTGTATATGAGACGTCGGACGGCCCGGTCATCCGAGAATTGTCGGCGAGAGTCCCCCAGGGTTCCATACTTGGTCCGACTCTGTGGAACACCATGTATGACGCCGTCCTGTCCATCGACATGCCCGCCGGTGTAGAGCTCGTCGCCTTCGCTGACGACCTCGTGCTTCTGGCACCAGGACCCACGCCAGCACTGGCCGCGAGTTTGGCAGAGGAGTCAGTGAAAAGGGTTGTGGCTTGGATGCGCGAACACCACCTGGAGCTCGCCGCAGCGAAGACGGATATTGTGATGGTGTCGAAGAAGAAGAAGAACTACAAGAACATCCCGGTTACCATCAACGGCGTTCTTCTTCATTCGGCGACCGACATCAAGTATCTAGGGGTCCGCATCAAACACAATCTGAAGTGGTCCGAGCACGTCAAGCACGTAACTCAAAAGGCTTCTCGAGTAGCGACAGCTCTTGCACTGCTGATGCGACGGCACAGTGGGCCGAAGTGCAAGAAGCGTCGCTTCCTGGTTTCGGTCGTCAACAGCATCCTCCGCTACGGTGCACCGGTGTGGCACGAGGGTGTGGAAACCAGGGAGGAGCAGCGATTGCTGGAGAGGGTCCAGAAGAGGGTTGTAGTCGGCGCATCCTTCGCGTTTCGGACCATCTCATTCGACGCTGCCGCCGTGATAGCGGGTACCGTGCCAATAGCGCTTCTGGTGAAAGAGGATGCCCGCTATTACCGTCGAAGAGTGGAGGCCAACCCCGAGGGACTGACGGCTAAAGAGATGCGGGAGCAGGAGCGTCTTGCCACATACCGCCAGTGGCAGGACAAGTGGGACGAGGTTGGCAGAACGGGAGGGCGGTTCGCCCGATGGACCCGGCGAGTTCTCCCCGACCCAGCCGCGTGGCAACAGAGGAAACACGGAAAGGGGAATTTCCATCTGTGTCAGATACTCTCCGGGCACGGATTTTTCCGTGAGTATCTGCCCAATAAGGAGTTCGCCTCGTCCCCTGAGTGCCCGCAGTGCCCGAACGTC